>NC_092628.1:47751687-48068562 GCF_039555335.1 Amphiura filiformis | reverse complement strand
TTGAACATTATTTTGATTATACTTTTGGACTAACATGGGATACTGTTTGAATTGATTTTGGTCATCCGGGTGGATCATCTCTATGGCAAATAGTAAGTAGGTCTAAGTCTCGATCATGCCTATAGGCCTACATACGCTCGAATTCAAACTTCCGCAACCCAATGACTTATAAAGCAGTATGCAGACTTTTTATTATACGTAAAATATTTGATGTAACATATCTACATTATTTAATCTATTGCCATTCTATTTCCAGTAATGAAGTTCTAACGAATGTTTGATGACGTAAAATCGATAATATATTTCTGCTAGATATTATAGGCTAAGTAACATAATTATCGATTTTTCGTCATCAAACATTAGAACTTAAACATTACTGAAAATAGAATGACAAAATAACGTAGATATGTTACATCAAATATTATAGGTCTAATACTCGGAGTCTGCATACGACTAAGACTTAAGAGCAGTGAAAAAATGATGTGTACCATGACCATCATAGGAATTTTAGGTGTTAACAAAAATCAATCATAAATAATATAGATAATCACACCATTATTAGCATTTAAGAAACCCTTTCATGTGGATGTCTCATCATCACATGTGTAAGAATATGTGTGGTGATTATATTTAAAATGTTTAATATCGGTAGGCCGTACATCACCGGCTTGCTTACCGAATGATTTGATTAAACACCAATCACCATTCACAACCATGCTCAATAGAGGGAGCTATGATAATTATAAATGTATGTTGATAGCTCTACCCACTAAATTGACGCCCTTGAATATTAGGAATTCATGGCATGAAAGTAGAGAGAATTTGACATTGACCGCGATTCATGCCCATGAAATACCCATGAACATGCCCTGAATATATCAAGGCTCAGACAGAAAGAACGATACAAATAAGAATATTTAAAGAAAATTTTTATGGTTGGGGATGAGAAATCAGCCAAATATTCCCAAATTCGCGAAAATTCATGCACGTTGCTAGGGAAAATAGGGCATGTTCATGGCATGTTCTTGGCATGTTCTTGGCATGTTCATGGGCATGACTCATGCCTAAATTTTTGCCTGGGTACCTAACACTAACACTGACCCATGGTTTTTGGTATCGGAAGTCAAAGAAGATGTTCAAGAAGAAGAAGAATTTTGACTTGGCACCCCCTGGATTCGAACCTTTGACCCCCCCCTGCCAAGCACACGATCGCGGACCGGTAGCTGCACGGGTTATTGCTGCCCGGTCAGCAATTCCGTCAGCATATCACACTTCGGGTGATTGTGTCATCGCAGACCCTGGGATGCATGCATGTTATGAATTTTTCATCGTGGTATTTTGTGGTTTTTACTGGTGTTAGGGTTAGAGGACACTCTAATCTGGAAAAATACATCTTACCTAACTCTAACACTGACCCATGGTTTTTGGTATCGGAAGTCAAAGAAGATGTTCAAGAAGAAGAAGAATTTTTGACTTGGCACCCCCGGGATTCGAACCTTTGACCCCCCGCATGCCAAGCACACGATCGCGGACCGGTAGCTGCACGGGTTATTGCTGCCCGGTCAGCAATTCCGTCAGCATATCACACTTCGGGTGATTGCGTCATCGCAGACCCTGTGATGCATGCATGTTATGAATTTTTCATCGTGGTATTTTGTGGTTTTTACTGGTGTTAGGGTTAGAGGACACTCTAATCTGGAAAAATACATCTTACCTAACCCTAACACTGACCCATGGTTTTTGGTATCGGAAGTCAAAGAAGATGTTCAAGAAGAAGAAGAATTTTTGACTTGGCACCCCCGGGATTCGAACCTTTGAAATATTATGCCGTTGCGTACCGTGGCGGCGCTACGGGGGTATCCCCCCAATTAATTTTTCTTGCCCCCCCCCCCAGTTTGCCGTCCCCCCACTTTTGATACAAAACACCCAAAATTACGTAAATTTCCACTTTCGCGGCAATTTTGCGCAAAATTTGTCGATTTTGTCCCCCCCCCTCCGAAAACAAATTCCTGGTGCCGCCACTGGTTGCGTATTTATATTTTCTTTAGTTTGAGCTGATTTATTACAGCGCACAGGCATTTCCTGTGCGGGTCATTTTAGTTTTCAAGCAACATTATTTTACGAGAGTACACTTCTTTCAGTCTCACCCTGTAGGCTATTTTATTCCTCTGTGTAGATAGATGCTATGTTTGGGGATTCCCTCTTGTTCCGAGGTAGGCCAGAAATAGAGGAGGTAACGGACCACCTTGAGGCTTGCCCCATCAGCGGCAACTCTATGATGACTCGGTACGACTCGAAACTCATCGATTGGTGGAATCCAGCCCAAGCTAAACTGCTGGCAAGCAAAGAATACCATGAGATATGCAATGACATCAAAGTTACGCACGGTAAGCATATGGCATATGGATCGTGTAAGGGACTGTGCAATAATTATGAGCCCGAGGGGTAAAAAATAATCATTCAGAAATACTTTAAAAGAGGTGGCAACTTGAATGGGCAATGAACAACCAAGCAAGATAATAATACGCTATGCTGTGCAGAAAACAAAAACCTGTTTTGATCAATTTCCGTGTAATCCAGTCCCGAGTACATCTCCAATATTTTTTACAGCATTTTGTACAGAGCCCATTCTGTTTAAGGGCAATTCCATGCAAAAGTGGACATGGCCCAAAACATGAAAAATAACTACAGGCGGCTCCAATGGCAAATTTGGTATCAAATGAAAGAGGTTAATATGCTCCTTCAATAAAGTTGTCTCGCAGTTACGTTGGTGCATGTTTACCGTGATTTTTTTTTTCGAAAACCCTGTTTTTGGCCAAATTTGTTACTTTTTGAGTGAAAAAAGACCTACATTTTGGATCTCTATATTGCACATCTTTATTAAGGATTTATTTCATGTTTTTTGTTTGAAATTGCTCAGGGAATATCTGAATTAACATATTTTGTGATGTTTTTCTTTTTTTTATCTTGATAATGTATTTATTTCGTAATTCGTTTCGATCTTTTTGGCCGGACAAGTTACCGTGTTTTTGCAAGCAAATGTAAAACTATGAAGCGCAAATCTCTTTAAAGGTCATGTCTATTGCAAAAACAAGGCACACACTCCACATTTGTTGCATAATTATGCCAAATTTGGGGATCATTATGTTTTTATTATAATATATAATAACATTTCTTATTCATTATAGTATACAATAACATTTCATATTCATTATTTGTTCTTTTATTTGTACAGGTCACAAGCGTGGATATGACCCTGAAGACTTCTGCATAAATTATTAGTATTATAATAAAATAATCGAAGTATGCATATAGAAGTAGAAGCAGGGAGATAAATAAGAATATTTGACTGGTGTCTCCATTTTTATTTATTGCTTACTCGGGAAGGATGAGTTGCAGATTGGTCAAGCTATACATTTTGGAATACATGGGACATGAGAAATGTTTTACCACTTTGTCAACTTTGACATTGAAATTCTCGATTATGAATTAAAATACTGAACTCGATATAGACTTTTCATCGTGTGTAAACAATCTTAATAAAAAGTCCTTTAAAAAGGAACAGGGCGAACAAATGAGGAAGTGTCAAGATAAAGGTGTAGTTATTTTATTGTTTGAACTGTTTCTATAATTCGCATCGATCATAATGAGTATGTTTTTACGTACCTCAAATAACAAGGACTACGGTACTTAGCCTATGATCTTGCAATGAGACTGTACTCAGTGTATGGACAGTGTAGCCTATTATTTTGTTTAATCATTTTGGCTATTTAATTCTGACCATTGTGATTAAATCAGGCTTTCAGATTGGTGAGCTATTGTGTACCAAGTGATAAGACCGGGCACGTATAATAAAAATACACTGGATAATTCATGACAGCCAATTTACTGGCAAAAGGTGGGCCAAATAAATCTTAGTTGATTCTTATAGTGAACACAATTTAAGCAGGAACCTTGAGGCAGAATTTGAATACATATTATCCTGTAACGTTTACTTAGCCTAACAGTCAATGAACGTTCATTGTTAGCATAATAAGTAGCTTTGGGTATCCTATGTTTATGCAATAAAGTGTTTACAAACGAATAACATCTGTTATACATATATACATCTACTTGCTAATACACTGAAAGTCTAATAGAAATGAAGGATAAGGAACAATTACAGAACATTTATTGTTGATTAATGTAGCTATGGGTATAGGCCTACAATGTTTACAAAATAAGAGCGTTAATGTTTTGTACATGAAGTTAACGTCTTTGCTACATAGCTAGTTGTTAATACATCGAAAATGTGACTAGAGATTTACAATTTGATGACATTCAAAATAATTTAGTATTGAAGAATTTCAACAAATTACAGAACTTTCATTTGTTGACATACTAGCAATATTGTTAACAATGTTGAAAATCATGTTCATAAGCGTAACATCCTCTATACATCTATTTATTAATGTTCATAAACGTATAACAATTTGTTACATCTATGTCTTAATGCTCATAAACGTAACATGCTCGATACATCTTAATGTTCATAAACGTCCTTGATACATCTATTTCTATTTCAATGCTATTTTATCTCCGTGTTCTGACAAAAATTTGACCCGAATAACATTTGTAAGAGGTAGAAACCTACGGTATCAGGCGGCGAGTGGCATGATAGAGCCGGCAACTTGTGACACCGCCCGGCCGTATGGCATTTTCCAATATACTCGGTTAATTTTGTGGGGTTCATTATCGAACACCAACGGTTTTAGCTTGTATTTATATTATTTATCAACATAGGCCTATTTGTTTGTGATATTTCAAGCGTTTTTAAATTTCAAAATAATCCCATTCAATTACATGGTTGACGGTGAAAATTTACTGAATTTAGAGAATGCACTGCGACAACCACAGATTGCTGAAACCTATCAAAATAATATTATTAACTAATCCCATAACTGTTCAAATAACAGCCCTCGCTTAACAGACATTAAGTCTCAATTGACAGGATCCATAAGTGCTAAAGTAAATATATTTTCTCTTTATCGCCTGCCTAAGTTTCCCCATTTAAGGGATGGGGTATGAACGTTTGGACAGTATTTATTGTGGGACATTAGAGCACATCAGTCATGTTGAATTGCATTCTGAATACGAAGAATGTCCTTTTGATATAAAATATTTTTGATTTTTTGAAATTCGCAAATGATGATTTTTACTTAAAGTGTATGTAGGTGGGATGAAAAAGCCGACGATCAATTGAAAATGATGACCTTTCGTATTGAAGATATGGATCTTTTTCCCAAAACACAAAAAAATTAGGTCATTTTGGGAAAAAAGTCCATATTTTCAATATGAAAGGTCAAAATTTTTCAATTGATCGGCTTTTCCTCCCAGCTACATACACTTTAAGAATATGTCATTAGATTTATAAAATTTACCTCGAGGACTGTTATATCAAAAATATGAAAATATCAAATTTTAATAATTTGTCAAAAAATGAAAATTATTTGATATCAGAAAGACATTCTTCGTATTAGGAATGCAATTCCATATGTCTGATGTGCTCTCGATCTCATGTCCCACAAAAAATACTATCGAAACGTCCATTCCAGATCCCTTAAGTACTCTCTTTAATTTACTCAAGGTTGTGTTTGTATAAATGAATTCAGTTATATAAACACAGCCTCGTGAAAAGGTCATGTTGACATAAATTAATTGACTGTGTGGTTAAAGTATCATTAACAGATTGTATACGCTATAGCAGAACAACAGGCACATACAGGCAAGTATTTTGCCAGTATCAATAAAACTATAATGAGGCTATTAATGTAGCCCAACTGTACGTACAATCTGGCAATACCGCTAAATCTTAAAGAAATGAAAAATATCTGTTGCAATTTTCGGATTTGCATAAAAGTAATTCTAGTTCATCCAAGTTGTAAAACAATTATTTCTTTTAATACAAACACATTCCTTGGTAAGACAACTTTATAGCACTGTTTGAATATCAACATGAAGTAGTAATGACAAATTTAAATGTACGCTATCGCCTCTGTAGTTTCCTGATTACATAGACAGCACGATTATTTTATTTTTATTCTGCAAGGCTGTGAGGAAATAAGTATGCCAAAACCCATCGCAATAAGGACGAAAAACGCTTCGCGTTTTTCGCCCAAAAAGGGTGAAAGTATATGGGTGGTAAAAATCTTAAACGGAGTGAACTTATTCCCGTCGAAAAGCCACCATTTTTCATGTGAAAAGGGGTGCCCCAAAATTCAACCACGTAAATATCGTCACCGGCCATGTCCTCTTTTTTTATAGGTAAAAAACATATTCTTAATAATATGACAACCGCCTGTAAAGCCCATAAAAGTTTTACCTTCTTGCTTGTTACTCGGGAAGGATAAGATGCAGATAGGTCAAACTATACATTTCGGAATACATGTGACCTGAGAAATGTTTTACCCCTTTGTCAACTTTGACATTCTCGAATTACCCAAGGGTGACACTATCTGAATCTTATTTTTAACACCCATAGACCAATAATCACCAAAACAGTACACTCTAATAGGCAAAAAACAACTAAATAACTAAACAAAAGCAAAAACAGACACACCCCACCCACTACACACAACCCCCTCACTCAAACAAAACAACCGAAAAATGAACTATTCTTAATTATGAACTTAACATTGTTATGATTGTACCTCACCTCAACCCTATGTCCCAAGAAAAGCTGTTAATATTTTGTTTTAAATGTGTTAGAGACCGCTAATTGTCTTGTTTGTCGCCCTCCTGAAGCTATAGCATAAAGCAGTATACAGACTTTTTTTATTATCGTACAATATTGTATGTACATATATATGCGTTATTTAATCTATTGCCATTCTATTTCCAGTAATGTTTAAGTTCTAACGAATGTTTGATGACGTAAAATCGATAATATATTTCTGCTAGATATTGTATGTAACATATTATCGATTTTTCGTCATCAAACATTCGTTAGAACTTAAACATTACTGGAAATAGAATGGCAATAGATTAAATAACGTATATATTGTACATACAATATTGTACGCATAATACTCGGAGTCTGAAGCGCTTTAGTGTTGGTCTCAGTCGGCTTGTGCTCCTTCGCGACAAATGTGTCTATTTATAGTCTATCATATCTCTTTGTAAACTTCACAATTCTTTTAAAAAATACTATAATTGAAGACCGAATTAATAAAGTTCGCGTTTGACGTCATGTTAACCAGATCAAAAATAATGTACTGCGTAGGTCAACAACCAATCGCATCGCGTCTTTGCCCTGACGTCAGACGCAAACTAGTCTTTTTAATTCGGTCTTCAAGTTATTATAATTCCGTTATATAAGCATACTGTATATTATAGTAGTCCTACTAAAACTAATTTCTGTGAGTGTTTGCCTTATCCAACTTGCCATCTCAAAATAGCTCGTTGTTAAAGTTGTAACACTTCACTGTAAAAACGGTTAATATGATTAAAAAACTTTCTAAACGTATGTTTGCATTCGACGACACTTACTTATGAATGAACAAAGTTCGAAATTGGACGGAAAGGCTGTATTAGAATATAAAAATATCTTTACATGCACATTCTCTCACGCAAAGACGAATTTTGTGAAATAAAGTAATTGTTGATCAAAAATTCCGTTTTCCGTTTTATTTGTGTTTAATGAGTCACCACATTGCATGGTAAGTTGATGTTCAAATTACTTCGATGTGAGGCATAGTTTTTCAGCTGCCATTTGCGCTATCTTCATGCGATGAAACTGTGAAAATCAAAATAATTGAAAACAATCTGTAAATATTTATATTCTTTTAGTATCTTGTATTAATCTACATATGAAAAGGTTTGGCTACAAAACGATTCTCTTATGAATGCATCTACGCACAGCTTCCACCTCGATACACCCAAGTACACACGGATTTTTCCAAGCACAGCAAGTATTAATAATAACCTCTGCAATAGTCTATGTTTATACTACACGGTTGAGTGCATCTGTACGGCATCTGTGATTGGTTTTTTTTTTTACTTCGAATGCTCCCTTCACCCAATCAGAAAAGTTTTTATATCAAACAATAGCTAACACTTCCCGCTAAAAACACTTTCTTTCATTCCGTCAACAGATGACGCAATCCAATGTTTATAGCAATGCGAATATGAAAAATCTGTTGAAAACGACCTATTCAAGCACAATTTTTTAACAAGATGTAGGTTTTAAAAGTCAAAACCCCGAGTGTTCCTTACAACATTTTTTTAATTTTATGTCATTAAATGAAAGAGCACACTTCTATTGTCCATATACTAGCTTCATTTCAATGAGCAATGGTCAATTCTCTTTAAATTGCAAACTTGCTTGTTGTAGAGTACAATTCTATGGTAAATTTTATTATGTTAACTCTTTTCATGTAATGCGTTCGGTTTCTGAAGGCTTCCAGTATACCATTACCATTACATCTTATTAGGAATTAACAGCTTTAAACTATCATCTTGGAGGGACTGCTGACAGGTTTGCGCACAGATAGCTATTAACCTCCTTGCTGAAGCTGGCCCGTGGTCTGATAGCAGGTATGTAATACCCGTCCTCCTATATATGACCCTTATTGTCGTGTTATTTTGTTGTTGTATATTCGTCGTCCCAGGTTACAACTGGCTATCATGGTCATATTCCGGGATAATGCCGACATGTTTCACATTGAAAATCTGTTTGCTATGTTGCAATCGACGATGAGCACGAATTACCCATATCCGTAGCTGCCCCCCCGAAAAAAGTACACTCTTTATGTTAAAAAAAAAATTACATAACAAAGGGACCACTTTTTCATGTTAAGCGAACCCCGTGAAAAACGATTTAAAAGGGTAAATTCACTATTTGCATGTAAACGATTTCGAGAGGGGGTCCTTAAGACCAATACAACAACATTTGTTATTTTTCGGGACTTACCTTGCCTGTTGGCGTGGCAGGGAATTCGTCCATGAATACTACGTACCGAGGCGTCAGATATTGAGAGACCTTAAACAAGAAAATATGAAATTGTTTTCTACATGTTATTAAAACGTTATATACCCTTTTATAACCCGACTTTTAAACGTTTTCTGTAAAACGTTTTGTGTTTGCTGGGTCTGCACATATATGCAAAAAAATCATAATTTTAAGACACATTTCTGGTTAACTAACCCCATGTAATACCTTATTTTCAGAGAATTTCTTCACTTCATCTTCAGAGAGTTGCATTCCAGGTTTCAATCTAAAGACAAAAGTAACAACATAATTAAGGGATCTAAAATAAGCGTTTATTATGCGTTTCGACAGTATTTTTGTGGGACATGAGAGCACCTCAGACCTATCGAATTGCATTCTGAATCTGAAGCATGTCTTTCTGATATCAAATAATTTTCATTTTTGAAAATCACAATATAATACTAATTTTATGACAAATTATAAAAATTTGATATTTTTCACATTTTTGACATATAACAGTCCTCGAAGTAAATTATATAAATCTAATGATATATTTTAAAGTGTATGTAGCAGAGGAAAAAGCCGACGGTCAATTGAAAATTTTGACCTTTTATATTGAAGATATGGATTTTTTCCCAAAAAATCCATATCTTCAAAAAGAAAGGTGAAAATTTTCAATTGATCGTCGGCTTTTCATCCCACCTACATACACTTTAAGTATAAATCATCAGATTTATAAAGTTTACTTCAAGTACTGTTAAATATCAAAAATATCAATTTTAATGATTTGCCATAAAATGTGTAGTAAATTGCGAATTTCAAAAATCAAAATTATTTGATATCAGAATGACATTCTTCGTATTCAGAATGCAATTCGATATGTCTAATGTGCTCTCATGTCCCAAAATAAATACTGTCCAAACGTTCATACCCCAGCCCTTAAGATTACAGTAACACGTGAATATGTCCATTTCAGCGGATTGCAGCTTCATAGTATAGGAAGTCTTAAGGGACCGTTCATAAACACTTGTTAGGGGCGCCTGATGCAAAAAGGGGGCCCTGAAAATGTTGACCCTCCTAAGGGGGCCTGAAAAAATGACCACAAATTTTCCTGGGAAAATTGAGTTTATATGCTTTTCTATGGGGTTGACCCATAATTTTCATGTCAAAAAGGGGGCCTGAAATTTTGAGGTCTGTAAAAGGGTGGGCGAAAAATGTCGCGATGAAATTTTTTGCATCAGGCCCCCCCTAACAAGTGTTTGTGAACGGTCCCTAATTTAAAACGTTTTTCTAAGAATTAAACACTCACTCCCCGTACTTTGCGTAACTCAGCTTACCCTTTTTTGAGACAGACAAATTAATGTGAAATAATGTCACTGTTCTTTATAGTATCGTTTCAGCATTATTTTCCTTGAATAAAAAATTATATCTTGTATGACCTATTTTAATTTGTCAAAAATTAGTCGAATTAGACCTTTTTTGACTAACTTAAGTTTATCAATGTATGAAACTTGCACAAAATCGATGAGTCGAAACTTGACAGGGATCCTTGTTCCTTTATATGGGGCAATATAGGGACCTTATGTGTGTATGTGTTTTGCGTGGGTTATGAACCATTACCATTTGTGACCAAAAATACATGTTGAACTGGAAAAAGTGCAGTTGTGATTTTTACCTCTCAAGCGAGGAGTAACAGCATTTCTCTCGATCAGACGAGGGGTAACAGCATATGTTATTTATAATTTCTCTAATTTTCTCTCGGTCAGAATGCCAAAAATTAACAGAAATGCATATATGTCCCAATTTCATCTGACGGAGCAATGTCTCCCTCTGCGCATCCCCCTCCCCTCCCCCTCCCCCTCCCCTCCCCCTCCCCCGCCCACCTCTCTGGTTACGCTATAATGGATAAAAATTTTATCTAAGAATGTTGAATAAATGTACCTCAAAGTATAAGCCTACATACCTAATACAGACACAAACAGCTTCGTTGGTACGTTTATCAGGAACACCAACAACCTATTGAGATAATTATTTGAAAATACAAAAACTTTTTTATTGTTACTACATAATTATAAAAATTACCATGTAAAAACGTAAAAATAGGGAATTATCATTATGATCAAACTCAAAGTGAGAGTGAAAGAGGAGGAGAGATGGAAACGGGAGGTATTTAAAAATATAAAAGGACGAAAGAAAGAACCATACAAGAAAAGAAAGAATGAGAACGATAAATGAAAGAGCATGCACTGGTACTTGTAAATGATATGTTTCACTTACTTCACTTGTATTTTAATTTGTATCTAATAGTAGGGGAAAGTGGGGTAATGCCGGACTGTGGGGAATCCCGGACACATCGATTGCAGCTAAACGGAGAAGGGTGGCACTATTATACTACCTTAGGGTATTAGCTACCTTAAGGTGTACCTCACGTGTACTACTACCAGCGCTTTGGGTCTCGTCTTTCTTTGTGAAAATTACGAAAAAACAGAAATTGTCATTTTTGACTTTTTATCTGAAAAGTGATTTATTAGCTGGGTGACAGTTAATGCGATAAGGGACACAGATGAAGTATGGATGAAAATTATGTTTGATACTTGATTGTTAGCTGGATGTATGAATTTTGGTATCTTAAAATGGATTAGTAGAACAAGCGCTGAACAATTAAATCGGGACCGTGAGGGGTAATCCCGGACACACATGCGTCTCTATACAGATGGGGTAATGCCGGACACTTGTTATTTTGAAAATGTAGACAACAACAACAGCCCCCATAGTTGTATGCTTGAGGTAACAGAAGTACCTAATACATTCTAGGGGGTTATCATCCTACTCCACTTTTCCTCTTAGCAACAATCATATGTCCGGGATTACCCCGTGTCCGGCATTACCCCATAATTTTTTTACCATTTTGTTTTTTATTTATAACTTATTAACCATAGATGTTGAGTTATTAAAAACTAGTTACTAGTTAGAACATTACTCCTACTTTGCATTGATATGATTTTTACTGATGAACTTGATTTAATCTTGTACCTGTGTAGCCTTAACGAAAGGTGCCCGGGATTACCCCACTTTCCCCTAGTATAAATTGTACGTTGATAATTTTTAATTTTAAGTTTTGTATAAAATGTTTAGCCGGGCCCCATGTTAGACCAGCTATTTTGCTGAATTGGGCTACCCTGCATAAATATGATTAAATAAATAAATAAATAAATAAATAAATAAATAAATAAATAAATAAATAAATAAATAAATAAATAAATAAATAAATAAATAAATAAATAAATAAAATAAATAAATAAATAAATAAATAAATAAATAAATAAATAAATAAATAAAAATTCAAAAGTTAGTCTAACTATGTTGTTAAATAAATAAATAAATAAATAAATAAATAAATAAATAAATAAATAAATAAATAAATAAATAAAGGAAACTAATATTATTCAAAGTGAAAACAAGAATTTAAGTAATAATTAATAAACAAACAAATTTAAACGATGATCTCACCATGACATTTGCGATACTTGGGTGTTCATCTAACACTTTCTCCAGGTTGTATGGTGACACATTAACCCCTTCAATGATCAAAAAATCCTGAAATAGAAATAATATTGCACATCAGATTTTGCATCACAAAATGGGTACACGAACACCCTCACAACCCCCACCCACACACCCCCATCCACTAACACCGTGCATTTTGCAATGTGCCAATGAACTGTCGAAATTAGAGTGGCAAGTTTTCCGTGTCACGGAAAAACGGACAAATTCACGGAATTTAAGAAAAAAAACGGAAATTAGCGGAAAACGTGTTTTTTCCTTGAGAAAAATAAAAATGAAGAAAATAATGAGATGTGAGGTTAAAATAATGAAAATGAAGTCCGTCTTCAAAGATATCAGACTTAAAACAACTAAAAAGATAATGCAAGTAACTTCTTTTTACCTCGAATATGAACACGGAATTGAAATTACATCACGGAAAATCACGGAGTTTAGTATTAAAACCACGCACGGAAAATCGCGGAATTCTGTGTTTTAAATCACGGAAAACTTGCCACTCTAGTCTAAATGCTGATACATGTAGTAATGTAGGTTTACAATACTCCGGATCCCCGGAGTATGAACACTTCTATAACACACCCACTCATCGGAACCTGCCCACAGCATACACCCACAAACCCCGCACCCCCCCCCACACACACACACACCCCACACCCCTGCACCAGGCATTTTGTAATTACGGGGACAATGCTGAATGCAAATAGGTTTTGCAGGGAAAGTTTGGAATATTGCAACAGATAAACAAAGAATAAAAATATTCTTATAAAACTAAAAATAGTTCAGGGAGCGGATTCAACGTTTGCACATATATTTTTGTGGGACATGAAAGCACATCAAAATATCGAATTGCATAATTTATGTGCTCTCATGTCCCATTAAAATACTGTGCAAACGTTGCTATCCGCTGCCTTAAAATGAAGATTCGCCAGAGCAGTTCTTCTGGAGTGAACCAAACATGCCTGGTTATCAAATTAATCAGAGACAAGGTTGTCTCAGAATTAAAACCTGTCAAATTCAGAGACAACCTTGACATCGATTAATTCAATAACCAGGCAGGGTTGGTTTGGTCCAGAATAACTACTCTGGTGGGGAACCAATGATCAATCTTACACTCTTCCTTCCAATGACACGTATGAATCCGTTCTCGTCCATGACGCCCATGTCACTAAATGTGTAAATATAAATAAATAAATAAATAAATAAATAAATAAATAAATAAATAAATAAATAAATAAATAAATAAATAAATAAATAAATAAATAAATAAATAAATAAATAAATAAAATCATATTTGAGAAATATTATAAATCTAATCATAGTAATATGGCTTACAAAATATGCCAAGCGGGTTGTCGCTCCTCTCAAACGTCGTTGAGACTCCTTTGCACCACTTACTCCCCATTCCAGAAAAAAACAGCACTAATTTTTGGGATTAAAAAAATATTATTAAGTTCTACCAAATGAAACATAGCTCAATCCTAATCATTCGTTTAGTCCTAACTGGAGCAAAAGGAAAAAGTTCAGTGTTTTACCAATTTCTTTTTTAAAAAAAGAGTCAAAAACATGCATTTTCGGTATTTTCTGACAATCGAATCGCAAAAATCACAGCCTTGGAACTAGTCTAAGCATTCAAAATCTTGAGCATATGCCGAAATTTTGCTCTAATTTTTCACTTTTTGGGGTTAATTAAATGGTTGGTTATAAGAATGAAACATGTATTTTCCAAAAACTAGAATGCATAAACTGAAATTAGTCTTAATTCAAGTCTTTGGGCTTGGTTGTCACAGCATATGGAAAACACCCTAAACATGCTAAAATGCATGTTTTTGGCCCTTATTTCCAAAAATTGGCCAAATATTAAAATTTGACCTTTAGGGACCGTTCACAAGCACTTGTTGGGGGGCCTGATGCAAAAAAATTGTATCGCAAAAAAATGTTGGGGCCCCCCTTTACAGATCTCAAAAATTTCAGCCCCCCCTTTTTTTTGACATGAAAATTATGGGTCAACCCTTAGAAAAGCATATAAACTCAATTTTCCTAGGGAAATTTGTGGTCATTTTTTTCCTTGGGAGGGTCAAAAAAATTCAGGCCAGTCCCTTATTGCCAGTTAGGACTAATTATAGGATTAGGATTTAGCTTTATTTCATTTGGCAAAATCACGTAGGCCCCCTATTAGTTCGGTAAAACCCAGTTGCACATTCATATCGAGAACCCTGGACGCTGTACATGCAGTGGCAAGACCCCCCACAAGTCTTACCCCCCTCCCCCCTGTGAGAGTTTTTTTAAAATTTTTAGCCCATTTTGACCATTTTCAGTCAAAGCTTCCCCCCCCAAATTTACCTTGCCCCCCTCCCCTGAAAAATTCCTGGCTACGCCACTGTGTACATGGTCCCTTTGATATAGGACCTGTATACTCACCCGCTATGCCACCATCCTCCAGAGTCTTTGGCCTTCTTTGTCTTCTCCTCTTCACCCCAATAATATAGGAACGTACTAAATCCTCTGAAATGGAGTTCTCCTGTTGCGTTCACAGGTACAATTCGCCATCTTCGTCTACAACTTTCACCTGGAATTAAGGAACACTTGTTAGAATAATTCTACTCTTACTTCTAGGCGTCCAAGTTCTGCATAAACCTGGCCATATAATATATCTGATCCCTACTTGCATGAATACTTCATATCAACTTACAGAGTCTGTGGAGAACTGGAGCTCCAAATCGTCCCGCTGACACGGACTAACTACTTTACCGGGACAAATGCGTCATGCGCGCGGATATTTGCCATTTTAAAACATAATAATTGACAGCAATGGATGTCCTAAACATGAATTTTGTGGCCTTTTGAATACAGGGTGTCCCAAAACTCCCAATAAAAAACAGAACCCTCATTGTGCCCTTTATGTCCATAATATTAATATTCATTTTCCCAGCAGACACAAAATGTTTTAAAACATTATAAACACGTTTTAGTTTTTTCAAAACTTTTAATAACATTTAAATTTCCGGTTATATAAAGGTCATGAAAACATTATTTAATATGAAAAAGCACTGAAACTATATTTTTAAAAAAACATTCTTGTCAAAATGTTATCGCGAAATATTTTTGGCAAACATTTTACAGTAAAATATTTTTTCAACACTAAATTAACATTATTTTAAAATATTTTGCATTAAAAAGATTTTCTGAATGTTATTTAGTTTTTATACCCTTTATATAATTCGACACGTTTAAAAACGTTTTCTGTAAAATATTTTGTGTTTACTGAATAGCTGTCAATAAAAATTTGTTATAATAAGCCCCAGCCCAATCGCCATCCTAACTTCCGGTTTTTGAGAGCAGTTTTGGGACACTTTGACCTCTGACATATCGGGAAAATTGACGTAATTATTATTAATTTTCTTATTATTGTCACAATTTTGATCATTAAAAATACCAAATAATTAATTTATAAAATACTAATATTTTTTATATTTGTTTTAAATATTATAAAACATTTTAGATTATATTTTGTACGTAGGAAACCCCAATATTTCTGAATTTTCTGAAAGGTCAAAGGACAAAGTGTCCCAAAACTGCAAAAACTGTCCTACAAGGCATTGCAAACTTCCAATGCCGATTGGGCTTATTTAAAGGAATTGTAACGTAATGTGATTTTCGATACCTCACATCCGCCAATAACACGGTACCATCCAGATTCAATTTGCTTTGGGTCATCCGTTGGGTGTTGCAGAAATGGAGCCAATATTTCCGTTGATCCATACGCTAACTATATAATAGGAGGGAACATAAATTATGCGAATTGTTACCATGTTTATTCAATTAAGTTACTCAAATTGGTATAACTTGTGACGGTAAAGTCGCCTTGTCTAGAATAACGGGTGTCAAAATACGCTGAACAAAATTTGTCATAGGTTTAGCAACTATAACCCTAACTGAACACAAGGGTTTTGCTATCGGAAGGGAAAGAAAAAACGCAAAAGGCGCGGAGATGAACGAGAATCAAACCTCGGACCTCTCGCGTGCCACGCAGAAGATCACCGACCTGTAGCCACACGGTTGACGCTGGCCCGGCCAGCGATTCCCAGGGTATATAGGCTATGACTTAGGCTAATTGCGTTATCGCATCACGTGCAATGCATGCACGAGCAGTGGTTTTAGTGAGACCTGGTTCAGTTAGGGCATAGGTTATGGTTAGGGTTAAGATATTGCTAAGTTGTGTAGGTCTACGAATACTTTGTGCGCAATAAGCACGGGCTAAGGCTTAGTAGGGTAGGTGTTGCTGTTAACGTTAGGGTGCGAAAGTTATTTTGTTCCGACGTTACTCAATACAGACAAATACTCATACCAAACTCATTTTGGCAACTGTGTTGGCTCTTCCCTTAAAGCTCCAGATATAATGCTACCGCCTGCAATGACTGTAGATATAGATTACACAGAAAAACAAAAATGGTTTGATTTAATAATAATTATGATTGGGGATTTTGTTTATAGAAACATTTCTGCATGATTCTGACAATTTTCGTTACACCCAACCGAAATGTCAACCGTGTATCATGAATACTGCCCACACAAAAGGGATGGTTAGCTAAAAACACACTTTACTTCTTAATATTAATACATTGATCGGATAGGAAATGAGTCAAGGAAGGATATATTTGCATTTATATTTCCATAGGTCTTGCATTCTTGAGTTATAAGGCCAACTATATCTCAAAACGAAAGTTTTGGGTGTTTTCTCCGATCCCTGCCATGAAAATCATGCCCACCTCTTATATCAAACCTTGAGATCTCTTTTATATACTATAGTAACCCATGTCATTCCTCTTATGTGTCAGCTTCATTTGTCTCAATATTTGAGTGCAAACACCGGTAGATTATGCTCCACTCCGACTCGCCTTAAATATTTAATTAAAATGTGCAAAAGCGGGCAAGGGCATTCCCCCTCAATATTTTTCTTACCCCCCCTCCACCGCCCCCCCGTTTTAAGGCAAAAAAAAAAAAAACAAATTGCGTAAATTTCCGCTTTTTGGCGATTTCCCCAGAAATTCACTTTGCCCCTCCCCAATTCCCCTCAAAAAAATTCCTGGTGCCGCCACTGGTAAAGCTACCTGTTACTTGTTTATCCTTTTTTGATATGAATAATACGTTGCACTTACTAATCTGCATAGAGGAGAAGTCAAGAGTGTTCAGATATGGCAGTTCCAACAGGTCGTTGACGTGATGGATCAACATGAAGGAATCAGTGCACCTGTGTTATAAGAAAAACTAGTATTTTAGTTGCAAGCAATTAGCATAATTCATCCTAGCTCTTAATCAGAGCCCTCGTAAGTCCACCAAAAATATTTGAAATTTGAGCGAACACAGTGAAAATCAGGTGGGTTTTTTTAAATATAGCATTTTTTGACCAATTTTGGTGCAAATATCTCAAAGTTGGTCAAATTAAAAAAAAAAAGCAATAAAACCGTTCCTAGATATCTTTATCTAGGTTTTTAAAAATTAATTAAAAACCAGTTTTATTTTTTGAGATTTTCTCCAGAAATTAGCATTTGGCCCAAATTTGACCTCACAGATGAATTCATCAAGTCATTGTCATTCTAAAATGTATACTTTTATAAACTTTAGACCAATAATTTAGCAGTTATGAGGCCCGAAAGTTTCCATAATGCCAGGGTTATGTCCACTCTTCAAACGAAAAAAAAAATCATTCTAAAATCGTAGGGGTTTGAGAGTGAACCCCACATGTATTTAAGGTCTGTTATTGAATATTATACAGCCGACATGTGTATCGTTACCAAGTTGAACGGGGATTGGCCGCCGTCGTCTGTTTTCTGCAATTAATAGGGACTGTTTGTGGCAATCCGGTATTCGTCAATTAGCAGAAATACACACGACGATTGAGTGTCTTCTTGTAGCCAAAAACTAGTCCCTGAAAAGTCACTATTGTTAATGTTTCTTACTTTTCGTCATGGAGTGCTTTTGCCAAAACGTCCTTGTCGTACGCCGGTGAAACCACAACAGTAGTACATCCACGAGCAAGAGGCAGGAGTGCACCCATCTGGGCGCCGACTCCAGCCAAATTCATAATCAGTGCAAATTTGGTTTCCTGAAATGACACAATTAGAAGCATCAGTTTAAATTATGTGATCAGTTCCCACATTAGGCCTAGGGTGGGCAAGGCTCCAAATTTTTCACCCAAGTTGATCAAGAAATAAATCAAAGCGAGCGAGCGCAGCGAGCGGAGCCTTTACTGGCGTGGAGTCCAGGGGCCCGTATTAGGGCCCTGGTGGGGGTCCAGGGGGGGCGAAGCCCCAGAAGCTCATGGGTTTGGGGCAAGTTTATACCATGAGGAGAAGCCTCCTTGCATACATTTGTAACGTTTTTATGTGAACATTTTACCATGTAAAAAAAGGTTTCTTCAAAGTATATTTTAATGTCTTTATTGGGCGTTTTATCGTATAGGTCAACGAGTAATGTTCTCTCATTCCTCCCCCTTCCATTAAATTACTTCCCCCTAAATTACTTTCCCTTCTCTTCCTTAAGTTTCCCTTCCTTCTCTTTCCGTCTTCTTCATATTTTTCAATTTCTTCCCCTTTCTCACATTCCTTCCCTCTTCCATTACGCTCACTTAAATTACTTCTCCCTCAAATCACTTCCCGTTCCCTTCCTTAAAGTTCATTTCCTTCTTCATATTCTTCAATTTCTTCCCCTTTCTCTCATTCCTTCCCCCTTCCATTACACTCACTTAAATTACTTCCCCCTTAAATCACTTCCCGTTCCCTTCCTTAAAGTTGCTTTCCTTCTTCAATTTCTTCCCCTTTCTTACATTCCTTTCCCTTGTGCATGAACATGATGAATTGCCTCCCCACAATAAACATGCAAGTTGTTTTCTTTCCCTCTTTTCCCCTCCTTCATTCTCCTTTCCCTCCTCCTTCCCCATCCCTCTTAGGCTTCCCTTTTGTTTTTACATTTCCCTCTTTTTATTTATTCTCGTTTCCTCTCTGTTGCTTTTCCTTCCCTCTTGACTCTCTATTTTCCCCATTCCCTAATTCCCCTTCCCCTTTCTTTTTTTTTCTTTCCATTCCATTTTCCTTCTTTATTTTTTCTTTTCCCCCTTCCCTTTCTCTTTTTCCCGTCCCTTCAAAATTGTGGTTATAATGAAGTTGAATATCGGTCTTAAATTGATTATTTCAAATGATTTTGGGCTGAAAAATGTGTCTTTCATCGCTAGAGGGGGCGCAAAATCGGTGCTGAATTGGTCAATTCGGCGCCCCACCTAAGGGTGGCGCCCAGGCACGTGCCCCCGTTCACTATCGCCATCTTCAAGTCCTCTTGGTTATAAGGTATCAACTGCATGAGAATTAGCAAAAAAAGATAGTAACTTTATTCCTTCACGCTGTTTCTTCCTTTCTAATATCTTCAAGCTTACCCATGGTTGCTTATAATCGGCAACATCACCGCGATAATGGCTGTCACCGTGCATGAAGTTTAACAAAGAGTGACTTGGGTGAGTAACGGCTTTGGGAAATCCAGTACTTCCCTGTAGTAAACAATAGAAAAAATAAGTTACAGTGTATAAGTTGAGAACCTAAATCTCTGGTATAAGTAGGCCAATACAATACAATACAATACAATACAATACAATACAATACAATACAATACAATACAATACAATACAATACAATACAATACAATACATTACATTACATTAGACAGTTGTATACCCCGCCGGGACGCGTTATTTCTTTCTGCAACCATAATGGGCCGCAATGCGATAACACATAATACATACATGTAATTAATAGGCCTATGAGGCTAGATATAACACGAGTTTATTACCATTATTATTTCCTCTTACTTAATAAAATAAAAAGCAATCGATAGAATTAAAATTCTACAACGGTTTACCTGGGGGTTCGAACCCACAATCTATGTATCCATAGTCTAATGCCTACACGACTGTGCTATGATTCGTTGTGCCAGAAAGGTGTTTGTTTATGATACTTATTGATTACGGAATAAAGTGCATACACACAATATACTATTACTAGTATATTAGTACCAATAAATACGTATATAATCCTAACCCTAACCCTAATCCCTAACCCTTACCCTAACCCTAACCCTAACCCTAACCCTAAACCCCTAACCCTAAACCCTAACCCTAACCCTAACCCTAAACCCTAACCCTAACCCTAACCCTAACCCTAAACCCTAACCCTAACCCTAACCCTATAACCCCTAACCCCTAACCCGTACCCTAACCCTAACCATGCGACCCTAACCCTGACAATAATGAACCTTGCCTCGGACTATGCGGTTAGTGATGTATTGCGGCCCATTATGGTTGCAGAAAGAAATTACGCCGCCGGGACAGCACTTCACAGGAAGTGGGATGAAAAGGGATGAAATCAAAACTCGACCATCGGTTGACCGGCGGTTACCGGCCGTCGAACCACGTTCCATTGTTTAGAACAATAGAGACTGGCTCCAATCGGAAGGAACCGTCCGGAACCGGGGGTCGACCGCCGGTCAACTTTTGACTTTATCCCTGACGGAATGTCAACGGCTTTAACGATGAACCTTATAGAGGCATATTGGCCCGCCAGTCTGTAACCTAATAAGAAAAATAGTAATTAGTGAGGCACGTGCATGCAAATTATTTTTGATTTAGTCTCTGGAGTTAGTCTTACCGAAGTAAAAATGATAATCTGAGGAGCGTCCATATTAATCTTCAAACAAATTTCTGCTACATTGTTCCTGTTATTGGAAGTACTTCCTTGAAGAATCAGATCATCTAGATGGAGCGTACCACTGAAACGTAAGCGCAAAAAGAGTATACATAATCATGGATGGGCCAGTTATGGATCCTTGAGGCACCACATTCCTTTCAGTCAATACAACTTGTGGGCAAGAACTTTCCGGAAGATATGATCATCGAGATGCTAAGCCGGGGGAATGTTAATTTTTACTCCAAAAAACCCGGCAACATTCTGCTTTTGGGGGATTTTTTGGCGATCCATATGGACCCATATTATGTCTAACAACTTTCTGTAAAAACTGCTCCACTTTTTTGGACGATTTTTCAAAATATGGACCGATGTCTACGAATTTTCTGTAAAAAACCTACCACCGGGTTTGATTTGTTATTAAAATTCCACAAAAGAGGAGATACAGCTTTAATGAATATTAATAAGTAGAAGATAATGGTTCCAACATTATACTGATTATACCTTTTGCCCTTATGCTTTTGTCCTCCAATTACGACGAATTTCATATCCGGTAACCTATTAATAAGCAAACAAACAAACAAACAAACAAACAAACAATTATTGTCAACATGATATGATAAAGATTATAAATAATTACATGTAGGAAACATTTTGGTTGTGCAATAGTTTTCGTCGAACGTTTGACTTTACCATACATGTTTAGTTGTTTACCACATCTACGTAGCTTCTTTTTTAAAAACACTAATCAGACATATTTTATAATCATTTTTATCTTATGTCTAAAAATATGTATGGCTGTAGTTTTATATTTGTTAATGTCTTACGCTTCGCACTTCAGTTTGTCGGGCTCGCAGGATCGAAGTTCTGGAATGATCTCACACACGCTATCATATACACTCTCGGGTGTCCTTGTCAACACTAAAGCTTTACATCCGATCTGTGTAAGAGTATACACATTGTTATTATAAAATACTTCACTTTTAATTTGTGTTTGCTCCTTTAAAGCCATAATGTACGCTCTTATAATATGAAATTGGTTAATTTTTTTCAAACATGATTTTTTGCATATTTGTAATGTTTATATACACATGTCCCAACTTGCACCTAAATGGAATCGGCCAAATTTGTTGTCTTTGTAGGTCAATAGAGCAAAGTTCGACATAATATCATAATTTTAAAAAATTATGACATTATGTCCTCCCATCACTAGGAGAAGTCAAATGGCGCCGTTTTCCCAATTTTGGCGTCGAAAGGCGCCATATGGCGTCAAAAGGCGCCGTTTAGCGTCACCCAGAGTCACTGGATCCATTTTGGCGTCACTGGCGCCAACTTGGCTCCACTGGATCCATTTTGGCGTCACTGGCGCCAACTTGGCGTCACAGGTTCCAATTTGGCGCCAGTGGCGCCGTTTTGGCATCATGAGATTTTTTTTGGCGTCATTGGCGCTGATTTGGCGTCGGGTTATTCTCCCGCATGGTGTTAGTGGCGCTAAAGTGGTGATCTGGTGCCAAACCTGCATCAATGGCCAATTCTAACATTGCAATTAAATTGAATAATGAATATTTTATTATTGTGACATTGTCTACCATTAATTGGTGAGTAGACATCATGATTATAAAATTAATATGCATCTGAGCATTGAAATCATCAACAACCACCCCGGGCGGCAACTAGCATGCGTGGCATGTACCGTTGGATGTTGGTTTTCGAATGCACCCCTTAAAAAACACAGTCCTTGATTAGCGCACATGGAATGTAGGCTAAATTCCTGACCTTATCATCTGTATGTAATCACAAAATTACTAAAATAGTGATTCTGGACCTAAAAATTATTTTCAGTTATTTTCAAAATATCCTTTGGTAGTACATACCAGTACATGGTTCCACAAAATGCCTAATTTTAGCCCAAAATGTATGTAAACAACAGATATACAGCAACTACTTGTGACTTGAAAAATGTACTAGATGTGGAGGTTTCCATTAATATTGAGTTCCTCTTTCAGTTGAAGAACCATTTTGAACAAAAAATATTGCAAAAATTAGATATTTTGGGTCTAACAGTAGGTCCATCTTTTTTTTTTTAAAGTCACTTTAAATGTTAAAAATCAAAATTGTGATCATTATCACTTTCAAAAGTTGTGTGGTTATTCGCATTACTTTGGTTACTCGCATTACCGTGTTACTCGCATTACAGTTTTCAGTTGCTCACTATTTTATTGTGCTGGTTATTCTTTTTTTTTTTTGGATAAATTTCACAGTTGGTATTAGCGGTAGAAGCATAATATGAAATGGCATTAAAATAATCTGCACCAATCAAGAGATATTAAAAAACTTTGTCTTTCTGTTACTCGCATTACACATCAAAATAACCTCAATGGCTGTGCATTCATATTTGTACAATAGGAACCCTAGGTGGAAATTGTCTTTTGATTTTGAAAGATCTTAATTGGTACCACCAAAATTCATTTTACTTTTATGGAAACAACTTTTTTGTAAAAAATATTAGACTGTGAAAAATGTACTATGGAATTACATGATTTTTACTCCGAAATCACAGCTTCAGAAAACAAGATTTTTTCCTGTGAATATGATATAATTAGAAGAAAAAAATTTCTATCTCATTCCATGCATATGTTAACAATAACTTTAAAGTGGAAAGGAAGCTCAGGAATGATTTTGAATTTTGGAAGTTATGTCCTTGTTGCGTGGAATCGCCCATATACAAATATTTAATGTTTATGAGTTCAATGGTAAGAAAATTTTCATGAGGTGAAATATGGACTGCTCCATTCAACAAGGCTTTGCCGAGTTGAATGGAACAGTTCTTATTTCACCGAATGGAATATTCTTCCCATTGAACGAATAAAAACATTAAATATTTGTTTTATGTAACTCATATATGGTCATTTTCACAGTAAAGGGTGTAACTTTTGATTTTTAGGGTCAAAATTTAAAACCACTTAAATATGTTACTGTTTACTGAAATCATGCAAAGAAGCAACTTAAATTCCAGTAAAATAATGTTTTATAATAAAAAAATTTGACATTTCCATAACATTTTAGTTAAAATCTAAGAAAAAATTTATTTTACATAAGCTCAGAAAATTATGACATGAAAGCTGGAATACATGTGAAATTACATTCCAAAGTAAGTCAACAGATATAAGTTAAATTTTATACCATGTTTTGCTATGTTTGCAATTGCAGGTTTGAAATTTTTTAACATCAAGTTTCATTTCCAATGGAAATTTCCCAACCTTAGACATATTTTTTAAAGTTTTAATTGGCTTCCTAAATAATATGGATGTCTAACTTCATGTACAAATACTACTTGATAAAAGGAACCTCCCAGCTAAGTTTCACAGAAGTTAACAACACAAGTGATCATAAAAGCAAAATATTTGGCTAACTACTACAAGTTGACATGAAAAATAGGTAAAAAATATCACAATTACCAATTTTCATGCTTTGCTTCTAAGTATTGAATTTTAGTTGTGACAAAAAGTAAATTGTCACAGCAAGTCATTTTTTTTGTTTCGGAGGCTTCATGTTAACAATGGTTAAACATTGCAGAAGTAGTTTTTTTGAAAAGAACACTGTTAGGATCATCTAAGCTGTTATTTTCTTGTGTGTATTGAATCAATGATTCTATGCAGCAGATATTGTAGATATATCACACTTTAATTTTTTCACCCATTTGTTAAGTATGGTGTTAACTTGCATGTGAAGCCTTCGAAACGGGCTTTCTTGGGTATCAGTATATTTTTCAAACATTAACCATAATATCAACACTTGTTTAAATTTATGATATTCTGCACAATCAAGTAACAATTACAATGCAGATATCAGTATGAAACACACCAATTTAGATGTACAAAGATGATAATTAATCTTAATGTTGTTTCGGAGACTTCATTTGTTTCGGCGGCTTCAAGTGTTAACGTTAAGTTTGAATTGGGTCCCATTTTCAAACAGTGATGTACATGTATATCTCAACTGTTTAAAAACAAGTGATCTACTTTGCTACATTTTGATAAATAGATTGGATGAGCTCTTTTATTTATATTTGCATAGAAGCAGAGCTAGCTGAACAGTTTCGTTTCGGAGGCTTCAAAAGAGTTAACGGAAAATCGCCTCTATGAAGTCAAGATTTTATAAAAAATTTAAAAGCTTGCAAATCAGCTAATTTTTGTTACCCATTTCAAGTTAAGTAATCAACTGTTATGAATCAAGTTATCAAGAAGAAATGAAGAAATAGCATAGAATAATGAACTACAGCTATACCCACAAAGTTTGTTTTAAACAATTGTTAACGGAAAATGAAGCCTCCGAAACGACAAATATCGAAGTCCGGTTCTCAAAAATACAGGGCTGTTCACAATTAAAACTAATGTGGCAATTTTTACTGAGCATATGACTACACTTTCAGCATAGGAAAAATTATCCATGAACTGAAGAAAACACAGAGCTTTACAAAAATGTTACTGTTTTTTTAGTACATCAAAAAGGCCATATTTATGGACATTTTAGCCTGCCAAAACTGAACGCAGTAACCCCCAAAGCTAACTATGCTACCCAAGGTAGCTGCTAACTAGATGGCTTATGTGGCCAAAAATCATGGAATTCTGTGGCTTTATTAGACCACTATGGATCAAAATGTTACACCCTTTACCATGAAAATGACCATTATGTATTCATGTATATTCCTTTTCTTGCACTTAATTTTATAAATCACCAGGAAAATGAAATCAATTGAAAAATATAATAAGCTATATTTATTTTCGAAGCGGCACCCACACCTATAATTGGTGAGTCATGGTGGTCACCGCAGTCTCTATACGCACACGGATGTCAGGGCTGCCAGGTAGCTCTGTGTAAGTGCAATAGTCTTTTTGGGGCGCCCTCTACGGAGGCGTCCCACAATATAGGCATGTGTTTGTGAGAAGCTTCTAATTTCACTCTTACTAGATTTACTCCATAATTGTTTTGCTAAAATTATGCCCTTGCTCAGAAATAAAACCACAATATGTTTGGATTTTATTTTATTATTGTTTTCTGTTATGCACAGGATAAAATGGTGTGCGTATATTCTTTGTTTAAAAGACAAAATTAATGGATTTGTAAAAACACCAAATAATCCGCGACCTTTGTATGCCTTCAACCTGACCACCGTTTGTCTTAAAACCCGATGGACGATGACATTTGACCATAAGATCAATGGCCTTTGTTTGCCAATTACCATAAACAAATCTATATAGCGGTTATTGCCAGAGTTGTAATATGGTGGCACAATTGGGCGGCAAACTGTATGGAAACAACACGGCATATACTTTGACCATACACTAGGATCCACAACATGCTTATCTATCATCTTGATGCTACCCAGTAATGTTTGCTTAATTAGATGTTATCTTAATTAGAGCTCTAGTAGGCCAAATGTTATTATTTGCATGGTATAATTGACTTGGAAAGTTTGTTTGCTGGGGAGTTATAGGCCTATATGTCAGAGTCAGGATGTAGGTATCATTATGCCTCAAATCACGAATTATTGTAAGATTTAGTGCAGAGTAGGTTAGATATGAAAATGGAAAGTTACAACAAATGACTATACACCTGATTCGTGAACTGTGTCATTTTGAAAGACTCTTCCTCTTTATCCTTCATCTCTATTTGATTTTCAGTGTATTAGCAAGTAGATGATGTATATGTATCACAGACGTTATACATTTAAAAAAACTTAACGTTTTCTATTGGTCAACATAGGCGTAGATCCCGGGTGGGGATAACCCCACCCCCCATATTTTGCCAGGGGAGCTTACTTATTTGTGTCTTCTATACTATTCATCATATACCCCTGCATAACGAAATTCAACAATATCCAAAGCAATATCCTCACTATAATAGGTCCCAAAAACAGAATTTTTCCCCACCCCACATAATCGCAAATTGACACATTCATTCCCATTTTTTTCATCCAAAACGGTCCTGTCATACATCTTCCCCAATCAAACACATTTCTCTTGCATTTGATCATTTCCTACTCTTCCCTAGAAAAATCATTATAATACCAAATCTACACACCATGGAATTCACCATATCACGTCCAAGCACTATTCATCATCAGAGGATGTTTAAAGACATTCCCACAACCCAATGGGGTTTCTGACCTTGTATGTCTGGCTTTTGTACACATGTGGTACAGTTGATCATGCCTTGTATTGGAATTGTGTGCAAATATCTGGTGTTTTCATCCTATTATTTAACATTCATAACATCGAGACTTAGGAATAAAATTAATGCGTTGGGACAATATGAATGTTTCCTGTAAGAAAATCAAATATCAGTCCTAAGTCTCAACTATTAGCTCGTTGGCTGCAGTTTTAAAATTACCATTTTGTGTGTGTGGCAATGGGGACTTTGCCTTTAAAATTAGGTTATATTGATCAAATTTCCCAATCATAGTGCATTGTAGGAATGCCTTTAAGCCTCCTCTGATTCATCATATACCCCTGCGTAACGAAATTCAACAATATTAAATATCCAAAGCAATCTCCTCACTACAATAGGTCCCAAAAACAGAAATCCCCCACCCCACATAATCGCAAATTGACATGAAAGCTTCAATCCCATTTATTTCATCCAAAACGGTCCTGTCATACACCTTCCCCAATCAAACACATTTCTCTTGCATTTGATCATCTTCTACTCTTCCCTAGAAAAATCAGTATAATACCAAATCTACACACCATGGAATTCACCGTCACGTCCAAGCTCACATTGGGCGCCCCATTCCTTTTTTAAAGGAATTTTTATCTTAATATAGCAAAAATAATCAATAGTAATTGACCAATGACAAGAATCTTTGTATGAGTTACTAGTATATAAAACATTTGAACCCTGGCCTGCTCACCCCTACATGTATGATGCTTCACCACTGTTTGATACAATGTTTATCATTGTGGCACATGTAGAAATTAAGTTATCAACAATTTTCACTCAGTACTCTCTTGATTGGAATTGCCCATCAGTTGACAAACAATTTTCTTGCTAAATAAAATACATTTGATATTGTAATTTCACTTGTGAATGTGGGAACTGGGGACCGTTGGGAAGCTCTATGGATGCTTGAAGTAGGCCTACATAAAGTTGTTGTAACATAAATTAAATATTTTAGTCCAAATGGTAGGGAAGATGTGAGATCCGGGATGCTACAAACCACACAACCCAGTGTTCACATGCACAATATACAAAAACTTCAAGGTCCCTCGAGTCGTAGAGTTTGAATCTGGGCTCTCATCAATTTGCACAGGCCCAAAATCAAATTGTAAAATTAGTGTTAAAATGGTTCATGTATTGTGACACTTTTTAAAACGTTCAAATCAACAGCAGGTAATGCAAGTCAATCTTTGTAGGGTTGTCCACATCTTCAAATAAATGTGGGTATCATGGTGTTTGAGGTTTTGGCTGCTGAATACATGTATCTAGCAGTTTGTGTTGATTTTGCTCTAATATAATATGTCACTAAAAAAACCCTATATAAACATGGTACCAAAACCTACAAACAATGTAACATATGGTTGCCAATTTTTCAGAATTGCTTGGCTTGAGATATTGAACGGACTGCGGGCATACTGGGAATGAAATATTGTTTGCTAAATAAAATCTAAAAGAATTGGGGAGTGAGGGAAGAGACACAAAACATTGTCTCTGATTATGGTGATGTGTGAGATTTTACTATATCATGGTGTGTGATATCATTACCTTGGCATGTTATTTTAAGTTAAAACTACCGTGATGTGTGGGCATGAGAAAGTGCCTAAATTTGTGATACTCACGCTGAATGCATAAGAGAACCAAATAGGTGTCATTAAATACCAAAGGGGTTGCAAACTGAGCCCTCTTACATTCCCAACTAATTGTTGATGTTCCCAAAACTTAAAAATCTATACATGGTATACTACATTTTGTCTTCCATCATGTGTACCAGCTGCGTTGGAAGGGGTTCAGTTGAGGGACTCAGCCTTAGTTATTATGAAATTGAGGATGAACATTTCAATGATTTCAGTAATTATTGAAAACCCAAAATACATGCATTTTACATGTGTGCAAAATTTTCCTTTATCCCAACTAACTGAAATAATACATACAAATACACATAATTGCTTTCCTTTTTGTTCTATTCTATTTATGCGACGATATTCTTATAATTCTACCAGTGAGTCTTTATCATTACTATTGAACACAAAATATTGTTTTTGATACAAGTATTATTGTAAAACTGTGTTTGCTGCCCCCCAAATGAACAATTGACATGGCAAATCCACAAGTTACATTCATATGTACTGCCATCTTCTGATAAAGTAAACATTGCAACAAATGTCCAGGTTTCAGAGATCAATTTCTATTGGTGTATAAAGTTTTACTTTTCTCCCAACCAAGCCCCTGTTTACATTATGAAACAAAGCAGACTGTTTTTTTATAAGCAGATGTTTCTGCATTGATTACAATGAGGTAGAACCAAAGCATACTGACTCCACCATGTTTGTGTGTCACTCATGGTTGCAAAATATTGTATCTCTTGATTATTTAAGCTATATGCTTGGCAAATTTTAATTCAATGTACATTGTTGTTTGCATTCTGCATGGAACGCATTGTGCCATTCTGCGGCATGGGTAACATAATTATTAGGAGTTTTCTTCATTTAAGTTTGTTAAATGTATTTGGCTATATTCCAGAAATTAAAGGCACCCCCCCCCCCTAAAGAAGACACAGGATTCCCAAAATTTTTAACCATTTTTTGCTCTGGAAATTCCCCCCAAAAATGGTCATTATTTTCACAACCCTAAAGAAGAAATAGGAATTCCCAAGAAAAAGACACCGCTTTATTTTAGGCGTGGGAATTCCCAAAAATTTCGGCAAAAATTTGCCTGTCTTCTTTAGGGACACTCGGAATTTCCAATTATTTAATCATTTTTATTGTTCACTATTGGGAATTCCCATTTTTTCTTGGATAAAATTTTGGTCTGGGAATTCCCAAAAAATTATGGTACAAACTTACATGTCTTTTTAGGGGGGATACCATTCATTTCTGAAATAGCCCATTTAAATGTTATCAACATTTTATGTTAAATGGTATAATTTTGTGGCTTACCAAGAAGTAAATTACCCTTCTACCTTTCCTATCAAATGTTATGATGGGCCCAAGTTATTTCCTTTCCTAAAATCACTGTTTTTGTTATTTTGTGTAAAACCATGTCAATTATGAATGACTGGTATAAGAATGTATAATTATATTATTTAAAAGGATAACATATTGATTTTAATAAACAAAAGATGTGAACTTAATTTGGCTTTTAAGAGTACAATGAGCATTTTAAAATATTTTGTTTATATTTTTGTTGGCCAAAAGCAAGGGAACATTTTTAAATCTTCAATGTCAGCATTTTCCACCCAAAAATATTTTGTTCACACCTTTGGCTGTCAATTTTGGGAAGATTGTAACAATTCAACTTAATGTAATGGTTCCCTTCATCTTATCATTTCTTATGCTTTTCTATATTTCTAAAATTGACAAAAAAATGGGTGTAAATGGCTGTTTCCATGTAATCTGGCTTCTCTTTGAATTCTCTTAATAGCTTAAAATTAAAGAAGCGCTGTATATCAATACTTACAGGCCCTTTCAGTGATCCCAGTGAAAATGCAAAAAGAATAAAATTGTTTATAAATTGATTAAAAGTGAAGGATAAGCCATGTTCAGCCTTTGTTTAAAAGAAACACGGACTGACTCTAAAACTGTGTCCATGTTCAGCCTTTGTATGTAAACCAAAGATACTCTAAAACTGTGTCCATGTTCAGTTATATACATGTATATAGCTATATATGCAGATACCGGTGTGTAATTGAAATATTTTCACGGCAATTCTGTCACTTAAACGCTAATTATAACTTATTGTAATTTTAATTGCCGGCGCAGTTTAAACTTTATATATGCAGACATGGATATGCTCATGCAACTTTCCACCTCAGGTGATATCACCTCAGGTGACTATACCTGAGGTGGTCACACATTACTCTGCCAAAATAACAACTGACTTTTGTGTATATGCACAGCATGCGTGTCATGTACATGTACAGCATGCTTGTGTTTTAAAGCATCAAAAGATGCAATATGACAATCAAAGTGTGATGTCAAACTTCAGGTGATGGAAGGGGTGGTGGTTCTGGCCCCGGGTTCTGGCTGTACGTATACAGTGTTATAAATTCCATGTACTTGCTAGACTTGCGTCTAACAAAGACAGTCATGTTGCTTCAGTGGCGTAGCGTGAGTGATCCTATGGGGGAGGGCACCAACCATTTAAATGGTTAGGGCACTGGCTTGATTGGGGGACACAGGCCATTTTTCTGCTTCTTTTCCTTTGGATTTTCTAAGTTTTCAAATCGATTGGGGGTGGGACATGTGCAATCGTGTCAAAACAAAGTAAAATTATATCCTGGCTTTTACCTGAAATCATTTATTAGCAATAGCAATAAACTACTTCTTTAGCTTGATGATTAATTTAAGTAATTTTGCATGCAATAAATTCAGTTTGTAAATAATTGTACAACCACAAAGTAAGATTGCTTTCAGTTAGGCCTATGCAGGGATAGGGGGGCTACCGGTATGTCCTAAATGGATTTTAATTATAATCATTTGATTTCTACATAAAAATTAACAGTATTGCACGGTATGCACCCAAGGCATGTTGGACGACTTACCATTTTACACTTACAGGGCGTGTAAAAAAAGCACCTGTGCGCACTAAATGGGTGTGTGCTTTCGAGCTCAATGGTGTTGATTCATTGGGGCTAAGAAAGCTCCTAGCAATTGTAACAACTCTCATTAGTGGTAGAGTCCCAAAAATTAGCAGGTAAAATAACTGATAAATCAAAGGCCAGAATAAGGGAAGACACATTTGTCCATGCCCGAATTTGAGATTTTTGATATTTATCAACACTATGTACTCTTTCACTTGAAACTGATAAAATACAATATTGCGATTTGTGTCGCAATATTGTAGCATGTCAGGGCCGTAGCAAGCGGAGCGGCCGGGGATGCCATGGCCGCCCCACTTTTTGAGAAATTTGTTATGTTTTTCTTTATATCTTTATTTCAGTTTGGGCATATATTTGTATTTTGGCCACCCCACATTTGTGATGGTCGCCCCACATTTGTGATGGCCGCCCGACATTTTTCAACCTTGCTACGGCCCTGTAGCATGTAACTCTGCGCGTATGTCCAACACAGTCAAGGCGTATTCTGTATGTTGTTAATGCCAGCAAATGTGGGGTAAACAAAACAAAAATTTGCAGTCAAAATGCCACAGATTTTTAAAATTATTTTGGCACACTAAAAGCAGACATTATAGAATCGTTGGTGCAAAACGATGCATATGTAGACTATGCACCAGATACAGCTTTTACAAGCGTGAAAGTCTTACTGTTTTAAAATAATTATAAGGACGTTTTGTGCATAATTTTTACTTTTTTTACCAAAACATCGATTTCTCAGAGTTCACTAAATTAGACAATATTGCACGATCTTTGTGACAAGATATCTTGAAAAATATGCAAACAAAAGGTAAATCTTTTAGAGCACATCAAAGTCTAGGGAAGGTTTTCTCATTTTTTTGTATATTTGTTTTAAACAAAATATACACCATTATAATTTTAGCTTAATTAATAGTTTGACAAAATTGCTCTTTTTACATGTTTTTTTTAATATTTCGAAAAAAGAGATGAATTTAAAAGAAATAAAAAAAACCTTCCCTAAGTTCATGTCTCTTCTCCATGAAAAGCTAACTGAATTTTTTTTTACTGCAAACGGAATTTTTTTTAGGTTGTCTCAAAAATATTTAATTTTTGAGATTTTTTCAAAAACTCAAAGATTTGTGAAAAAATCTGACGTCACCATGGGATTCCTTGACTTATTTTCCTTTCCAAAACTGTATAGTTTGGACATACAATTCAGAAATAATGATGCTTGAAAAGGTCCATGTTCTCCCATTACTCTGGCCTTAATTAGCTATTGTTGCAAGCAGCGGACTAGACTGCTGAATGCGGTTCCAGTCCACATCGAAACCAAATTAAGGTAAATGAAAAAATGAATGAAAATAAAAACCTAAAAAGACCCAATTTTGCCGGACTCGAGGAGGACTCAGCTTGACTCTATTAGCAGAGTCCTTGGGGTACGAATTTGAGTCCTTACTCAAGTCCGAGTCCTTACTCAAGTCCAGGAATGGAGTCCTCCAGCACTGCTTTTATATTACCTCACACTACATGTTCTACTATATTGGGGTTTCCAGTAATAATGGTTCCTCAAGTATTCCCACAGCATCAATTAGGCTAGTTGTGGTAAACCCCTTTGCCGTTCTGGGTGAATGACACACTCCAATTTAGAGTACACTATTGGGAACCAAAAAATGAACTAAAATATTGACTTGTTCTTAATGTGGCTATGACCTTTCTAGTCACACAGGTCTATTAATAAAACTTCAGACTTGTCAAGCAAACTCAACAAAGTTTCCGAAAATGAACTAAAATGAACAGGGTCTCTTTTGCTATTTTTTTCATTTGCCACCACAATACATTCTCCTGTGTTTATTTCAGTAATACCTGGAAGTATTAACTGGAAGTATTTTTTATTTTACACTAATTTTGCCCAAAATCACAAACATAATGCATTTTTACCCTAAATTTTACATCAAGATATAAACATGCAATATTTGTTCCCAAATTAAATGCATGTCACTTGAAATCTCTGCAGCCAATATATGAAGTCTGTTGCCGGTTTGATTTCAAATTGACATTTTAATATATAATATATTGACAATTTTTTAAGTAAATATTTGTGCAAATCATACAAGATCCACTTTTCAACGCAAATATCTCAACTCAAATCTGTTTTCATTTTTAGAAGGAACACTTTTTAGCCCTTTTAAAAAAAATATTGGCCAAATATTAAAATTTGACTTTTATTGCCAGCTAAGGGCTCTGGTATGATGTTTCAACAGTATTTTGTGTGGGACATGAGAGCACATCAGACATATCAAATTGAATTCTGAATACAAAGAATGTCCTTCTGATATCAAATAACTTTGTTTGTTTTTTTAATTCACAATATATTTACAAATTTTATGACAAATTATGAAAATTTGATATTATTCTCCCAAAAAGTTCTATTTCTTTGTGTGTTTTGGGAAAAAAAATCTGTATTTTGAATACAAAAGGTCAAATTTTTTAATTGATTGTATGTTGGCTTTTCATCCCACTTTAAGTACATCATTATCATCAATTTTTAATCATTTTCCATCAAATGTGTATTATCTCGCGAATTTCTAAAAAATCAATATTATTTGATATCAGAGGGGGGGGACTCTAGTTTCACAGTGTACACATGCGTGGCCAGAGACTTTTAAAACATAGCCTAAACAGGATTTGCCCTTTTGAGCAAAATACATGCCTAAACAGGAAATTTAGAAGGGTTTTGCAACAAATTTTATTCCCTATAAACAGGACTATAAACCTAAAATATATACCCCTAAGCAGGATTTTATCTGAAATGAACCACCCCGATATCTTAAAGGCAGAAATCGCCATGGTAGGTTGAATCCACCGCCACGCATGGCCATTTTGTTCCGACCTTTTAATAGTTTTGAGACGCATAGGACATCTGACTAAGGCTACTGACAATAGCCCAGTGACTGACCTCGCTGTGTGTGAGTGACCATGGTATTTTATTTATATTTATTTATACACTGCACTATAGCTCAGCACATATAAAATCAGAATTTTTGTCAAGTTTTTGAGTTCAAGACGCTCGCTTCTTTTATTTCTCAAGACGCTAGCTAACAACTATCATATCCGTTGAACATACCGTATTTCGTCAAATAAACGCCCCCGGGGGCGTTACATTTTCCCAAGGGGGGCGTTTATTAGAGGTCATTTTTTAGCACAACAATTCCCGTTAAAATCATTAGGTACGCTTAAAAGTCATGCTAAAATGACGAACTATGAACTTTTGACACTGATTTTTGGTTCACTTCCGGGTTTCTGATGCAGATTTTCGCCATTTATTGCTGCTATTACCGACCATGTTAGCAACTTGGTAAGCTTATTACACAAGATAGCATGGAAATATCTGAATTTTTGAAACATCTTGGTAGAAAAAAGTGGTGGGGGCATTTATTTGAGGGGGGGTGACTATTTGACTAAATACGGTATATATATTCAAGTTTAAGGAACCAAATCTGGTTTCTTTAGACAAAATCATTTACGGGAGATATTCATCATTTTCTACCACGGTATCCAAACATTTTCGTCTAAATATCAAATTGTGCATAGCACATTCACGTGTATCGATCCCAGGTATTGATTTTAGTATCTGTGCTGTACCAAGTAATTATTAGCCAGGCGATGTTGGTGTGCCACGTGTCATGTTATTTCATATTTATGAATATTAATGAGCTTGCTTATTTGTATTTATAAACCTTTGTTATATAACACCTTTGTGTGGGGCCACCTTAATTACAAACTGCGCAATTCTAGTTGTTACTCTTTTCCTATAAAAAGGTCTAAAAGTGGGAGGCAAACATTGACAAAAGGTCCACTTAAGTTTTTGGTGCAGACATTCAAAAGGGCCAAAAAGTGCAATTTGTAGCGGGGTTTGAGTTCACAAATCTGCCCAAGTATACAGTATTCAAAAACGGTCCACTTTTTAGAAGTACTGCACCTCGACATCCCCCACCCAAAAAAATAAATTCTGCATATATAGCTATATATATATGTGTGTGTGTAAGGGCCTGGCCTTCACCAACTTTAACAGGCCCAAACTCAACCTCAGAATATTAGCTAATATTATGGTTATTTTATTTTGTTTGTTGGAAAAGGAACCAAATTTTCAAGGGATATTCAGGCCTTTAGAAGGTCTGAAAAGTTATTTCTATACATACACTACATTGGCTTAGGAAGATTTTCAATATTGGGGCGGGGGACTGAAACTTGAAAAAAAATTGGTTCTCCAAAATCTAATTGCATATATCTTTATCTTCCATATTTTAATAAATTTCAATACTTTCATGTAGCCTACATTTCTTTCTTTCTTTTGAAGAGATGATGATAAATATTGATTTAAAAACTGCCCAAAATAAACATGCAGTTGTATGAATTTTAGTCTGAAAGGCATTCAAAACCTAATTTGAATATCTCTGCAAATAAGTTTATAGGCCGTCATACTCTTTTTCAAGTTTATTTTAAATTTCCTATAAAATATGTATACTGTGTCACAGTAGTAGCAAGTTATGACTAGTAGAGCTAAAGATAGTTCAAATTTACCACTATTTATCATGTATATTGTCAAATAGGGCAGCTAGGGGCAAGAGGTCAACATGCTTAATGGCATTTGAATTCCAGCACTGCTATTAAAGGTGCACTGGTATATTTAGAGTAAATTATTAAACACATTCTAGTGTTTTGAAAATCCCATAAATATAGCAGTGAATCAGGTGTTTAAAATATATGCCTTCTCTATGTACAATGTATTTAAATTATTTACATGAATAAAAGACTAAAGTAATCTAAAAATGCAACAATTAAGTGACAAATTCAATCACATTTGCTTTCAAGAAAACAGCCATTTAAGATCTGTTAAGGTTATGTTCTTCATATAGTATCTCAATTTATACTTTAATAGCACTATTAAATTAGGCCTAAAAAGTTGTTTCAACATTTAAAAAAATTCGGGTAGGTAGGTCGGGACTTTACTCAATAAAGCTGTATTAAAATTGCGTTTATAAGGCCTTGGAACTTTTGCTTCTTTTTTTTTAATTCAATTTTTTATTTAGCTTTATTTCTTTATTTTTTGCATAAAAAAAAAAAAAAAAAACCTTCAGGGTCGGGCCTAATTCTAGGGTTGGTCAGGTTACAGCAATCAATGATTTTTTAGGCCTTACATAGACCTATATGTATGAATACAATAGCATACAATACAATTTTTAATAAAACAGTGAAAACTCCTGCTTGTTTTTTAAGTTGATTGGACAGTTTTAAATTATAGTATGACTGAATACTAAGTTTCTGGTTAAGGAAATGTTATGTCAATTTGAACATAAACTATGAGTTTCTTAATATGTGTTTGTCTTGCAAGATAATATCTATTAACAGTGTAGGCCTATAATAATCGCAGGCCTACAATAATCGCATGTCTCTATACTTCCCTGATGAGTAAAGGTCTGTATCTGTGGGCCTTGATGCCTTTTCATTTAGTGCTCTCAATTGCACAATACATCTTTTTGATTTTGTTTGTTTTTTTGTTTCTTGTACAAAAACTATATTAGAATAAAAAATAAAACAAATAAATATACTTTCCCATCTTGAAAGTGACTACTATTATATTATCAGGACCTTGGGAAATCCCACATGGTTTTGTGAATTCACCCATGGGAAATCCCACATTTATTTTTTTAAACCATGTCATCTTTGGGGAGAGTGTGGACTGTGGATAATATCTGGAATAGCCCAATACCGTGGCACAGTCCCTACTCCAAGTCAAACATTCCATGTAACACAAGAGCTCACAAGCAAGCAAGCTGCTTTTCTGCCAAAATTGACCATACAATGGTCAAAATCTCTATCTCACCTTGAGCACTTTACAATGCTTAAATAAAAGAAAACATTACTTTTTTTTCACACCCATTTCATTTCCAAAAAACAAAACAAAAACAAAAAAACAAGTCTCATTGAATGCTGTCCGATAAGCAGGACCAATGGTTCCACATTTCAGGCAGGGGGGAGGGCACTCAACTAATAATTTGGTAGGGGTGTGCAGGGTACTAAGAACCGATTTTCAGGCAAAATAGGGACTTCATGGGGGTATAGTTAATTAAAATTAGGCCAAACTATAGGCTGGGGAGCTTACAATTCACAAACTTTCCAAATTTGAGCTAAAAAACTACAATTCTCAGAGTTTGAGGCACAAAGACTAGAGCATGATCCAAATTTGGAATTATGGAAACTTTCGAACCTCATAACTACTAAATTGTTGGTCTAAAGTATATATGATTTAAAATGCATATTTACAATGGCAAAGACTTGATAAATTCATATGTGAGGTCAAATTTGGGAAAACCTAAAAAACAGGTTTTTTGGCCCACTTCTGTTTCGTTCAACGTAACAAAAACATTATTAGGTCAAAATTATTTTTGTTTTAATTTTTAAAAACTAGATAAAAACATTTAGGAACCATTTAAAAAAAAACAAATTTTTAGGAAATGGTAAATTACCATCCCCTAACATGCTGACATTTTAGAGCAATTTTTATCCGATGACCAACCTGCAGAAGCAAACATCTTTTAGCTGAATTGCATCAACTTGATTTGCTCACAAGACTCATCAATATTTGAAACTCAGAACAATGCAGCCTATTTCCAATGTAATTCACCTATGCAATCATAGCCAGGAATCCGAGATCATAAAGGCAGTTGTTCTTCGTGACCCATTATGTAACTGTACTCTGCTAATCTTTTGTTCAACACTACATTGCTTATCTACAAACACCTTCTGTACATTTTACAAGCCCTCTTGAATGCCTTAAAATGTAAAATACAAGAGTGGTAGCTGGTACTATCGTATAGCCTATTGTTCACATTTGTTTATAAGCTGTATCTGTTTTCGTGATTGCACAAAAGTGATTTTCTGAAGATTTTCAGAAACATTGACCAAGCATTAGATTTTTACCAGTTTTACCAGTCTTGGGACTATCCAGTAGAAATTGGGGAGTTATTTTGGCACAGTATAGTAAAGGGAGTAAACCTGAACACCTGACCTGAAATTTTGTTACCTTTTAATCAGGAGGATTCAGGCTTCTTATATCAAAATAATATTAAATTTTATTATTGCAATGTTAGAATTGGCGAAGTATGCCGATTTGGCACCAGAACCACCATTTTGGCGCCACTGACGCCATATGTGCTGTGAGAAAATACCCCGACGCCAAAATGGCGCCAATGACTCCAAAATGGCGCCAATGACTCCAAAATGGCGCCAATGATGCCAAAATGGCGCCAATGACGCCAAAAAAAATCCCTTGATGACAAAACAGCGCCACTGGCGCCAAAATGGATCCAATGCGCCAACATTTGGCGCCAGTGACTCAAGTGGCGCCATTTGGCTTGCTTTGACTCAATCGGCGCCTTTTGGCCTTGAAATTGGGGAAAAACGGCGCCGTTTCACTTCTCCTAGTGCATAGAACTGTATGTTAAACGGCCAAAATAACCAGTGGGGTTTCTTTCACTTTACCTTGTTATATCAGCTTTAAATGAACAGCAACCCTTCCGGCAGCATTTACTAATATTATTTCAACATTTTGAATAAAGAATATTAAAATTAAAATTTGACAGAAATCGTACATTAAGGCTTTAATGACACTTTTCAAACAGATTTCAAATAGAATTATGGACATGAAAAGTGATAATTGCTAAATTTCTTGATTACTTAAAAGGAGATTTGTAAAGAGTAAAACAAAAATCACTACCCTTTAATTGGATTAATGTGTCTATATTTCAAAAAGTATTTCTTCGATTGATTATTTATACCCAGTGGTTCTAATCCCACCGGAGTTCTGATGCATGAGTAATCACACATGAATGTAGACATTGTTGGTTTCATTTACAAGTCGCAAAAATGTGTCAGGGATCTATACGAAGGGATAAGCATCCTAGGTTACATAACCAAACCGGAAAATGTATCCTAGCTCTAGACAATAGGCGGATTAGCGGCCATTTTGTCTTCGACACGATTTTATTCACGTGTCCTTATACTTAAGTACACAAATATATAAGTTAACAGGTTTACAATATTAAAATTATATTTTGAATATACAATATATTCTGTAGTAAATCGATCAAATGACGGTGATTGTTCAGGTATTATTTGCTTGGTAAAATTAAACTGTCTGACCAGCTAGTATTCTCCTCCGCCGTCAGTGTGATTCCAGACACACCACGTACCGTGTTGCGAAGGTGGAGGAGACTAAAGCTGTATTGGCGAACACGCATGCCCTAAAAGCGATGTAGCCTAGGTCGAACAATAGCGTGACGTAGTTTCCGGCATTGTTCCTATGCACTTTCACCCGCCTGAATGAGTATTGGGTCACTCCATATGAAATCAAGGAGTCGCCCCACCTGACCCCCTCAGATTTGCTTTATATTTGAGTCATATGTTGTACCTGTAAAAATATTTAAAACCTGCAAATTTGAGGTCTGTAGCTCTTACGGATTTTCTGTGGCAGCCATTTAAAGTTAGAGTAGGGGGGTGTAAATTTAGACCCAAAAGTTGCCTTTTAAACAAATTTCATCTTTGGGAGGCTGTGCCTTCTTTATAAAAAGAGAGAGAGGTCTGAAACTTTGTGTACACACTAACTGCATGCCCAATTTGTCAAAAATAAAAAATAAAAATTTCTGTAATTGCGTGTTGTGTCACGGGGTCATTAAATATGCAAGAAAAAATGTAATGTTTTGTAAACTGGCAAGTTTAGCCCCCTAAATTCACATTTTTGTCAGATTAATAATCTTTTGTTGTCACTGATGCTATATATAGGATAAATACAATGCATATCCAAAAAATTGAGGTCACAACTCATTCACATTTCGAACAGCGCCCTCACGAAGATGAAATTTATTGCAAATTCAACATTTTCAGGGGGCCCAAAATCGATGTGGTCCACCTTCAAAATTTATATAACATCACTTTTATATAACTACTAGTCTTAAATTACAACTTTGCTAAGTCCCAGTAATTGTATAGGTTGACTTCATATAAAATGACAAGCCCAAAGTTGACCATTTTCTTATGATTGCATGTAGTGCAAATGTGCTGAATTCGGAAGGCTTGAAAGTCAAATTGGCCCCAATATTGAAAATAAAATGGAAATAAGTAAATAGGGCCAATAACTATGCATCTAGTCATTTATTTTCAATATTGTGGCCATTTTGACTTTTAAACCTTCCGAATTCGCACATTTGCAGTACATGCAATCATGGTCAAAATGGTCAACTTTGGGCTTGTCGCTTTATATGAAGTCAATCTATAAAATTACTGGGATTGAGCAAAGTTGCAATTTAAGACTAGTAGTCATATAAAAGTGATGTTTATAAATTTTGAAGGTTGACACATCGACTTTGGGCCCCTGAAAATGGTGAATTTGCATTAATTTTCATCTTCGCGAGGGCCCTGTTGGAAATGTAAATAAATGGTCACCTCAAAGTCTTGGATATGCATTGTATTTGTCTTATATATCGCATCAGTGACAACAAAAAACAATTAATCTGACAAAAAATGTGAATTTAGGGGGGCTAAACTTGCCAGTATACAAAACATTACATTTTTTTTGGCATATTTAATGACCCTGTGACACAACGAGCAATTACAGACATTTATTTTTTTTTAACTTGTTGACAAATTGGACATGCAATTAGTGTGTATGCAAAGTTTCAGACCTCTCTCTCTCTTTTATTAGGAAGGTACAGGCTCCCAAAGATGAAATTTATTCAAAGGGCAACTTTTGGGTCCAAATTTAGATCCCCCTACTCCAACTGTAAATGGCTACCATAGAAAATCTGTATATATTGAAAATGAAATGGAAATAAAAGTAAATAGGGCCAATAACTACTCATCTAATCATTTATTTTTAATATTGTGGCCAATTTGACTTTCAAGCCTTCCGAATTCTGCACATTTGCACTACATGCAATCATAAGAAAATGGTCAACTTTGGGCTTGTCATTTTATATGAAGTCAACCTATACAATTACTGGGACTTAGCAAAGTTGTAATTTAAGACTAGTAGTTATATAAAAGTGATGTTTTATAAATTTTGAAGGTGGACCACATCGACTTTGGGCCCCCTGAAAATGTTGAATTTGCAATAAATTTCATCTTCGTGAGGGCGCTGTTCGAAATGTAAATGAGTTGTGACCTCAATTTTTTGGATATGCATTGTATTTATCCTATATATAGCATCAGTGACAAAAAAAATAATTAATCTGACCAAAAATGTGAATTTAGGGGGGGCTAAACTTGCCAGTTTACAAAATATTACATTTTTCTTGCATATTTAATGACCCTGTGACACAAGCGCATAATTACAGAATTTTTTTATTTTTATTTTTTGACAAATTGGGCATGCAGTTAGTGTGTATACAAAGTTTCAGACTTCTCTTTCTTTTTATAAAGAAGGCACAGACTCCCAAATATGAAATTTATTTAAAGGGCAACTTTTGGGTCCAAATTTAGACCACCCTACTCCAACTTTAAATGGCTGCCACAGAAAATCCGTAAGAGCTACAGACCTCAAATTTGCAGGTTTTTAATATTTTTACAGGTACAACATATGACTAAAATATAAAGCAAATCTGAGGGGGTCAGGTGGGGCGACTCCTTGATTTCATATGGAATGACCCTATTCTGTTACATCACAGGGTAGGGGAATGGTCAAGGAGATGTGCATCCACTTTCTATCGCTGCTGTTCTGACCAGAAAAGGGCAATTTACAATCGAGCATTTGCATTATAATCAGACACCGGAATCAGGTAAACTTGCATTATAATCGGGCAACAATTATTAGCAAGTACACTTGGATTATAATTGACCACCCGGTATCAGGAAAACGTGCATTTTAATCGAGTACTTCATTAGCTTTTGCAAGTTTTGAATTAGTAAACTCTTTTATTTGTGTGCTCATTCAAGCATGAAGTCAACTACTGGTATGAAATCAGTGTCTTTGATGCTATGAGTCCGCAGATGATGCATGACAAAAAATCTTTTCCATTGAAGAAATACTTTTTGAAATATAGAAGCAAATCCAAAAGGGTAGTTATTTTTATTTTACTCTTTACTTACCATCCGCTATCTGGTAAATGTGGGATTTCATGCACTGAACAAGGTCCGACGGTATACACTTCTGAAATCATGCATTAGGTTCAGTAGGCCTGTCACCAATTCTCTATAATTATTTTATACACAGTTTTCAATGGAAAAGCACGATTTTCTCATGTGAAAGTAGCAGAAAGTCAAAACCCTAAATTGCTTTCCGATTGCTTTTAAACAAAGTGTAAAATCTACAAATTTACAGTGCTCTCTCCTTTTTTGGGACCCGAGACCAGTAGGGTGCTAAAATCGATGTCCAGCAGATGTATTTGCTGAATTTGGAGGAACTTTTTAGTGAGAACTGTAAAATAATGTCATTTTTGTATGTTGCTCTGAAATTTGCACATTTTTGGCGATATATAGCTTGATATTTTTCAATGATTTTAAGGGGGTACTACACCCCTTGATAAATTTGTGTCTATTTTTGCATTTTTCTCAAAAACTAATAACACAGTGGTAACAAAAGTTATGTATATTATGCTAGCATGTACCTCTCAATATATACTGAACCGCTTGTCTTGAGTCACTAAAATTTCAGTGTAGTAATTGGATTCCTTGCCCCAATAATATACATAACTTTTGTTACCAGTGTGTAATTATTGTTTGAGAAAAATGCAAAAATAGTCACAAATTTACCACATGGGTGTAGTACCCCCTTAAAGCACCTTTTTTTCAGATGGCTTACAAGAAAATAGTCCCAGTTCTATAATAAGTCGTTAACCATTATGGAATATTGGGCACAATCATCGAAACATTTGGTCTGTGGACAAAAGGATAATGTCAAAATAGAGATTTGCGTCTTGAAAATTTAAACTCTGCATATACAATCCTTGTAAAGACCCCCCCCCCCCTTTGACCATACCAGGGTAGTGACCTCAGGAAAACCAAGAGATTGGCTAATAAAGAACTGTTAAACTTACTTTCTTCAAAAGTTCTTTCTGTGTTGTTAGTGGGAAGTCCATACGTATGTGGACCTATATGAGATAATAAACAAACAAAAAATAACATTATTTGAATGAATTTTCTCTTAAGTTATTCATACAACGAATTAACTGATGATATAATGAGCTGTAAGGTTCTGTTAAATCGCTGCTTATAAAAGTTAAAACAGTTGAAACATTTCAAGGATCCAGGCGAAATAATAGAACATGTTTGATAGTGTAATTGAAAAGAAAAATACAACATTTATCACTGAAAGATTAATTCGTCATAAAAAGTGGTCTTATTTGACAAAATAATTAAAACTAAGGCATTGCAATCTTGAATAATAAACATTTCGTTTGCAATAACGAATTTTAATTTGTCAAATAATACCACTTTTTATGACGAATTAATCTTTTCAGTCTATATTCTGTGCGGCCATTTTAGTAACAGATTTTATTTACAAAATGTGTCAAAAGCTTACCAATACAATTCCAAGTTGCATACAGGCACAATAAGTGACCAGCCATTCGAAGTGATTACCTCCCCACACACCAATCCGATCACCCGTGTTCAAACCCAGGGATAAGAACGATGCCGCTAAGCTTTGACTCTTTAGAAGAATAAAGAAAACACTGAGAATATAATTATGGTATAATTGAAGACCGAATTAAAAAGACTAGTTTGCGTCTGACGTCAGGGCAACGGCGCATTGTGATTGGTTGCTGTCCTGCGCAGTACGGCATTTTTGGTCTGGTTGACAGGACGTCAGACGCAAACTAGTCTTTTTAATTCGGTCTTCAATTATATATGCTAAAGCTGAGAGGAAACTGCGTGTATAGGCCAAGTAAAACAGATGATGGTGGATGCGATATCGCTATTTTTGACGTCGCCATTGGATTAACACATAATCATGAAATCTTCACAAACAATTCTAAATTTGTTATGTGGTGTCAAAGCAAAATTATCTTACTCTAAAACCGTTGGGGTTCTGCAAAGTACCCCACTGCAAGTATGTTAATTGTCCATTTATAGTCGCTAACCGTGTATTGTGAATGGGGCTGTCAGCCCTGTATCTTCGCCAGCCTCGTACGTCCGTGTTGCGTGTCCTATGCCGCCTGAAGTAAAATAAAAAAACATGTATATCGCCCTCACCGATTTTGGGGGATTTTCAAATATATTTGTTATTTTTCCTATTTGCTTCCTTACTTTGTTTCTAAAATTGTTGTGATGAAAAGACATGTTCAGAAGTTCTTGGTTATCATTTATAAACACATTGCAAACACTTTCTTCAAGCTAGGGGTAGGGCTTTGGGGAAATAACAAAAATATTAGGGGGCCTCCCCGATTTTTTGATGCGTTGACAAACACTTTGCAATTGCAATTTTACACATAAATGAATGGTAAAAAAAATAGCATGATAACAAATAGTAAGTACCTCCCTCACCGGTTTTTGACAAAATCCGGACGATATACATTTTTTTACTTGGCCTTATAGATATGATCGAAACCCGAACTCTTTCTGTCTCTTGAAAAAAAAATGTCCCCTTTCTGTCTCTGTCTCCTTCTATGTGTCTTTATATATTGTCTCCTTCTGTCTGTCTGTGTGTCTGTCTGTATGTCGGGGTGGGTGTCTGTGTGTGTGTGTCTGTCTATCTGTCTGTCTGTCGGGGTGTCTGTCTGTCTGTCTTTATATATATTTCCTGTCTATCTGTCTCTGTTTGCTGTTTACTGTCCTCCTCCTCCTCCTCCACCTCCTCCTCCACACTTAAGTTATTTGTCTTGGCTTGTAAGCCTTCCATCCCATCACATGACACGTTTTGGAGGAGCATGGATCCTTGTTATTTCTTTGATCACCTTCTATTCTGTTTCAATTACATCCATGTCTTCCGCCTCCTTCTTAGTAGGGTCATACTTAATGTCTTCGTGACCGCGAGCGAGAGTATAGGAAGGATTGAGGGTTGGTTCTTAACTGAGACAATTAGAATAAAATAAGCTCCTATATCATGTATCTCCCAAAAGTGTAGGCTACATAGAAGCTTATACTTTTACTAATTGTCTCAAAGGACCGATGTCAACCCTTTATCCTTCTTCTGATCTCGCGGTCACGAAAACCCTACTATCAACCAGCAATGGCGTAGCCAGCACTTTTTCCGAGGGTGGGCAAAGGGGGAATGACATCTTTTAAGGAGGGACAATCTTTGACGAAAATGGTCAGAAATGGGGTTAAAATTCAAAAAAGGTCTAAAAATCTTAAATATCAGGGCGGCCAGCATCGCACAGGCCCACAGGAGAGGGGACAAGATTTCTCACAGGGGGAAACCAGACCTGGGGAAACTGCCTGCCTCCCTTTGCCCCCGTTCCTTGGATACGCCACTGACAATCAGGGGATGTACCCACCTCCTCCTTCATCTGTTTGAACGTCTTTCTCTCCTTGTCCGCATAAAACACGTACATCTCCTTGTCTGGGTTTTGTTCGGCGATGAGATACAAATGTTGTCCCATGGATCGTCCCAGAAATGGAGTCGCACGCCGATGAGAATGGTAGTAACTTCGCGATAAGGAAGCCATTTTGTTTCTGTGGATATCAACAACTTAGTATAGTTCCTACAATTTCCTTCAAAAATGGCAATGCTGAAATAATATTAGTAGTAGTAATAATTGTCGGGAACATACAGTTTTATAGGAGGACATAAAGTCACAATTCATGACTGAATTATGACTTTATGGTCGAACTTTGCTCTGTTTACCTGCAAACACAACACATTTGGCTGCTTCCATTTTAGGTACAAGTTGGGACACGTATTATATAAACATTACAAATATGCCAAAAAAAGGAGGTTTGAAAAATTACATTTTCATAATTATAAGATCGTGCATTATGGCTTTAATAGTGGATGATCATGGGGATACCGCGGGGGATCCCTCTGTGCATCCCTTACACTGTTGAAACAGGTTTTTTTTTAAACAAGGCGGTTCTCGAACCACGAGTCTCGCCTGCTTTTGCGACCGCCTGCTTTTTCAATTACTTTTGGTAGCGGTAAATGAATTTGGCGGTTATCGGCTGGGCACGATTATCTGGCTGATGGTGACTGTACCCACCAAGTGTCAGGCACATGCAACAGTTTTTACTAATTTGACCTCAGATGACCCCTGGTGACCCTGAAATGACCTTCCAAAAATTTGGCTCTGTATGTTGACTGGACCCACCAAGTTTCATGCCTTCCAAAAATTTGGCTGTAAATGTTGACTGGACCCACCAAGTTTCATGCCTATCCGACAGTTTTTACTAAGTTGACCGCAGATGACTCCTGGTGACCCTGAAATGACCTTCCAAAAATTTGGCTTCAAATGTTGACTGTACCCACCAAGTTTCATGCCCATACGACAGTTTTTACAAATTTGACCTCAGATGACCCCTGGTGACCCCGAAATGACCTTCCAAAAATTTGGCTTCAAATGTTGACTGCACCCACCAAGTTTCATGCCCATCCGACAGTTTTTACTAATTTGACCTCAGATGACCTCGAAATGACCTTCCAAAAATTTGGCTTTAAATGTTGACGGTACCCACCAAGTTTCATGCCCATCCGACAGTTGTTACTAATTTGACCTCAGATGGACCCTGGTGACCTCGAAATGACCTTCCAAAAATTTGGCTGAAAATGTTGACTGTACCCACTAAGTTTCATGCTCATACGACTGTTTTTACTAATTTGACCTCAAATGACCCCTGGTGACCTCGAAATGACCTTCCAAAAAATTGGCTTTAAATGTTGACTGTACCCACCAAGTTTCATGCCCATCCGACAGTTTCTACTAATTTGATCTCAGATGACCCCTGGTGACCTTGAAATGACCTTCCAAAAATTTGGCTTTAAATGTTGACTGGACCCACCAAGTTTCATGCCCATCCGATAGTTGTTACTAATTTGACCGCAGATGACTCCTGGTGACCCTGAAATGACCTTCCAAAAATTTGGCTTCAAATGTTGACTGTACCCACCAAGTTTCATGCCCATACGACAGTTTTTACAAATTTGACCTCAGATGACCCCTGGTGACCCCGAAATGACCTTCCAAAAATTTGGCTTCAAATGTTGACTGCACCCATCAAGTTTCATGCCCATCCGACAGTTTTTACTAATTTGACCTCAGAGAGAGCGTGGTGCAATGGTTAGGGTACTTGCGTGGTGCAATGGTTAGGGTACTTGCCTTTAGTGTATGAGGTCCCGGGTTCGATTCCCGGCGGTGGTGATTTGCTGGGATATTGACTTGGAAAAAAAGTCTGAAATTAATTGGCAACATCTGTAGATTAAATTCAGACTTCCGCTCTCCCCATGGCTCATTTAGAAATGGGTAAATGAATCATGAAAGTACTCCGTCCTTCGGAGGGGACGTTAAGCCGTCGGTCCCGTGTGCAGAGAGCCATACCTGTACATGTATCTCGCAGCCAGTTTCGAAAAGAGTAGGGTGTTAACCCCTGACTGTTCCTAACCCGTCCCGGTGTTCAAATGGACCCCAATGGAAATAAGCTTCAATAGAGGCTTTCTTGGGTTATCCAGGGTTGTCAAAAACCCGAACAAATCAAACAAACAAATGACCTCGAAATGACCTTCCAAAAATTTGGCTTTAAATGTTGACGGTACCCACCAAGTTTCATGCCCATCCGACAGTTGTTACTAATTTGACCTCAGATGGACCCTGGTGACCTCGAAATGACCTTCCAAAAATTTGGCTGAAAATGTTGACTGTACCCACTAAGTTTCATGCTCATACGACTGTTTTTACTAATTTGACCTCAAATGACCCCTGGTGACCTCGAAATGACCTTCCAAAAATTGGCTTTAAATGTTGACTGTACCCACCAAGTTTCATGCCCATCCGACAGTTTCTACTAATTTGATCTCAGATGACCCCTGGTGACCTCGAAATGACCTTCCAAAAATTTGGCTTTAAATGTTGACTGGACCCACCAAGTTTCATGCCCATCCGACAGTTTTTACTAATTTGACCTCAGATGACCTCTGGTGACCTTGAAATGACCTTCCAAAAATTTGGCTTTAAATGTTGACTGGACCCACCAAGTTTCATGGCCATACGACAGTTTTTACTAATTTGACCTCAGATGACCCCCAGATGACCTCAGTGACCTTGACCCACTAACCAATACGAACCGGTTCTGTCTCGGGTCAAGATGCACCCACCCACCAAGTTTGAGGAACGTGCGACTAATAGTCTCCGAGAAAATAGGCGGAAAGCAAACTTTAACCAAAACTTTAACCAAATTTGTCACATACACACACACCCCCACATCCACACATACATACATACGGAAAAGTGATTATATAGTCTCCTGCCTTATCAGGCGAGACAAAAACTACGCAGGGCTATGTAATATATGACCTGTTATGTTTAAATTTAATACGGTATACATAACTTGTTTAAAATCTTACTTAACAAGTTTAATGTCACATCTGCAAATAGTTGGGGACATTTTTACTCAAGTTGTGTAATTTATACACTCATTTAGTATTGTAGAAATTCGTACTGTTCTTAAGTTGAGTTTACATAAAGATAGCGACATTTCGCTACACGTTTTTCATCAGTGGCGTAGATTTCTGTTTGACATTAATTTAAAAAAAATATTTGGAAGTAGTGAATCCAAAACCTTTTGGCGACAGAATAAGTTCATGGTACAAATGCGCGCGAAAACTTTTCCTATTATTATTAAAGCTAAAATTGTGAAGTACCGTACAAAAGTGGAACAAATTAGCGCGAAGAGCACAAAAAAAATGGCAATTTTTAGGTTAAAATTGCCAAATTGGTCAGAAACTCACATATATACAGGCATCAACATTGGGGAGGATGATTGTCAACCCCCCCCTTATCGGAACTATTGAACGCATTTAGTACGCTTTTTATTTTCATTTTTGACAACGTGTACACCCAGCAAACACAAAATGTTTTTCACATTATTCACAAACGCTTAGAAAAGTTTAACACAAAACGTATTTCAAATATCACGGGGTAAAATATCGGGTTATATAAAGGGTATAAAACGTTTCATAACATTCAAACACCCCAAATATTCTACCATATGTCACATATTTAAATGTTGACAAGCTATTTTGCAAAAATGTTTGCCAAAATATTTTACAGTAACATTTCGACCCGGCATTTCGATAACATTTAAAAAATGTTTTGTATTGTAGTGCATTTTCAGACAAAATGTTTAAAACGTTTTCATGACCTTTCTATAACCCGACATGTTATGTTTTCAACAAAACCCGACATATTATGTTTTCACCAAAACCAAAACCCAAAATATAATCCGGTTAAAACGTTTTGTAGGCCCTACTTGCTGGGCTTGTAGAATTGGGGGGGTCGGCTGTCTTTTCATGATCAGGATAGGCCCTAAACTGCTATTGAAAAACTAATTTATTAGTTCATAAGCTTTCATATAAATGAAACCACAGATGAAACACAGTATAGTTAAACACTATGAAATTTTACAAGTATATAAGATCGTACATTATGGCTTTAAGCATGTTAAGGTTGGTCGGAACCCTGGAATTATGGAAACTTTCAGGCCTCATAACTGCTAAATTGTTGGTCTAAAGTATATAAAAGTATACATATTTAGAATGGCAAAGACTTAGATAAGTTCATCTGTGAGGTCCAATTTGGCCCAAAATGGATTTTTTAAAATTAATTTTTAAAAACTAGATAAAAATATTTAGGAGCCGTTTTTTGAATTTCGACCAACTTCGAGAAATTTGCATCAAAAATGGTCAAAAAATGCTGAATTTTCAACAAAATCATAAAAAAGCCCGATTTTCGCCCAAATTTCAAATATTTTTGGTGAAATTCAAAAAAATTAAAAAACGGCTCCTAGATATTTTTATCTAGTTTTTAAAATTAATAAAAAAAAATTTTGGCCAAACAATTTTTTTTTTACGTTGCACGAAAAAAAAGAGGGCCAAAAAAACCGTTTTGGGGGATTTGGGGCCAAAAATGAGCAAATTTGAACTCACAGATGAACTTATCAAGTCTTTGCCATTCTAAATATGTATACTTTTATATACTTTAGGGACCGTTCACAAACACTTGTAAGGGGGCCTGATGCAAAAAGGGGGTCCTGAATTTTTTTACCCTCCTAAGGGGGGCCTGAAAAAATGGCCACAAATTTTTCTGGGAAAATTAAGTTTATATGTTTTTTTATGGGGTTGACCGATAATTTTCAAAAAAAAAGGGGGGCCCTGAAATTTTCGAGGTTTTTTCGCGATAAAATTTTTTTGCATCAGGCCCCCCCCTTACAAGTGTTTGTGAACGGTCCCTTACACCAACAATTTAGCAGTTATGAGGCCCGAAAGTTTCCATAAATCCAGGGTTTTTAATAAAAGTGTCTGATTGATAGCCCAAGGGTTATCGAGGGGCCACGGTCGGTAGTTAAACCAGTGACTTAGTATAAACACTGATGTACTGGAGCTTACTGGCTATGACCATGACCTTAAACTTAGCTACAATTAGTGACACCGCACTCTTCATTTCTTAGGCATTCCTTGGTTGGTTTTTACGTAAGTTATTTTCCAATGAATAGACAATAGATCCATTAGACATTTGTACCAAAACAACACCCCCACGCAAACCATTATTGTGAAAGTATAAAAATTTTATAACATTTTATAACATGTATAGGCTATAGCACTAGGCCTATGGAAAATGTCAATTAATATTGGCCTATACCAAAATCTTGCTCGCTATACGTATGGATGCCCATCAGATGTAGAGACCATTTGAGGCTATAGGCTTTAAAGGTAGAATCATAAAATTTTGAAGATGAATATTTTCAGAAATTGTTTTCAATCATGAAAAGAGAATTTTAATTTAAAAAAAACGAGGGGTTAATCATGTCAGCGCATGTCTGTATTGTGTATGGTTCAGAAAAATTTGACACGGATTGTCAAAATGTCACTAAACTTTCAAATGTTGGGTTTATAGTATAGTAGTAGCCAGAGGTTTGCAGTGGTGTAAAGATCAAATATTTTAAAAAAGAAAAAGGGGGGGGGGGAGGGGGGTTGAGGCTGTAGATCATAAAATGCCCCTTTGGCTTTGAACGCTGCAAAATAAATATTGGAACATAAAATATTGTGTTTTTAAATATCCGGGTGTTTTTCCAACCAAGTCATACATATATGAGAAATATCACAGTAATTTATATAAAAGCTTTAATATAAAAGACACTGAGATTGACATGACAGAGATTTTAACAAGTTTACTTACTTCAGAGGCGACTCCACTTAAAAATATGCACAAGTTCTGAAGAACACAATGCAGCCTGTGTATTTGTATACTGCAGGATAGTATATTACTTTACAGTTCCAATATCTGTGGTTCAAGTTCAACCACTGTTGGTTCAACCCAACAGCACCAAGGCAACTGAGGATAACCTTGGATCACAAACCTCAGTATGACGTTGCTCTGAGGTCATTATGGTCTGTTCTTCTGTGCACAGTGGCCATGGTCATAGTCAGGTGTCATAGTCTATGGTCATACCATAAATGAATAAAAATTCCTTTAAAAAAGGAATGGGGCGCCCAATGGAGCTTTGATGTAATGTGCTGCAATGTATCGTTTGGATACTTTTTTTCTTTAAAACAATAATGGAACATTTGGAAATGTAAAGCATATTCATTGCAGTGCTAGAGGGAGAGGTGTAAAATCGTTTGCATGGGATGTAAGGGGTGGTGCAATAATTATGTGTACCCCCGGGGTGGTGAATTCCCAAAATGGTCTGCCAAAAATCGCTTGCCCCCCCCCTTTCCCCAAAAAACCTTTGCCCCCCCCTTTTGATGTGCCAAAAAATCTTTGCCCCCCCCTTACACATGCAAGATTTTGGGGAACCTGAATTTAAAACCTTAAATTGTCTTATCATATAATGTGAGCGCAGCGAGCAGGAAATTTTGCATATTTGAACGTGTTCCTAACGTTTTCCTACGCCTTTTTAGGGCGTAATATAAAATGGTACCCAAAATATCTGTGCCAAAAATTGCTTGCCCCCCCTTTCGACCTGCCAAAATCGCTTGACCCCCCTTTTGGCCTGCCAAAATTTTTGCCCCCCCTATAATTCACCACCCCGGGGGTACACATAATTATTGCACCACCCCTAAGAGGATTGGTTTCAAATAAAAAGGAATAAAGCTCAGGTTACTATTTCGGTTACTATTGAAATGGTGGTATCATGGGGTGGTTGTTGGAGCAAAATTATGTTATTCAGAATATAGGTCTACATAATTAATTCTTATGGATTGTTGTAAAACAGGTTTTTTCTTATTATTGACTGCATGCATCAGGTTACCATTGAAATGGTTTATGATGGGGAGGGGGTAATTGTTGGAGCAGAATTATTTTATTCAGATAGGTTTGCCTATTTAATTCTTATTGATTGTTTTCCAAACTGAGGGGTATTTATTTCTTATGATTGACTGCATCGGTAAAGAAGACAAGAACAAACAATCTGAAGAAGTGCTTTTTAGTGATTTAAAAAACAAACAAATTAATACTGAAAGATATATGAATATTAACATTTAGATAACAATGCTTTAGGCCTATACGAGACATACTAGTCCTAGATAGACCAAGTTAACGTGTTATAGAAATAGATCATAAGAACTATAAGTTGTTACTAATGTGATATATAAACACTTAATTTATTTTTCAAAAAATATTCAAAGTAAAGAAAAAGTATAGAATATAGAAGAATTTCTCGACCGGGAATTTTGCTGCCCCCCCCCCCTTTCAACCCTTCCGAATAGGTTGACCCAATTATTTTTCGATGGTTTGAGAAAGTGAAGAGCAAAAAATTTAAAAAAGAGCGTCTTCAACCTAAACAAACATTTTAAAAATATTTTTGAAAATTTTACACCCTTTTTTCTTTAATAACTGTTTTTACGCCTTTTTTCTTTAATAACTGTTTTTTGCTGACCCTTCTTCTTCTGCCACCCCTTCCCTTTCGCCGTCTCCGCTTTGACCCAAGGCGCCTGGCGCCCCCAAAGCCCCCTCCAAAATACCCACATGGTATTGAAAACAAAACTGACGGGTGTTTTATGACACAAAATGTTTCTCAGTCCACCACCAGTGGCGGTGGGAGCATTAAAACTCAGGGGGGCGAACATGTTTTGTTCATCACTATCCAAGCTTCGAGAAATCGGACCTAAAATGACAGTCTCTCTTTTTAAAAAAAACCCCGGTATATGCACCACCGATAATACCAGAATTTTTTTTTTATTCGTCCCCCCCCCACCGCCCCTGTTGAATCCTACTGACGATGTGTTTTGACGATTTAGTGAGTGGTGTTTTGACTTTTTAGCTCGTGGTTGTTAATTTGTTGAACTAATTATTACTCATTTGATCTTATTTTGCCACAAATTTGAAAATAAATGAGAATATAAATTGACAAAAAATGAGAAAAATCCGAGGCTCATAATTTTTTTAACCCCCCCTCAAAATTTCACTGCGCCAAATCCGACGGCCAGTGCGACAAAATCGCGACATACAGGCTCTGCGCCGTGAACGCTGCGTAATACTAAGTACTAACTATTTTACAGGTATTTTACGAACTATTTGATGTAACACACCACATCATATCCGTCGTCTGCTGCGGCTGTTACTTTACTATCCTGCCAGTTCCTATGGCAACGTTTATACACGGAGGTCGCTCAACATCGACGATGCTTTGTTCTGGAGTCGCCGCATATACAGGGAGTTTCATTATGAGTATAATCATACTTTCATTTCCATTTTGTGAAGAGCTGAAAGATCATTTTCCTTAAAGTTTGGAAGCCGGGTAGTAAAAAATGCATAAAAATCAATATTTTACCAGACTCCACCCATCTGACTGGTATGAACATTCTCCGCACCTGTTACACAGCCTGGTAGAACTCATTTGCATAATAAATTGATTGGTCCACATTATCAGGTTCCGTACACACGATCCATCGTTGCTTTATGAATATTAATTTTAATGACGTCATTATATTCTCTGATATAACGCACGCAACTGATACAAAATCAACCGACGCAAATGAAAACATCATTTAATGAATTATTCATCATAAAGGCCCAGGTTGGGGAATATAATGCGTTGTTATAAAGCTTCAAAATAATGTTTTTGTGGAGGATGACTCACGATTGAGCATAGTCCCACAGGCGGACTGAATGAAAATGAGTTAAATTATGCACGAAGAACGGAATATTAGTAGACAATGTAGTTTTTTTGGTAACAAAGAAAATGGAATTGTTATGGACAAATTTATAGGTAGCAGAGAGAACGAGTAAAAAGCAATGTAAGTTTCAGCTCGCCCGTGTGTTATTTGGATACCGAGAATTTGTGTACACGTTTTTGTATAGAGCTTTATAACGGTAATGTGTGTTCATTGGCAGTCAGTGCTAACATGAACATGTATATATTGCATGCTTGGTACATTTGATAATTTTAAAAGCGCTATTTTAATTAAAGTGATTAGTAAAACCAAAATACTAGACTCTATACGGTACGGACTACGGTATATAAATTAACATTTAAAAAAAAATCTTGCTTTTCATTATTTCCAACAAACAAGCAAGTATAAGTAGACTTTTCAATTAGACATGATAGACAGTCTAGTTTAGGTCACAGTCAGACTAGGATGCAAGAAGCCGACAGATTAGTACAGGGAACCCATACCGTAGTTGCTCTGCACAACGTAGTAGTTCGCAACGCAAACTTAAAAAAACGGGCAAAACAGACACATCTTTTATCGGTATGACATTTTCGTATTGGTGCTGCCCTATTTAAGTTTGCACTGAAGAGTGTTTGGGTGCGACAATTTGGATTATGTGCCAATTAATTTTTATTTATTCTGGATAAATAATGGAGTATTGATTATAATTCCAAGCATATATGACTAAATTATGAGTTTAGGTAAGCACAAATAGGGCAGCAGCAATACGAAAATGTCATACCGATAAAAGATGTGTCTGTTTTGCCCGTTTTTTAAAGTTTGCGTTGCGAACTAGCCGACAGATAGAATAGTGTCAAAACATAATATACCGTAGCATAGGAAAATGTCTAGACTTAGACTTAACATGCTTCACCAACTTGGAGCAATTAAGCAACAATTTTAAATTGGAAGTCTTTTGCGCATTCCATAAATTTTATGGAGTAGGTTTAGGCCTACATTGTATAATTTTCTATGATGTTGCACAAAGCCCGAAACACTCAAGTCTTCCTCACTACGATTTATAAGACATCTCCGATAATCAATAATCTTCCTCACTACGATTTATAAGACATCTCCGATAATCAATAATTTGTGCCAAGTTATACAGCAAGTACAGCAGCGTCTCTACCATGCTGAAACAACTTGGCTGGACATCACTCCAGGAACGCCGCCTCCAGAGTAGGCTGCGCATGATGTACAAAATCAGTAACAACCTGGTCGACATATCCCCTGGAACCCTAAATATCGATGATTATCCTTAAAAAGTCCCCCTTTTCCTAAAGACGTCGTTGATGCCAGCAGCCCCTAGATGACCTTTCAGGGATCGCAGGTTTCTGCCGCAGGTGAATTAAAAAACATGTGGCTTAACCACTTGGCAAAAACAGTTTTTGCCGGCAAAAATGGTAAAAACTATTAAATAAAGTAATGAATAGTTCACTTTTTTCATCTCAAAACTAATTATTACCTTACAAAAATCATTTTGTGAGCGTAGCAAGGCCAGATTTCGTAATAAGTAACATATTAAGGGGGTACTACACCCCTGCCCAATTTTATGCCTATTTTTGCGTTTTTCTCAAAAATTATAGCGCATTGGTGACAAGTAAGATATGCATACAACTACTGCACTCAAAATTTTATTTTAGTACAGACAACAGTTGTGGAGTTACAGTCAAAAATGAGGGAAAACCAATATTTGATCAATAAATTAAACTACTTGCAGTGAGTTGCTGAATTTTTATAATATACATATACAGTGGAAACTCATTAAACGAAGTTGTCAGGGACAGAGAAATTAGTTCTTTATATCCAAATTTTGTTATATCAGGGTTGTAAAAACAATAAATAACAAAAGAATTTTGTATCTTGGTTCTGGAAAAATACTTCTTTATAACAGGGTTTTTCTTGTATCCGATTTCGTTATAATGAGGTTTTACTGTACATTGTATATCTTTCTTGGCACCTGTCACGTCAGAACTCGCATTTTTTTAAAAATATTATTTCTGTAAATGTCCAGCGCCGTCTGATTCACTTGATCATTAAGTTTTCAGGCATAGCGCCACCGCGACCAATATTTTCGTATTTCCTTTGTAAGTTAATCGGACCACCTGGATTTATACGGGATTTTTAAATCACAATGGAAGTATTGTGACCCGATTTTAACGTGCGCAGTGGAAGAGCGTTTTCATTTACTTTCGATATAATTTCTGCGGTGTAAAGTCGTGGGTTCATCGCCACCGCCTTGGTGGTTCACCTTTATTAATGGGCGCGGTCACAGTACCTCTGTGAAATTAATTACTCAGTTGGCAATTGCATGCGTAGTATGAGCAATTGAGGTCAATTATGTATTTGACGATGAGTAAAATTTCCTGGTTTTGAGGTTAGACCGGGCGCTGGTATTTGAAGACACTTGAGACTGTGATGGCAGTCCTGGACGTGGGTGTTCTCAAGAGACTACCAGAGCGATGCATGCAACGCCGCATAAACTATATCTGAAGTCAACGTAAGTAAAATATATTGTTTTGTATATGTAATTAATTTGGGCCTAATTATGGCGAAATATTTAATTTGGAAATTTGGAAAGTTTCTTTTAGCATGTTTGATCTCAAAGCGTTTGTGTTGGAAAATTTTAACCAATTTTTGGAAAGGTAATTATTTGATTCATCAATTTACCAATTCTTGAACTTGAAAGAATTTCCCACGTTTAAAGAAATGAATGGCTGGGAATGTCCAAAATGTGGGTTGGAAGAAAAATTCAGCTAAAGAAATTGTAATTGAATGAATTAGAAAAAACGGTTTTGTGAGAATAGTTCTTCCGTAAAATGTTGGGAGTCTATAATATCGTTGCTGTGTTTATATTATTGTTTGTATTATTTGTATATATGTAGGCCCTAATTTACAATCGTGAAATGAGAATTTACGACATTGAGAAATATTTATATAATTTGATTGGATTTAAAGCAACTGTTTTGGAAAGAAAATGTACTGTTGTGCAAGTAAGGAAACAAAAGAGATGCACCTGTATGCAAATTAGATGACGTCAGTGCCACGCCCTTGTTAATTAAATGGGGTTTAAAAGTGGTCGTGTGCATCAATTTAAAAATGAAAGTGCGTATTTTATTGTTTTGATATTTTGTATTAAAATCTATTCAACTTGCGCACGTATTTTCAAATTTTGGGTTATTTGTTTGTTTATATTCCAGTCCATATTTTCATTTGTGGAACTGGATGGGTTAAGGGGTTTTCTCCATATTTTCGTTTGCTACTGGTTACCAACGACTGGAATCACTTTCACCACTTGAACTTCACCTCGCACACAACTTCCGTCAACAACAACGACCCGATCTTCAATTGGATATAGAACATCATTTTCTACCGGTTTATGAACTTTCGCAATCAGCGTTTGGCATTTTTACATCGTCATTTACGCATGAACTTATCGCGAATACATTATCGGTACCAATTCTTCGGATCAGCTTCAATTGAACGGCCGTGGGTTTGTGTATACTTTTGTGAGGTTGTGTACTATTAAACAGGTTTATACATATTAATTTTGATATTTCAAAACACAGCTAAATTGCAAGAAACATAGATCATAAATCGGTCAAATCAATTTATATTAAATTTTGGAATTTCACTTTCAACATGGCGCTTGGTTGAAGCGAGCATTGATTGACCGTTACATTTTGGAAACCTTTTTGATTAATCATACACTTGGACTTTATTGAAATTTATTGTTGATCATTATTATTATTATTAAATTCAAATCTGAGTGAATGATTTTCAAATTCAAATCTAAATAGAATACTATTGTGTCATATACTTAATATAACTACTGGTGTAATTGAAATAGATTATTATATTTTTGTATTCGAATTAATTGTATTGGAGTTGGAATCAGGTTAAAAAAAAAAAAAATAAATCTGATACATTTATTTATGATAGATTACGTATATACTTTGTCTGGAGTACTCATTGTATAGATCTAGTGTCTACCGCATCCCAATAACTTGCTTTTGTTTCAGTAATCCGGTCATTGTGATCTTCAATTCGGGTTTTGGTCACAGCACCAATGCGCTATAATTTTTGAGAAAAATGCAAAAATAGGCACAAAATTGGCCAGGGGTGTAGTACCTCCTTAAGAAATTAAAGGTATGGATTTTCATTGCTCACTATGCATTTTTCTGCAATGTGGCATACATGTATATCAAATTCAAAACTTTTTCATTTTAAGGACTTGACGAGACAAAAAGTATGTTGATTGATTGATCAAAAAATATGTGTTATTGTTTATCATGTTTATGAGCTTTTGTGTTACTTTTTAATATTTGACTGATTACATTGAGTTTTTGCCGGTTTAAAACAGGTTTTTGCCCCAAAACCGAACACTTTGACCTTGGTTGTCCTAAATTTTATTTTGTACAGATTCCCCTTGTATGATCGAGGATTCTTCCTACTAAGTTTGAGCGGGATCGGACAAAGTTTGAAATTTTGACCTTTAAATTTGCCCTCCGATAACCTTGAAAATCAACCCTTGGACATTGTACGTATGGTACCTACATGTATGTGGCTTTAATATCAGACCTACACACTATGATATAAAATTGAATCGATTATTGATGTGTACTTGTAGCTTGTACATACATATACATACATTACATTTGAACATGTTGAAGCATTTATATAACACTGCATACATAAAGAGCGCAGCACATATGACAAATAAAATGGCAAAAGATGAAACCAGATTAATTAAATACAAAGAACATAAAAATTATGACCACAGATGAACAAACTATTCATAAGCAGCAAATAGTTATGTTTTTAGACATTTTTTTAAACCAGGAAATGTATTTCTGTAGTTTGGTGCGCTAGGCTATCTATCAGAAGGTTGTAAAATCATGAGCTTTCTCTTCAATCCCACTCATTGTGGCCCGAGGTAACCAAATGTCATCTAGGTCAAACTATTCTTTTCTTTTCTTGATTGCTATTACAAGATGAAAAATTTGAGGCTATTTTCATCAATAACTCCGGAACTATAAGCCATAGACAGGTCAAACAATGCATTTTCTGAATCCGTATGACCTTGGGCTCAATTGTGACTCCAAAATTGTCTGTAAAATCTGCAGTACTATAATATTACAAATTCTCTTGAAATAAATGTAGGCCTTTGTAAATGTTTATTCAGGCATCAAAAACTCAAATGTTTAGGATAATCACCAGTTTCCTTCGTTTTTATTTGATTTTTACAGAATGGCATCGGTAACATCGAAAAAAACAGCATCGCAGTTTGAGAAGGGTCGCATTGAAGCACTGAAGGAGGAACGAATCAAGATTCAGAAGAAAACATTCACAAAATGGATCAACTCCTTTTTAGATAAGGTAAGCAGGGTTCCCAGCCACTTGGGGAAATCAGGAAAATTAAAATCCATTTTTGCCAGGAGTTTGAGGTTTGAGAAAAATGTCCAAAGTGGAACTGAGTTTATATTTGATACTTTTGGAAAGAATTCTCAAAACAGTCCTCATCTAAAAAAACTTTTGAATCCATTAAGTGCAAGCGCAACCCCTATTTTGAGCTTCATTCCTATATGTCAATTGTATTGTACGCCAAAAATAATGATGTCACGTTTTATATGAGACGATAGATGCACGACAGCAGCTAAAAAACAATACCTTTATTCTCATTCTTAAACACTTCAATTCAAATAAATATATTTATACCAAATTTTAATCAAATTAAATCCTACATTTTACAAGGAATTACCTTAGAATTGGTCAGTCCCCTTGTTACATTCTGCACCTCCGATTGGTTCAAATAGCATGTACGAGTATCGTGTTGACATGCACACGCTAAAGTGTGTGATATCATGTCATATCACACAACTAAGAACCAATAAGATTGCAGCAACTTTCTTAAGTGTTTAAGGTGGTAACACCCCTTGATAAATTTGTGACTATTTTTGCATTTTTCTCAAAAAATAATAACACGCTGGTAACAAAGGTTATGTATATTATAGGGGCAAGGAATCCAGTTTAATACTACACTGGAATTTTAGTGACTCCAAGACAAGTGGTACGTTATTTATGATAAGAAAAGAGGTACCGCTAGAATGTACCTCATTTCTTAACATACATAATGAACCACTTGTCTTGAATCATTGAAATTTCAGTGAAGTAATTGGGATTCCTTACCCCTGTAATATACATAACTTTTGTTACCAGTGTGTAGTTATTTTTTGAGAAAAATGCAAAATTAGTCACAAAATTTATCAGGAGATGTAGTACCACCTTAAGAAATAAATATTTAAGGGGGTACTACACCCCTGCCCAATTTTGTGCCTATTTTTGCATTTTTCTCAAAAATTATAGCGCATTGGTGACAAGTAAGATATGTATATTATTGGGGCAAGGACTACAACTACTGCACTCGAAATTTTATTTTAGTACAGACAACAGTTGTGGAGTTACAGTCAAAAATGAGGGAAAACCAATATTTGATCAATAAATCAATAACTACTTGCCGTGAGTTGCTGAATTTTCAGTGCAGTAGTAGTAGTCCTTGCCCCTATAGATACATCTTTCTTGTCACCAATGCGCTATAATTTTTTGCGTAAAATGCAAAAATAGGCACAAATTGGCCAGGGTGTAGTACCCTTAAACAAGCTGTTAACTTATTTTGCAGGTGAATCTCCATGTGACTGACCTGTTTGTGGATTTGGGAGATGGCAAACTACTCCTCAAATTGCTGGAGATCATCTCTGGTGAGAAGCTGGGACGAGTCAACAAGGGTACCCTCAGAGTCATGAAGATGGAAAATGTGGGCAAAGCTCTCAGGTTTTATCCACTAAAGTAAGTTGACACAAAAGGCATTCCAAGACCATGTGTCACCATGTCAGTTGTATGTTAAACCTCTTATTTAACCTATATATTTAAGCTGAGGTATGATCAAGACATGATTCTTGAAATCTGAACAGGTAGTCACTGCCACACTTACCAAAGATTACTGATCTTTGAGCAATCTTGTGGTTGTGTACCCTGATATGAATGAGCACAATATTTCCCTTTTCTCCTTTAAATTGTGGTGAATGGACAGAATAAAAGTCTTGGTTGGGCAACTTTGTTCTGTAGTTTACAAGCTTGCAGCTTATAGACAAAAACTGCATGCTATCATGGAGGTCACAAACTGATATATGTGACTACAAGATCTATTAAAGTTGGTAATATCTAACTCATCAGACTAACAAAATACTACATGTATATACTTAACAATTTCTGTTTAAAATTGTGTTTTTTTTCCTACTGTCAGGTCCGCCTTGAAAGTATTGGTGCAGAAGACATAGTAGATGGCAATCCTAGGCTTACACTGGGCCTAATTTGGACTATCATTCTTCGCTTTCAAATACAAGATATCCATATTGACGTAAGTGAATTTGTATGTTTTTTATGTGATGGGTAACATTTAAGGGATCTGGAATGAGCGTTTTGAGCATTTCGACAGTATTTCTGTGGGACATGAGAGTACATCAGACATATCGAATTGCATTCTGAATACGAAGAACGTATTTCTGATATCAAATAATTTTCACTTTTTTTTTTTTTCTATATAATACAAATTTTATGCCAAATTAATAAAATTTGATATTTTTCACATTTTTGATATATAACCGTCCTCAAAGTAAATTTTATAAATCTAATGATATATTCTTAAAGTGTATGTAGCTTGGAGGAAAAGCCAACGATCAATTGAAAATTTTGACATTTCATATTGAAGATATGGATTTTTTTCCCAAAAGACCAAATTTTTTTTTTTTTTTGGTGTTTTGGGAAAAAAATTCATATCTTCAATATGAAAGGTCAAAATTTTCAATTGATCATCGGCTTTTCATCCCACCTACATACACTTTAAGTATAAATCATCAGATTTATAAAGTTTACTTGAAAGTACTGTTATATCAAAATATCAATTTTAATTATTTGCCATAAAATGTTGCGAATTTCAAAAAATCAAAATTATTTGATATCAGAAGTACATTCTTCGTATTCAGAATGCAATTCGATATGTCTGATGTGCTCTAATGTCCCACAATAAATACTGTCCAAACGTTCATACCCCATCCCTTAAGGGGGTACTACACCCCTGCCTAATTTTATGCCTATTTCTGCATTTTTCTCACAAATTAAAGTGCATTGGTGACAAGTAAGATATGTATATTATAGGGGCAAGGACTACAACTACTGCACTGGAAATTTTTATTTCAGCACAGACAACAGTTGTGGAGTTACAGTCAAAAATGAGGGAAAACCAATATTTGATCAATAAATCAATAACTACTTGCTTTGAGTTGCTGAATTTTCAGTACAGTAGTTGTAGTCCTTGCTGCTATAATATACATATCTTACTTGTCACCAATATGCTATAATTTTTGAGAAAAATGCAAAAAATAGGCACAAAATTAGCCAGGGGTGTAGTACCCCCTTAAGATAATTACATTGGTTATTTTGTTTTTTGGATAACTTTTATCTTAAAAGCCCTTTGGTTGGTTGATTCATCCCTTATTCCCCTTTCCAATTTTTTTATACAAGGGGTGGTCCCTTTGTGTGCCTACTTGTTTGATATCTTTTTGTGATTGTTTTGGTTTTCGCACTTTTTATTGGTTTGCAGTTTGTTTTGGCCACAGGTAACACAATATACCGGTAATAGATCAGTTATTTTAGATTTTAGTGTTGCTACATCAGTTGTATTTGTTTGTTTGTGAGTGTGGGGAGGGTTGGAAGCACATTTACAGTGTGAAAGGTATTTGTTGCAGAATATATGTGAAGATGAATTTTACCCTATAAAAACTAAATTAAAAAGTTTTAAATGCGAAATGATCTGTGCACATTATGCCAAGCTTTGTATGGGAACATATCGCATTGTTATTAAACACCCCCTCCCCCAACCCGTAATTTTTTTTAATTAAAAACAATTTTATTTCATTATAAATGAAATGATTGTAAAATGTTGGTTGAGCATAAAGTGTTCTTCAAGTCACTTGGTGCATGTTAATATCCATTGGTTACTGGTTCAAGCATAGCTAGGCTCATACACATATTCGGAATTATGCAATCAGTGGTTCACAACAAAAAATAAGTGTGAGCCAGTTGACCAAGCAACGGTCATATTTCTAATGTGTACTATGCCAGCGAATTTTCCCTGTAATGCTTAATTTTGGTGTGAATATGTTATACGCAAGCAATTAGTCTCTGCATTCATAAATCAATGACAGCCCGGTCATATTGGAATCGGAAATTGTATTATTATATATTTCTTTTGTCTTCTATTGATTAATAATAGCATGATCAGTAGAATCAAAATAATCTTTATGGTAAAATATGGACCATATACCAGGGACAGACTTAGGTTTCCGTTTTCTACTGGCCCTCCGGGCCAGTGAAATGGCAAATCTAGTGGCCCTGCAATAAATTTACTGGCCCAGCTTTTTTCAATTTGTTCTACTGCAAAAAAAAATGAAAAAAAAGACCTTTTTTTTTTTGGTTTTTTTTTAATCATGTCATGAAATGTGTATATCGCGAATTTCAAAAAATCAAAATTTTATGATATCAGAAGCACATCCTCGTTTTGCAAATGCAATTCGATATGTCCGAATCAAAAAATATGTGGAAACTTTGCTATCCGAGCCCTTTAAATGCAAGCAAACCTTAAAATTTTAAGATTTGTTTTGTACTGAATGTACTCAATGTAGAGAATGTATAAAAAGTCACTAACACAAATTCAGTCAGTAGTCCTGCCTTTTTTAGTTCCAAAAGTTCACAAAGGTTCAAATATGTGTTTTTTGCGGTATCGCTATCATCATCAGATAGAACACCAAAGAGATTGGAAGTAGTACTAGTACGTAGGCCTACTATCGACGTGAAAAGCAGCCGTAGGCCTATATTTCCAACTTGCTAGCAACACAAGAATAAGAATATAAATACGAAAAATCATTAAATAAAGATATAAATTACAGATGACAGATGGAGCAGAAACTGTGTAAATATGGCCATCACTGATTATACATTGTATCTTGTCTCAAATGTGTTATATCAGGCTCAAAAATCTAGTGGCCCGCCGGGCCAGCATTGTTGGAAGTTTACTGGCCCGAAGCAAAATCCACTGGCCCCGGGCCACCGGGCCACTGCTTAAATCTGTCCCTGCCATATACCCTGTCTTCCTTCTTTACAATGCTAACTGAACTGTAGGCCTGACTACATCATTGTCTTAGGCACACACGTACACAGCCTACATCAGTGCTCACTGCACATGTAATGAGAATTTTATGATCTCAGCTCATAGTTTTATTTATTTAATCATTGATTAGTACAAGTCTCCCTGGTTGGTTTTGATTGAATTAAACCACTTAAAATATTCACCCTGTTTGACTTGTCAGGTATGTGATATTGATTTGTTGATAATAGGCTTTTGTAAATCTAATCTATATTTATACAAGTGTCAATAAGTAATGTTGGGACATGGGATGCATGTAGTGGAAAATTTCACACTTGTTTACAATGCTTTATGAATTTATGGCACACATAATTTCTTCATTCATTACCGCTGACAAAACCAATAAATGAAATTGAAAAATATAGCATCTGGAAAGAAGAAAAACAAGCATGCCAGAACAATGTAACCCTAAAATAGCCAAAACACTTTGCAATGAGTGATAACACCCCACTGGTAATTATATGATCAGAGTAAAAGAGACAAATTGTACTTGTAAATTGGATATACCATTGACCAGAGTCTTTGTATTTCCTTTTTAAATACAAAATAGAGCAGATAAAAAGTCCTAGAATTGCTCAGATTATCTACATGTAGAACAAAGTACATTTTCAAGATTTTTTTAGACATTTCAGATTTTTTTATGTGTGAAAGCAAATATACCAACATCATACAATTAGATGAAGATGAATTCATCCAAAGATATCTTGTCTAATTTGAATTACTTTTTAAATCATCTGTGGTATGGAGTAACTTGGTTGTCTAAAAAAATGTAGATGAATAAGATACTTATTCATCCAGGCCCGTAATCAGGGGAGGCTGAGGTGGACGCCCCCCAAAAAAGGTGCACATTTTGAAAAAAAAGTCCACTTTTTCAAAATCCTCCCCAGTCCAAAAAGGTTCAAATTTTGAAGAAAAAAAATCCTTTTTCAAAATCACCCCCCCCCCCCCCAAAAAAAAAACATGTATACTCATTAGCAGAGATGCCAACCCTCCCTAATTTAGAGGGAGGCTCCCTATTTTTGTAAACATTTTGTCCATTTTGATATCCAAATTTGAAAACCTCTTTATTTTTTGTTTGAATCCTCTATATCTTCTGGATGTTAATGTTGGCACCTCTGCATTAAATATCTTGCCATGGTTGGTCTTGTCATACCCTAATAAGGTTTGAAACCTTATGTTTATGTTGCCATGGAAATAACACTTGTATGATATCTTTTTAAATTGTAATATTCCATTCATTTTCTAAAAACTATATTCTTTATGTGATCTTTGTTTTGTATTGAGATATACAGCTACTTTTTATGAGCATATGTACAGCACGATATTATGTAGTTTTGCAGAGATCAACTGTTGTGTTGTGATTTTTACTGTATCCAGATATTTAAACTTTTGCCTTATATGGTATGTTTTAAAATTTATTAAACTGAGAAAGTTCAAATACAGCACTATTTTTCACTTTTACCAAATTAAATTAGGTAAATTACAAGCTCGGTTTATTGGGGAAATAATGATTTAATGTTAATGGGTTTTTTTAATTTAAGATATAGTGGTATGTTTTGATGAGTTAATAGCTATTAGATATTTTTATTTTTATTATAATTTTCTTTTTAATTTGATTGTTACTTGCAGGAGGAAGGAGCTGAGACTAAATCTGCCAAAGAAGCTTTGTTGCTATGGTGTCAAAGGAAAACTGCTGGGTAAGAATAAGTTCCGGTGTGTAGAGAATAGGGAGCTTGGGGAAAAATCTCTTGAATACTCGGTTTCTTTTCTATGACCAAAAATGACCTAAATTTCAGTCACTTTGGTAAATGTTAGAAGAGTTTGTTAATACTAACACTTGTAGCTATTATGCATTTGAATGGATCTTCATATTTATCAACAGTCATCTTCATTGTTGGAAAATGTCTCATATGAAATAATACCTAATGACTTATCCTTCAGTTTTAAGCAATTCTTGCCAATTTTTTTACGCTTTTGCTGGGATCACTGATACAGAGATGTGAAATTGCCGGAAATTTGACCAAAAAAATTCTGCAATTAGATGATTATATTTCGTCATAAAAAGAGCCAAACATTTTTTAGGAGGGGGTGATACCCTGCAGCCTATTCCCTAAACAAAACCCCCTAAATGTTCAATACTGCATGCAGGCCACCTGTCCAAGGACCAGATGGATTTTCAGGATATGGATATGTTGCCCATTTACATCCCTGCTGATAGTACCTTAAGGTTACAAAATGTTGAAACATTCGAGCCAGGTATACCAACTTGGTGTGGGGAACAAAGACAAGATAAAAACTAATACAGTATGTAAACCAGAATGGTGTACACTCTTACTGCACTAGAAAAATACAAAACCACAAGGATGGTAGACAAAGTTAACAAAATGTAGGTAGAAGCATCAAATTCTTAATTTTCATCATAAACAGACAATACATACTTTGCTGTCATATAGGCCATATCAAAACAATTTTTTTTCTATAAACCATGTTTTATGTCAAATTTATTCTTCTAGATATATAGGCCATACATGAGAAATAAATTCCAATAATTAATTGATGTTTAGTGACAAATTAATCATTCATTTCAGTTGGGCTATTCCATTTGGAATACATACACCGCTATGAAAGACATGACCTTAATCTCCTGCACAGGGGGTTTTAAATTTACACTCCCTGTGTGGAATATTAAGGTCATGTCTTCCGTAAGGGGTGTATGGATTTCAACTGGAATAGCATCTTGTATAGGAAACTGTGCATATTAAAACATATTTTGGGGGAATAAGCCTTCATTGTTATTACTTTAAAGAATGGGTCATCCAAATGCCCAATCAGGGAAAGGATCAAGAAGGGATTTTGATGAAATTTAGAGAGATAAATTTACTGTTTCAAAATAGACAAAGTCTCCCAGTTTCACTGTATGATCTTCCTTTGGATTTACTGTATGCATATAAAAAGAGAAAATTAAATGTCATTGTTTGACTGTACCAGGAACAGCTGTTACTGATTACGTGTCTATTATATTATTATAACAGACAAATTTATTTTAACAAAACTGATTTCCAAGCCGCAACAGGTCTGTGTGCTGCTTATTGTATCATTAATATAAAGATTCACTGGCATAATTATTGCCCATTACAAACTGAATATTAATTGAATTAATTAAAGATCGATATGTGACCTGATCCACAGCCTCATCTCCCTACTTTTTCCTGTCTAAATGGAGATTTTGGCATCAGAAGAAAGCTCATATTTTTCTCATCATCCCAGTGAAATTTTTGCACGAAAAAGTGATAGCCTCATCCCCAAATGTGGTATACCACCCATACGGTTCTATGGGCCATTGTCAAACACGTTTTTACTTCTAATATCAAAACAGCTAGTGTAATCTGGCTCAAAATTTGGCAATTGGATTATTTTGGTCATTCAAAGTGAGGTATGAACCACAATATGAACAAATCTGACCACCTACCTTAAGTCATATATTAGTTCGTTTTGTTTTTTCAATTTTGTAATACATTAATATTTACAATGGGAATTCAAAACATTTCAGACAAAAAAAGTCACATTCCTCATTATTCTGTAAAATTTCTGGTTAAATATAATTATGACAATTTTCAAAGGAATTTGGGCCCATCATTATAAAGTCCAATATTTGGCAAAATTAGTTATTTTTCAAAGAAAAATGTGGAAAATTTTGAAAAAATTACTCATCCATATGTAAATGGGGTCATTGATATAAATGGTCCAAAATGTGACCCATGTTTGTGGCACACCCACATGGTCAGCTGTATATATACCCATCCCCTCCCCCTGTTTTGGTTAAATTTAGGACAGTTTTCAGAAATAATTTTGGCCCATTGTTATACCAAAAGTTCAAATTTACAGCCAAATTCCCACAATTTTTGGCAAAATTGGGTTATTTTATCAGAGAAATCTGGAAGATTTTGAAGAAATTACCCATCCATTTAAGGGGGGGTCATTGACATACCAAATGGTCAAAAATATGGCCCAGAAACATCCTCATGTGGTCATTTGTACAGGCACACCCCACCACCGTACAAAAGTATACGTTCTTGTGATTGAAATAATAAGCTGAGTAAGAGTTTTCTTTTGTAATATTGACATAAAAACACTTCTGTTCATATTGCTGTGTTTCCTTAGGTATCAAGGTGTAAATATAACCAATTTTACAACAAGTTGGAGAACAGGACTGGCGTTCAATGCTCTTATTCATGCACACAGGTAAGCATACATAACATCAAGAGTTAAAATTAAGAGTTACCAAGACTCCGCTTGGACTCGCCGTTGCAGTAGTGTACATGCCCGTTCAATTATACACAATTAATAACATTTTTCTAGTATTTGCTCTGATTGGTTCTTGCTATCTAAGAGTGTATTAATGTAGTATGATCATCATTATAAGAATAAAAGGTTGGATGTGTTACATAGAACTTCTTGGATTTGGCAGGAAATTTGGAATGTTGGAATTTGAAATGAAGAAGAAAATCAGTGTATGATACAGCCATGCAGCTTTTGAAATGGAACCTGACTGTTAAGGGCATTTCATGATCCACAGCATCGCCGGATTCCCCCCCACCCCCCCCACTTTTTTCAAAAAAAGTTGAGATTTTTATACCATTGGAAACCTCTGGCAACTTTAATCGTGAAATTTGACACATTGTCTATGGAGCAGTTTAATACACATAATCATGCATAACTCGTAAATGCAAAATCAGAATCAACTGCAATTTTGGGAATAAGCATTTTTCGTGGATATCTACTGAAAAATGTCATAAAAAAGGATTCTAGGATCACCAAATACTCCTTTAAATTGAAACATCAATTTGAATCCATTTATTGAAACATTGAATTGATCAAATTAGACTCAATTGATGTGCAATATTCAAGATTCATTTATACATAGCAAACAACCCATTGGGCCAAAAGTGCAGGCATGAAAGGCCAACTGTCAGTCTGCCACATTGTATAAAAAGTACATTGACTGATTACACTGATTGTTTATGCTAACAAAAAATGCTATCTGAAACTCAACTTAAAGCCATAATGTACGATTTCTGACAAATTTAAATTTTGTTATTCTTTACCCAAAATGCTGGAATAAGATTAGTAATACCAGCTAGGAAGGGTGTCTGCCAATTTTAAGCTAAAATGATAAGGTAGTGTAAAAGAAACACCACTGGATATTTTGGCAGTTTAGCATGGATTTCTATAGGTGATTTAAAATCATAATTATGTCTTTATGGTTAAATTGCTCTGTTAACCTACAAATTTGGCTGATTCCATTTAGGTGTAAGTTGGGATGTCGACATGTGTAAACGTTATAAATATGCAAAAAAAATAATTTTTTTCAATCTGGTTTGTAAGAAATGAACCAATTTCATATTTATAGATCATACATTATGGCTTTAAAACCATATTATATCATTTGCTGAGGAGAACGCCCTCAAAAATTTTAAATTCTGGTTTTTACACGATTGTAATGTACTTTAGTCAATAAAGATACTCTGCAAATATCAAGACTTTAGGTGCTGTAGTTTTGTCAAAATCTGAGATTTTGAATAAAGCGATGGAACCGGCGTTTTATTATTACGATGGAAATATTAGTCAAAACATGTATGCACAGTACATTACACGGCGGCGTATGCGGGATACATATACACACACACCCGAGGATCGTACTGTATTACAACCGCGGGAGTAACACGCATGGGCGCTAGTAGTAAATTCAATTCTCTATGCTTTACCTCACTTGTTGGCTCAAAATTAAAAGGGACATATCTGACAGTAAAAGCTAACATTTTATGGAAAATAAATACTAATCTATTTTTTACAGAAATGTTATATAATATGGCTTGAAGCTTATCTAAGAAGCCCTAAAAACGTACACATACAATATGTGTAGCTGAATCTTCCTTTGTTGTTTATTTTACAGGCCTGAGATGATCAACTTTGAAAGTTTAAAACACAACACAAATGAACATAACTTAAATAATGCCTTTGATGTAGCCTACAGTCAGCTTGGTATTGCAAAACTATTGGATGCTGAAGGTATGTTGATGTGTATGGAGGTTTGTATGTGTGTTTGTTTGTTTTTGATTTTGATTTACACCAGGGTCAACTTGAGGTCAACCTTTGGTCAAACATGTAGCTGCTTAGACTGCTGCCCTCACTCGTCAACCGTCTGGATTGACCACTGAGAAAACTATGTGGAAAAAAGTGGCAGACTTTTGCAACCAAATTCTGGTTGCAGTGAACTTTGAACTTGCACTGAGACTTCGCAGTTGTGCCTAAATTGACATTTTGACTGAGTTTGTTGTTTTTAGAACTTCAGAGTGTGATCTTGTCACGACGCGGTACACGGGCGCCGCTAGTCAGTGGCGCTATGGCACATAAATAACCAAAGTCGCAAGAGAATATTTTCATGAGTCCACCATAACATAATACGAACTGTAAGATAATCAGTTGTCACTTCGAAGCATAGTACTGTTTATATACCTCATATATAGATTCCTGTCATCTGATTGGTTGAAAGTGCAGTCATTGAATTAACTATACCCGCAAAATGAACTATGGACCGGTCCATGGAAATGAACTATGGACCGGTCACGTGCGTCACGATCAAATTGCGCGTTTTTCCCAGCGTAAAATGATATTACGCATGCGTTAATGTTTTCGCGCGCTATAATTACGCAGAAATCGCAGATTGTAATCTGTGTGCCGTTCGCATTGAAACTATTAATTTCTCTTCCCAAAATCCGCTGCTTTTGACCAAACAGATGACAAGAATCTTAAGATTTGGTATATAAAACAAATGTGACGTGTCATGTCAAAAGGAGACACTTTTGGGCAGGTTATAAATTTTGAGGTTTTACATATCTTAAATATAGAGATATTTTGCTCTACAACGCCATTTACCCCAATGAAATCTGACATTCCTAAGCTAAGATATTGAGTTCGTAAGTTATGCAGTTATAAAATTGGAAATTGAGATAGCAGCCTTTAAAAATATTATTGACAATGTTGAGAGTAGGAATTAACTTGGAAAATGTCTCACAAAATACAAGATGCCAGTTATATTCCGATCTGAAACTATCAGACAATATTTTTAACATTAATAACATCACAAATTCGCAACAAACCCAAATTGTAAAAAAATCACCCACCGGCAGATTTTTGGCTATTTCTCCATTTACGATCCTGCCCAAAAGTGTCTCCTTTTGACATGACACATCACAAATATTGACTGCTTTTTCTTTGGGGCATGGTTAAAATTATAGGCCAGCGGTGATCTCAAAACCATGACTATGCCCCTCGGCCACGCCTCGGGGCATAGTCATGGTTTTGAGATCACCTGGGCCTATAATTTAACCATGCCCTCATAGCAGTCAATATTTGTATAACATGCTTGCAGTGTAGGCGGCTGATTGGAATTAGTCTAGTCGCCGCTCAACACGCAGGTATTTTCTTTTGAGAAGAAGAAACTTTTCCTACCTTTGGGCATTTGGTGGAGTGAAGTCAGTAATGTCAGTGTGTTAGAGCAATTGTCTCATGCTCATCTATACAGCATCTTTAAAACACATTAATGATATGTAAGAGCTATGAGTAAACGCTCTTGAAATTTTTGCACTGACATCACCGACTACCAGACCAAACCCACTTTAATATCTTTGATAGATGTGATAAAATGATGGTATTCTAACCCAAGTTTATGATAAATTTCATCCTGTAATGTGATCCGATCCATTAATAAAAGCCTTATTGATTTATGAATAGTGCGCTATACCAAATTTGCAAGGCTTTGCAAGGCCTCCGCACACTTTGCAGACTTGTAGGCCTTGTTAAGCGCTGCTGCAGCAGTGGCACCCTTGTAATTGTGGATATGTGACCTGCTACCACGAAATGAGTGTAAATTTGCAAGTTGGTAGTTGAGACGTCCTGGCTGCTGCGTTGCTGTTCTTTGTTGCTGCTCAAGCTAACAGTACATGCTAAATATGGTTACATGGGCCATTCAAATAAAATACATCAACTTAGCAGCCAGGATATCTTGAAACTACCAACTTACGACTTAATGCTCATTTCATGTTAGCAGGTCACATATAAACTTGAATATAACAACTTCAATCATAATTGTGATAAAAAAATACTTTACATCTGATGATCTGTCAATCAAATTCCAGCACCGCCTGTGATTGGTTAGTATCACATAACTAGGGTGGTGCTGTCATTAGTGTCGCGATACTTATAGAATAAAGGTATTGTTTTAGCCCCTGGAGTGCATCTATCTTCTCATATAACACGGGCGACATCATTATTTTAAGTAAAACAACGAGGCGAAGCCGAGTTGTTTTACGCCAAAAATAATGATGTCGCCGTGTTATATGAGACGATAGATGCACGACAGCGGCTAAAAACAATACCTTTATTCTCATTCTTAAACACTTCAATTCAAATAAAAATATCATACAAGTATTAATCAAATTAAATCCCACATTTTGCAAGGAATTACCTAGGGCTTAAAATCGATCAGTCCCGTTGTTGCTGTGCGCCTCCGATTGGTCCAAATAGCAAGTACGCGTATCGCGTCGACGCACACGCGCTGACCCGTGTAATATCGTGTCATATCACACGGGAAAAGCTGGGTAAGAACCAATAAGATTGCAATAACGTTCTCAAGTGTTTAAGAATAACCAATCACAGGCCGTGGGGTAGTTTCACTGACAGGATCGTCAGGTGCTAACTAGTTTCTTTATTTCTGGCTTTATTATAATGAAATCAAAAAACAAAGTTTGAAATAAAAATATGTTTATTTGATTCTGTGGTTTCTAGATCTCATATTAGGAAGTCGTAAGTATTACAAGTATTTTTGTTTTATGCAGGCTCAAAAAGAATCATGCTTTTAGACCAGAGCAGTATGTAATTATTATTATACCTGGGCGTTTTCAGTGATAACATTGTGTATTTGCAGACCCAATTTCACAAAGATATATTACAAGTGCATGAACTTTTCATTTTTGCTTTTTAACCGTCCTAACTGTGTGGGATCTACATGCACTTTGCTCTTGGGCACTTGTCATTATGTAAGTCTATGATCAATTTTGTGCATATTTTGAGGAAGCAAAATGGTTTGAGGTACTTGCATTGCAACTTTTTTTTTTGCACATCAGATGGCCGTTTCTGAAACCAAGACCCGGTGTTGATTTGACAAAACCTATGGATGCATCATAAATAACAAAGTCAATCTTATGTTATCCATAATCGCCTTTATGACTAATATGTGTGATTGTAGGTCAATAGTCTAAAAGGTCATTAGTCTGACACCCAATTACTTAGTTATAAACCCTAATCCTAACTTTAACCTAACCTGAAACTTGGCCCTAACCCTAACAAAAGCCATAATCCTAGTCCTAACCTTAAACGTAACCTTAACTTTAATCTTAAACTTGATCCTAGCCCTAGTCTAACCCTATCCCTACCACTAAATAACTCTAACCCTAACCTTATCAGTAATTCATACACTCCTATATCAAAGCAGCCAATCAGAAAAGCGGTTAGAAAAATATGAAACATGCATTGATTGTGTATATTGTGCACTCCAGCGTACTACGCGCAGTGTTTCAGCAAGCGTGTTAAGCGTCGCGTTGATTGATTCATTTCCTGGCGGGTTGATGCATTTATATTTGTTACTATTTTCCAACATTTTGAGTGATAATATGTTATAAAAACAGAAAAATAATTTGTTTTTCCTGCTTCTCGTGTATGAAATAGGTTAATGAACTTGTATTACTTGTTGCTCAAAAAATTAGACAAAATAATGCACTTGCACTGATGTTGATGCGTCTAATGCACTCCCCCCTTTGGGGCTTGTGCATTAGACGCATCAACATCAGCGCGCATGCATTATTTTGTCTAATTTTTCTCCCAACATGTAATACGCGTTCATTAACCTATAACCGTAGAATCCTAACCTAAAATGCCCTAAACTCTATAGCTTAAACCCATTTTTGGTCTAATGACCCTTCAGACTAATGTGCCATTCCCAATAATATGTATTATAAGTATTGATATTTATCATAGAACCCCATAATGTTAGATGAGTAAAATGTACTTATGAGTTATAATAAGGTGGCTGTAAATCTTTGTGAAATAGATTCCCTGATTTCTTTTCAAAATTGTCAAGATACACAATGTTCTCACTGTAAAACTAACAAGATGTTATGTGAAAGTGGTTTATTTTATGCACTTTACTGATAAAATTACAATCATGAATTTGAAACAATTAAAATGAAAAATACTACTTACCTGATACATTTAATGTATTTATCTCTTCAATCTTCTAATTGATTGGTGACACGCTGAAAGATGATTTTTTTTTCTATTTTCAAGATTTCTCAACATATCTACACACCAATGAATCTCTTTTGCACATTGATACTTTCATGATTTTACTTTTGTTATTTTATCAACTCTTAAGATTTTTCATGCTAATATTCACAAAGTTTTCACACATTTTTTGATCAATCACAAAATTTCATGGCAAATGCAAGACTTCCTTTGTTATTTTTATCAACTATAAAATTCTTCACATTGATATTCACAGGCAGTTTTCACAAACGTTTTGATCAGTCAAAATTTCACAGAAAATACAAGAAATGATTAGCCCCATGATTTCCACTTTTGCATACCTTAAACTGAGAAGCTGTACATTCAAGCAAACTGACCTTTTTGGTAAATCCCATAAGCCTTTGCGAGTACACCTGAGAACTCGTCATTTGACGTCACGCCAAGCTGCGCCGATGCGCACATCATTTATCCAACATTGTTACTGCATATTGCAAGTCGGCATGACATCAAATGACAAGTTCTCGGGTGTACTCGCAAAGGCTTATGGGATTTACTGAAAAGGTCAATTGAAAATGTAGTCTTAGGCCAATGTAATGTCTGTAGCTTATGTTTTTTTGTTTTACGCCAAAGCTTTGTAAATATCACTACCTTTGTATATTTTGCCCAATCCTGTCCATATTTTTTTATACTGTATAGCGCTATCAAAATAAGTAATAATTTAAAAACATTGCATAAGTCTGCAAGGACAATAAATGTCTGTATAGCTATGGCTGCATGTTTGTGAACATCCATCAAAAGGGTGCGCTTGTCGGCTGCTACATGTGTCTCTGTTTACACAATACTAGGAATAAATACCAGACTCCTCTCAAGTGCAGGTCACTTCAGAGCATCCCAAAGTCACATATGTGACCTGGCTTAGGAATATAGAGCACATACTTAAACTATGTGACCTGCCGGTGATTTGAAATGACCTCCACTTGAGATGAGTCTGGTATTTATTCCTAGCTATTATGTAAAAAGAGACACATGTAGGAGCTAACAAATGTACACTTTTGATACGACTGTACATATTTTACAAATTTGGGTAATTGACCCTCTCCTCATTGCAGTTGCTTTTTTTGCCCAAATAAACAAACCCAAGTGTCTTGCAAACATAGCATAACTGTTTAGTTTTCAGTGTAATGATATGTACTAATACAGCATGCATTATTTGAAAAACCCCTGTAAATTTAAATGTTGTCCAAATATGTGTATATCTCTGAAACCATACAGCTGTATATATGCAATACATGTATGTATTGTCGCTGGGCATGGAAAAGCTCCTATGTGTCATTGGCCCCTGAACATGTTTAAAACAAAACCACCTATGTAACCTTTTGGGCCACAATCATACAGGAGGTTTCCCTGCCCAACGGCAGTATGTTATATGCATGTTCAAAATGCATTGTAGTTAGAGCAAACAACTGGCAACTGAGATGAACATTTGTGATATTTTTGATATAATCAAATTGTTCAATTTTATGTGTTTAGATCTCATATCGTCACCCTGCTGCGATAATTGCAATAAACTTGTGCAAAATATGATTCAAGCATGCATTTAAAATTATACAAATTATCAGAAATGATCAGGGTGATTTCCTAATTGATACTTGCTTGAACCATATATTGTACCTTTTATCAAAATTACAAAAAAAATTAAATTTTAAATTATGGATTAATTTCCCTTCATATAACTCAAGTATGGGCTATAAGACATACCACACACAAGATCAAATTAATTTAAAACTATTCAAAAAACATAAAGTGTAGCCTATACTTTCTATATGTAAGGACATTTGTCTGCACACATGACAATGTACATTGTAAATATTCAACTGACAAAGATGTAAATTTGTACCAACATGTTTTTTTTTAAGTTTTTTTTTATTTTACACTAGTATTTGCATAGGAAGCATACTGTATACAATATTATTTGAAGTGAAAATACAAAATATCTTGAACATTGATAGAAGGTAATAGTACATGTAATACCAACAAAAGACACCAAATATTTTAAACTTATATAATCCTTATTGGTAAATAATATATACCAAATTTAATATACAGTGCTTGAAAGTACTAACATGTTCATATTAAAATATGAACGTCATCTCAAAATATCACTGTATGATAATTATCAGATTCGGTTCACACCAGGGCTCAAAAGTAGCCAGTGTGAAAAATATTTGACAATGGTAAAATACACACACAAGGGCTACTTTTGGTAGAATTTGTCCAGGATATCCCTCATAAGCAAAAACACATTTTTGAGCCCAGGTTTACATCTTCTAGATGCAATAAATGTTATTATTATATACCGGTAATATGAAGCTTTTAGCTGTACCACAAAATTTTAATACTGCACAGAAATACCGTGCAAGATTTTCTGATACTGAACGGGAGCACACATTTTGCATTGGCACGCACTTGTAGCGCATTGCACGGCATACCTGTGCATGCGGATTGCGGAGAGACCATATCAGGCATAATTGATTTTGCTACTCAGTTTGTTGTTATGTATCACCAGCAAACATGAAAATTATTACACTAAACAACTGGTTTCCAAATGGCACCAACATGTTTAGTTTTGTACTTTAGCATTCAAAAAGCATAGAAAAGGCTTCATATTATATAATAATAATAATATTGGATGGCTTATTTTTATCATTCATCATGAATATACCGAACTCGCCTTTGGCTCGGTCGGTATTTTCATGACTTGTGCAGTATATTCTCGTATCATACTCGAAGCCATCCAATATTATATATAATTGTTGCTTATGATTATATGGATATGACCAGCCATTACTGAACAAAAGAAAAAAGTTCTCTTTAAAAAATATTATTCATGTATACCCTTTGCTAGGCAAATGGAATTGTTATCCCTCAATCTTGTTTTATTTTACATTAGTATTTGCATATAAAATAAAAACATGCATTATACAATCAGGAAAGTTTCTTTCTCAGCTTCTCTGATACAAATATTAATTGAAGACACACAAAATACAACTATCATTTTGTTTTAAATACATCTATCTTGATACAAAAACAGACATGATATACATTATTTGACCAAAAATATATACTTTACTTCGCCTCTTTTTGTATGTGTCTGCTTTGCCAATATTATTGTCACAACATGTTTACCGTATTTCGTCAAATAGTCGCCCCCCCTCAAATAAACGCCCCCACCACTTTTTTCAACCAAGATGTTTCAAAAATACAGATATTTCCATGCTATCTTGTGTAGTAAGCTTACCAAATTGCCCACATGGTCGATAATAGCGTTAATAATTGGCGAAAATCTGGATTGGAAACCCGGAAGTGAACCAGAAGTCAGTGTTTCTAGTTCATAGTTCGTCATTTTAGCGTGAGTTTTAAGTTTTCCTAATGATTTTAACGGGAATTATCGTTCTAAAATTGACCTTGAATAAACCCCCCCCCCCTTGGGAAATTGTAACGCCCCCCGGGAGGGGTTTATATGACGAAATACGGTAGTTCTGTTGAAACTATAACAAACGTAATTGATATCATATAAAAAAATAACCACACACACACACAAAAAACATTTAAAAATATAAAACAACTGCTCAGTGCCAGAAGTGGGTAAGTGCAATAGCTGCCTTGTGAACATTTGGCAATTTACACACAATGTATGGCAGCTTACCCACTTACCCACTTCTGGCACTTAGCAGTCAAAAGAATAGTGGTAAATGTTATTGTTGCTTATGATTATACAGATACAGAAATATGATCCATCATTACTGAACAAAATGATACAGTTGCCTTTTTGGGGCCACCCGCTAATTGAGCTTCATTCCTTCTATTTAAAAACAATCCATTTGTTTTAAAGAAGAAAATTTTACCCAAATGGTTACATTTCAGCACATCACATTAAAGCTCCCATTGGGTGCCCCATACCTTTTTTAAAGGAATTTTATCTCTTTTGTTTATATACACATTGTATACCCTCTGGCTTGGCAAATATTTAGTATCATTATCACTTATTTACATATTTTTTGATGTATTCTATCTCACAGTCCACTGAACTTTTTGTTTTGCACCTGTTGCATCTGAACTGTGCAATATAATATGTGCCAATGTTTACAACACTACAGTGAACAATAATATACATTCATTCAGTGCAACACATGTTAGCACGCCATCATACACTCTGTATACATTGACCTTTGCATTTGATAATCACCTCGTACAATTAATTATTCATACAGGCAAGTTGATGACGATCTGTTCATATTTATTTAGTTTTCTAAACTTTGGTTGCATATCTCTTGAAATGGATTCTATCACCCCAGTATCAGACAAAATTAATGCAGAACTATTTCTTTTTAATTAGAAAGATATCTGTTTTGCCAGCTCAATCCTATTCCTGCCGCTATTGGCAGTTGTTTTGTATTAAAAATATTTCAGGATGACACTTGAATGTTACTCTCAAGATGTACATGATAGCCATGATTTTATACTCTTTACATTTTTCCAAAAGTTACAAAACATCATGGACAGAATTCAGCTACTTGCATGCAACTTCTTGTAAGATTTACATAATAGAAGAGTTTAACTTCAACACAACACTATTTTTTCACTCACCTGGAACGTTTTCACTAGTTCGAGTATCTAGCGTCTTCAGCAGATGGTGATGCTGTGATGATATCTTGTCTTCAATCAGTGAAGGATATCACGATTGTAGACAAGATATCATCACAGCATCACCATCTGCTGAAGATGCTAGTCAAACTAGTGAAAACGTTCCAAGTGAGTGAAAAATAGTGTAGTGTTGAAGTTAAACTCTTCTATTATTTTATCTACCACTACGTATGAATATCCACTCATATTAGATTTACATAGTATTTTATATGAAGATCTTTTCGTCAGACTTCAAACCATGCTTTACTAAAGGTTCCAACCATGAGCGATAAGTTAGGGTTTATTATATTATTACAATTCTAAAATACCCCAATTATTGTTACACATACATGACCATCCACCACAAAAGGGCTGTGACATGGGCATTTTACTTTTTGAAATATTGAACAGGCACATTTTCCTAAAAATAAGCTTTATTTTGATATATCACAAGTCCCTATAAAGGGAGTAAGAAATTCAATAACTGTGTATATTCGGAAATAATTTGTTTTCTTTTTTCTATGATGTTTAATGGCTCATATCTCGGAACATGTTCTGCAGACACTACGTCCCCTTTGTGTTGGATGGTCATTATTATTTATTATAATTTGTTAATGACTCGACCCCATCTTTTCTGTGGAAGATTTTTTTAAAAAAACAGGAGACACTTTGCTTATTGTGGGAGGTTGGTATATCCTCCTGATGTGTACTACTTACAGACCTTTCCTGAGGGATCACAAATCAATCCATATTGGATCCAACATGCAAATTCTTCATGCAAGAGTGCAAAATACAGGACTAACGACTGCGGTCACTATTGCATGATGTGTGCATCACTGCAAGTAGTCCCATTACACAACCCATGATATGTTTGTCATGTAAACAAACTTTAAAAACAAAAGCAAAGATTGACTTTAATATATCATGTTTTGTTGTTTCTTTTACATCTTGTAAGTTTCAACCATAGGGGTGTGATAACTGAGGAGAAAAATAGTCAAACCTGATAATAAATTAAGCAGTGAAGTGTATATTTTAGGCCTAACATTGCATATATGTGTGGTTCACACACACAGTTTTTTAGACTCAATATGCATTAGTCGGAGCATAGTGATATCACATGTCTATACTACGGTACTAAAAACAACTTTTGGTTGGAAAGAGTATCATTACCAAACAGTCACAAAGGTCTAAATCCAGAGACTCATATACATTGTAACGTAATGCATATAAATATACAAAATATCAGAAAACATAAAATACATAAAGTAAAATTATATAGTACCTTAAAAAAAGGTACAAAGTTACATTCAGCTTTGTTAACTCAGTAGTACAATGTACAAATTTCTTACATATACAACAACACAAAATAGATATGGCTAATTTATGTTACATGTAGGCCTACATTGTATTGCAGATACATATTTTTAGTGACACTGAGCTGAGCATTCTTGACACAGTGTTCCCTTTTGTGTTTGGTGCAAAAACAATAAGTTTCATAACATTTCTAAACATGTTTAGAAATATTAATGTTATTTAAATAACACATCTGAAATTGTAAAAACTCAATCTCTGATTCAAAGAATACATATTTTGCAATCACATTATCATTAGTTATTACATTTTTGAATTACAATAAAGTGAAGAGGCACACTTATGTGCTGATTGTACAAAACTTTTGAAACTATCTATGCTGTGTCTTATGAGGTCCCGTAACTTTGGCTAAATGTCTATATACAGTACAAAGTCTGTGTGGATCAAAACTAGTATACATGACAAGAAGTCAAATTAAGGGGTATAATCCATACAAGATCCCGCTTGAACAATTTTTCTTAAACTTACAGTACCAATTAAATTTCATCGATATACTTCGAATATCTAAAATAAAAAAGAGGGGTCACGGAGTTAGTTTTTGAGAAATAACCATTTTGAAAATGCTGTTTTGGGGAAAAATTAGTACAGGCGTCTATGGGAAAATGGCAATTTTAGACATGTTTTCGATTATAGCAAAAAATCTACCCGAACAATTTTGCTTATTTTTTGATATAATATGCGCACTGATAGGATATTTCATTAAAGCTAATAAAAAATAGGGGTCACTGAGTTACTTTTTTCGCAATTTGAGCAGAAATGGCATATTTTTTGGTTCAAAATACCAGTCCGATATCATAGCGCATCACTCATAAAAAACTTGTCGAAGCTCATACGCAGCTAAATTGTCCGCATATGCAGGTGATATCGCAAACACTTGCAACATGACAGTGGGGTGATTTTCTTCGGTTTTATTAACCCTCTTGATTCAAAAGTTCTTTATAAATCGAAAACCAAAAGTGGTTAAGCCATGCGCGCCAACAAACAAAATGAGATATTTTACATAAATCTGTAATTTCAAATTGAATTGAATTTGAACTTTGTCAATGCTGCCGTTTTTTCTCGTTGTTTTGCATAGCAAAAATACTTGTAGGCCTACCTATGACAACTTTAATGACTTATTCTTCACTCCTATGGAATTTATAAACAATGTTAATTTTGTGCAGGCTATCACTGAATAGGTCTTTAATTATTAACTTAATTAGCGGATCCCGTTATTTATCATGTTTAGAATGATATTAAGGGCTGGGGTATGAGCGTTTGGACAGTATTTATTTTGGGACATTAGAGCACATCAGACATATCGAATTGCATTCTGAATCTGAAGAATGTCATTCTGATATCAAATAATTTTGATTTTTGAAATTTGCAATTTAATACACATTTTATGGCAAATCATTAAAAATTGATATTTTTGATATTTACCAGTACTTGAAGTAAACTTTATAAATCTGATGATTTATACTTAAAGTGTATGTAGGATACTTAAAGTGTATGTAGGTGGGATGAAAAGCCGACAATCAATTGAAAATTTTGACCTTTCAGTATTGAAGATATGGATTTTTCCCAAAACACCAAAAAAAATTAGGTCTTTTGGGAAAAAATCCATATCTTCAATATGAAAGGTCAAAATTTTCAATTGACCGTCGGCTTTTTCTCCCTGCTACATACACTTTAAGAGTATATCATTAGATTTATATAATTTACTTGAGGACTGTTATATATCAAAAATTTGAAAAATATCAAATTTTTATAATTTGTCATAAAATTTGTATTATATTGTGATTTTCAAAAATGAAAATTATTTGGTATCAGAAAGACATGCTTCGTATTCAGAATGCAATTCGATAGGTCTGAGGTGCTCTCATGTCCCACAAAAAATACTGTCGAAACCCAATAAACGCTCATTTTAGATCCCTTAATATTACTTAAATATCATCTCATTTTGGGTATGTATACCCAGCAAACACAAAACATTTTCGACATCATTCGCAAAGGTTAGAAAAGGTTGCAAACATTTAAATGTCGGGTTATTTAAAGGGTTATAAAGGGTATAAAACGTTTTCAAAACACTCAAAAACGTTATACTGCAAACATTCTAACATAATGTTATTTTAGTGTTGACAAAATATTTGGAAAAAACATATTTTTTACAATAACACTTTGAAAACAATAATTTAGAAATATTATTGTAGTGTGTTTTCATACAAAACGTTTTAAAACGTTATCATGACTTTTATATAACCCGACATTTAATTTACTTAAATCAAAACCCAAATGTTTAAAACAACGTTTTTTTGTGTTTGCTGGGACAACTTGGTTCGATCTACTTATCATTCTCGTTTTATCATTAAGTTATAAAGTCAGTTGCACGCGAAGTAAGTCAGATGTGAAAATAGCCATTTTATTAAAAAAATAAAATTGACTTCATGTGATATATTTTTCAAATTACAGAATTTTACCTTAAAATACTATTGAAATAATTTCATTATATTAATAATCAGTAAAATAAGAAACTACTTTATAATAAATAAGTTATATAATACTAGTTAATAAGACAAATAAAAAGGCCGTTTGATATCACCCTTTTATATATTTTTTCGTAGAGGCCTACGGTGCATGTTTAAATGGACAGTATGCATAAGAAAAAAAATATAGACCTAGTTTTATAATAATTATATTATTTTTACGTATTATTGATTTCCACTTGCCCAGCGTTACAAAAATTGAGTTAAATTGTGTTACATTACATTACGAAGTTACACTTTATAGGTAACCATATGAGAGATGTGTAACGCTAATACCATTTAATTACATCATAATTTTCTTTTCCATGAAATAATACATTTTTTGGATTTCTGAAATGGGCTCGCCCTAGTCTAATTAGGCCTAGGTCTATATATTTTGTTATCTTGATTATTATTTTATCTTTATTTTCCCTCGTTATTTAATTCTGTCTTCCTTCTTTCTTACCTTTCCTTCTTCTGTCTTTGTTTTGTTTTCGTTTCCTTTCTTCTTCTTATTCTTTCTCACTTCTTTCTGTCATTATTTATTTGATTGATTACATCCATTTTTTCAGTTTCCTTTATTTCTTTTATTTCACTTTGTCTTTCTTTTTTTATCTTCCTTTTATTCCTTCTCTTTTCTTTCTTTCTTCCTTTTATTAGTTTTCTTTCTTTCTTTCTTTCTTTCTTTCTTTCACTCCTGAACTTTTCCTTTGTTGATTTCTTTCTTTAGTTATTTCTTTCCTTCTTTGTTTATCTTTCTTTCTTTTACAAAAATCACTGGTACCGGTAAATGGCGATAAAAACATGGTACTCTCGTAGCTGAACTTCTTACCAGCGTCTGGGCTTACACTCCACGCAGTTTTTAGTTTTGGCGAAAGCGTGGCGCCAAGAACTGCGCTTGTGGACAAGATTTCACAGAAATTTCAGTTAGAAACGAGTGCGTACTAGACGCGTGGATTATACCCCTTAAATTTCAACTCTCATTTTGATTGCCATCTGCATACATTAGTTTTATCCTGTTGGTGTTTTTTACATATGCCAGTAAATTAAGTTTTATTTTGAGACATTCTATACCAAGTAGTTTCACAGTGAAAAAAAAACACTAGACAATTAATTTATGACACTTCCAACACATTAAAAAAAATATTTATAGCATTAAGACTAAATAACATTGGATTGACACCATTCCCGAATCCTAATATTCAAAGAGATCAAAATTCCAAATCTAACGTTTCATTTGTGAACCGTAATTTCACATGTAAGAAAATGTTTTTTAGTAAGTTTCAGATGAATCCGCACTCTCTCTGCATCAGGTGATCAACCATTTTTACCATTTCTTTCATGATTTTAAACAACTTTGAACTTCAATCGCAAATCTAGCAAGATGTGAACTTTTATGAGCAGTAATATATATATAATGTTTGGTTATGTTTATTTTATTTGTTGCAGATGTTGATGTTGCTAAACCAGATGAAAAGTCAGTGATGACTTATGTAGCAGCCTACTACCATTGCTTTGCTAAGATGAAATCAGAACAGACGGGTGGAAAACGCATTGCAAAGGTAAGGAGACGGGTTATCTCATAAGGAGATAGTGGTTTGTCAAGAATATAAAGGCACTTTTAGGTTTGTGGTGACTTATGTAGCAGCCTACTACCATTGCTTTGCTAAGATGGGTAGAAAATGCATTGCAAAGGTAAGTAGTCTGGTTTGTCTCTTGAGGAGACACTGGTTTGGCAGGTGCCTTTTAGATGAAATCAGAACAGACGGGTGGCAAACGCATTGCAAAGGTAAGGAGTTGGATTCATCTCATGAGGAAGCAGTGGTTGTCAAGAGTATAAAAAGGCACTTTTTGGTGACTTTAATTTGCTAAGATGAAATCAGAACAGAAGGGTGGCAAATGGATTGATAAGATAAGGAGTCTGGTTTATCTCAAGAAGTGACAGTGGTATGATAGGGGTAAGGCACTGTTGGCTTTTTGAAGATAGGCACAATTGGGATGGCGCTGCATGAAGTTGGTGTAGTCGTTTCAATTTTCCATCTTTTTAACCCAGTTGAAATGCCGACTTCCTTTTGTATGTACCGTGCTTCTAAAGACTAATGTACCATATACAGATACATTGTCAGTACATCAGATATGTCATGTGTACAACATATGATATGGATATGTATGAAACATCATAGTGTGAAGGATGCACACGTTTTAATTGCTTTACCTACAATAACTGTAATAACAACTACGCTCTCCAAACATCTTTATGACTTGGGAGGTTCTCAGTTCTTCATAATTAGCATTTTGCTGAAATTCAAGTTCAATTTGAATAATCTATAGAGGAGAGTCAAGCTGCTTTTTCAAACCTTTACCTAGCTAGTTCTAGACCCCTTGTTGATTTTAGCTTCAAAATAAGTCAACTCGGCATTTCTTACATAACATCACATTTTGAAAGGCTACAAAAATATTGTAAAACTGACATGAACAGCTTAGTTTTGATAACTATTGTAGTAGCAAGTGCTAAATCAGGAATTTATAAGAACTTGGGCAGGTAGTTTTCAACTTTCTCTTATGTATTTTATTGAATTCAGTTGCACAATTTGCTTTTCTCAAAATACTGATCTTTGCTTCCTATTTAGAGATGTGGTTTCATGTGATCAGGGGACATTGACCATAATAACCACAAAAAAGAGTAGAAGCAAGTGCTGCTTATTTCGACCTCTAAATCTTGTATGTATAACATATCTAAGTAATATTGAAATTAATATGACAGCTTGTAAGTGTAGTTTAATGTCATTTGAGGTGAGTGCTTGTACAAAGGATGAATATAATGGAACATGATAGTAATGAACGTAGATACCATAAGCAAAATTCAGGAGCTGAAGATGTGCTCTTTTGACATGGTAGTGTACTGTGGCAAACTGTATTCCCCATGTACTGCATAAAACAAAAGCAGAAAATCCAGTACTGCCTGTGGTGGTGATGAAAGAAGCAAGATATGACAGGGAATAAATGCACAAAAGTATCAAAATTTGTTTTTTAAACAATTTTGAAAAGTGTCTAGTATCATTTGCTGCTTCTAACAAGTACATTGAAAAATTCAGAATAAAGTACAGAAATTTCAGAAAGTGATCAGTTGTATTCACAATCACACTGGAATTCTCAGTTGATACTAGTAATGGGCTGAAAGAGTAACAAATGAAGAGCAGAATTGCTATACCAAAATACTCGCAGTATTGTTTAAGAAAAACATTTGTTCCTCTTAAAGTGACTGGAATATGATGCCAGTTTTTGCACAAAGTTACCAGTCTAGAAATGCTACATATAAGGAAACCTGTTTCCCAATCCACTTCATGTGCTATGTTCAACGGTATGTTATATTTGTATATGAAGTAACAGATTATGGTAAGTACAAAGGCTAGTGATACATTTGAAGTGTATAGAATGAGATTTTTCCACACATATTGTTTTCCCAGATCAATTGTTTCAGCAATATACCAGCCAGCCATACTTAAAGAATTGACCACCTGTATAAAAGCATGGAAAAATATGTATTTATCAGTGGAAAGCAGTGGATGCTGGTTTGTTGATAGCATCTTTTGACAAATGTATCCACATAAGTAGAGAACACAGCTATGATAAAACAACACTTGACAAATGCTGGTAAAAAGCTTGAACTTTGAGAGCAGAATTGATATGATTAATAGTATCAAAGGAAATAACATGCAATGTGTTGGTTTCAATAACAGCAAACCACTTGCATTCACACATTTTGAGGCATATTTGAACACAATGTCGTGTACCTTAAATTCATTTGACTTTGGTACAGGCTGAATGAGACCCAGATCTGTGAAATGTGTCAAGGTATCAATGCTAACCATACTATGATTCTGCCCCAATACCCAAAGTAAGAAGCATATTTGTTCTGTTATATTAAGTCTATTAATGCTTATTATATTTGCAAGAAGTGGGAAAAATGTTTCGGCCTCAACTTGTAATGCGTTTGTGGCTATGCCTTTCAACATACGTTTCATTGAAGTGACATCTGTAAATGTTAACTGTTTTGCCTTGAGTTGATAACCAATCAGTTCAAGAACAAATGGTATTCCAGGAATCACTTCACCTAAGTGTTCTGCTTGGAAATCTGAGAGAGGTGGATGTAAGGATTGAAGTAGAAGTTTTGAAGATGAATGAGTGAGTGGTTTGAGGTGAACTGATGGGATTGGGATCTTGCCCCTTCTAAGTCTCCAATCACTGGTTGTTATTGCAAGGATCTTGAGATGGCCAATGGTATCAAGTGCATCAAGCAGGTGTAATGTAGCCATCTCATCAATGATATACAACGGGTCTATATCATCAAATATAAGGAATGTTTCATTGGCAACTATTAAAGCAATGTGAGATGTTAAATCATCTATTTTTGATCAGATACTGTGATCTCTGAGAATCAGAGTTTGCCCTAGAGATTCAGCAAAATGACGAACTATGAACTAGAAACACTGACTTCTGGTTCACTTCCGGGTTTCCAATCCAGATTTTCGCCAAAAAGTGACGCTATTATCGACTATGTGGGCAACTTGGTAAGCTTACATGTACTACACAAGATAGCATGGAAATATCGGCATTTTTTAAACATCTTGGTTGCAAAAAGTGGTGGGGCGTTTATTTGAGGGGGGCGACTTAAATGTAATCAAATTAAAGATGCTCCTTTTTGATTAAATTACTAACTAAAAGGGAAAAAATTGTCAAACACAAATTGAAGCATAAAAAGCCTATGTAGAAAAATGCAACTTTTTTTGGCCGAAAATTTCATAAATGGCTGTATTTTGCAATGAAGATGATAAAAAGTAGCAATAAAAACCCGCTCACTTGATGCATAACTAATCAGTCTATGTTCCAAACTTTAAAAGAAGAGAATTGATCAATCCGTTTTTGGATTATACCAACATTTCTTAGGGGGGGGACTTACTTTTTTGGAACCGTTTATGTATCAATGGTGTCAAGAGCAGAATCAATGGATTGTCCCTCTATAAATTCACAATATGCAACACTGAATCCTTGCTGAATCAATTCTTGTCCAACTGTTTTTCCAACTCCAAATTGCTCGTGCAAACCTACTTCAGGAGCTTTATAATGTTTGATATAATCAAAGATAGTTCTTGTTCTCTGCCTATGAAATTATTTGGTATCAATTCAGTGGGAAAGTAGAAACATCACTATATAATTTGATGATGTGGTTTGAGATGAACTGATGGGATTGGGACCCCTTTCCATTCAATGTTCCTCTTACCGGTTGTTATTACAAGTATCTTGATATGGTCACTCCTACCAAGGGCTGATATCAGTAGAAATGTAGCTGTCTCATCAATTCTGAACAAATGGTCTACATCATCAAGTATAAGGAAGGTTTCACTGACTATTGCAGTAACCTGAGATTCTAAATCATCTAGTTTTGATGAGAAAGTTTGATATATATGAATCAGAGCTAGCCCTATAGATTTAGCAATGGTATCAAAAGCAGAATCAATGGATTGTCCCTCTTTAAATTTACAATATGCAACATTAAATCCTTGTTGCATCAATTCTTGTCCAACTTTTAGGGACAAAGATGTTTTTCCAACTCCAAATTGCCCATGCATATGTACTAGGGGAGTTTCATCATGTTCGATATAATCAATTAGCCGAGATATTTCTTGTTCTCTGCCTGTGAAATTATTTGGTATCAATTCAGTGGGAAAGTAAAAACGTAACTGTACAATATGATGATGTGGTTTGAGGTGAACTGATGGGATTGGGATACCATTCCATTCAATTTTCCATTTACTGGTAGTTATTTCAAGTATTTTGAGATGGTCTATTCTACTAAATGCTACGATCAGTTCCCATGCAGGTGTTACTTCAATTTTATATAAATGATCTACATCATCAAATATAAAGAGTGTTTTGTTAGCAACTATTGCAGCTACCTGAGATGCTAAATCATGTATTTTTAATGGGAAAGTTAGATCTCTATGAATCAGAGCTAGCCCTAGAGATTTAGCTATTGTACCAAGAGCAGAATCAATGGATTGCCCCTCTGTAAAGTTACAATATGCAACACTAAATCCTTGCTGCATCAATTCTTGTCCAACTATCAGGGACAAAGATGTTTTTCCAACTCCAAATTGCCCATGCAAAGCTACTTGGGGAGCTTTACCATGTTTGATATAATCAATTAGCTGAGATATTTCTTGTTCTCTTCCTATAAAGTCCTTTGGGATTAATTCTTCAGGAAAATGGAAAGCTGTCTGGATGGAAAGTTGCCCATTTTGGATTTCATATGAATAAAGTGTAACCATAAGCAAAATTATTATGATAATACTGATGATGTGCCATATGTATGTATGTATGAATTTTAATTTCATTTTTATGTTACGACGTAACATACAACGAAACCAATCTTTACAACTTACATCTACATCAGCTCCACAGCTACATACATAGTCATCATCAGTATCTGCTCCTGATGTTGAATCAAGCAGCCGCTCTTGAATCACATCATCTATATCTCCAGCTGCATTAATGTAACCAAGGTCACATAGGTATCTTTTGATTTTCTTGGCTATGCGTTCAAAATCACTGCGAGTTAGATGTGTGTTATTGTTCACGTGTGATATTTCATTCCTGATTTTTCTAAGTTCGTCAACAGCAGTTATTATATTAACTGCATTGGAGTTATGCAAACGTTGTCCAATTGAATCCGAATATAGGAAAACAAAAAACAAACCAGTGAGGTCCCAGTCATTGCTGTCACCCGAGTTCTTCAGTGTTTTCCTTGCCTTTGTCTTCTCCAAGTTAAGTAAGTCTTGAAAACTGCTGTCGTTATCTTGCCAAGGAATATGTGGATAGAATTGGTTCCATTTTTGATTGAACAAATTTCTGAGATATGGTGCAACAATATGGTTGAGGATGAACACCAGTGTGCTGTGTCGATTCATTGTGGCTCCTTTCTGAAATTAATATTCGGATGTGTTGACATTGGAAACTTTGGTTACAGAGAGAGAGCGTGCGTAGGCATTTAACAGAAAATGCAGATGTTCATATTAACTTTACATTCCAACCATAGACCTTACTACAATGGAGGACCATCCTGTATAAGCTGACATGTGCAATTGACTGAAAACAGCCTATAAGTCCATTTTTAAAAAGGGTCAAATCAGAAGAAAAAAATCACATCCATGTTTTCGGTCCAGTACAGAGTCCTCGGTTAAATAAATGTAGGGGTGTATGTGGGCAGAGTGCATTTGTAATCACCTTCAAAAGAGGACGTCAGTGTGATGCGCTACATTCCGCATTGTAAATATGTGCAATGGGTTGCAAATAATATAAATAAATATTAAGGAGAATGTCCTCTATCAGTGATCAAAACATAATATGTGACACGATCTGGTCCATGGGGGCCAAATGCGGCAAATTTGAAACTGAGATAAAGGCAAAAATATGGATTTAAAAAAAAAACCATCAAAAAATACACATCACAAAACCTCGTAACTTTAGAACCAAGTATTCTAGACCTTCAGTGTTTTCAGTATATGATAGCTTAATGGTTGTATAAGGTAATAATTATAGTAACTCAATTTTCAAAAATGCCTCCTTTGGCCCCCATGGTGTCACATAATATATATATCCTTGATTGATAGGTTAAAATACAATGTCATAAAAATCATGTATGATTTGTGTTAACAATTAGCTGGTGAAAGTCCTGAAGTAATATCCTCGTTTGCATAGTCATTTGGGGGTTATTTGACGTAAGGAGGGACCCATTTGTAAACAATGTCAGTCAGGGACATACAAGAAAAGGCCATATAACTGAGGACACACAAGAATTGCAGTCATTTGCGCTTGCTGGATGGTGTGGATAGAGGATAGATCAAAGGTAGTATAAAAAACTATTAAAAAAAAACTATCCAATATTGGAGGGTGTAGGGTCAGTCCATACTGTGGCAAATAAAACAAAAAAAGATAAAGCCAATTAAACTCAAATATATTGGCACCAGTAAGGTGAACAGTTTGCTGATGTTTACCCCCAGATGAAATAAGGCACATTTTACTCAAAAGTTTTGCTAGGCATATCCGTCAGGAGTATCTCCATTTATTTGTAATCCAGAATTGGATTTAACTTCAACTTATCCAATAAAATACGGACCAAAAGGGTCCGTTCAATACATCAAACGTAGCCTAACTTCTCAAGAGAAATTTACATACATTTATTGAGTCAATCCTTTAATATAAATACCTTAGAAAAGTGCATAACATTAATCCTACTTTCCTGAAGCCGGGAACATTCAGGAAAGTAATCTGGATATTTGACATAATTTCGTTCAACTTCTCATGCACTATTTCTCAAATATATCAGTAACGAATTATTACTATTGTAAACACTTATGCAATTACCTATGGTGATCAAATTATTTTCATATAATTGGCTTTAAGATGAAATTTTTGTGGCCATGTCCCTTTTTTTTTAACCATCTAAACACAGTGTACCTGCAGTAACCTGCTTACCCGTAAGATACAGCCCTCTCGGGAATTTCCCGAGCCTATGCTTAAATTACTTACCCGTAAGGTACGGGGCCTCTCAAAACAAGGTATGGCCCAACTTCTCACAGAGAAGTTAACCCAAATTAATTCCTTGTGAGATACGGGGCCCTCCAGGGAATTTCCCCGAGCCCTTTAATTTACACACACACAAGTGCGGCCTAATTTTCCCCCTCGCAGAGAAGTTAACCCAAATTAAATCCTTGTAAGGTACATAAATGAATGAAATGAAGAAATGAATGATTGCATTAATAAATGAATGAAACATGAATGACCATGGTGCCCTCCAGGAAATTTCCCACAAACCCCTTTTGCCCACACACAAGTGTGGCCCAACTTCTCAGAGAGAAGTTAACCCGAATTAAATCCTTGAAAGATACGTAAATGAATGAAAGAAATGACTACATGAATGAATAAATGAAAATGAATGAATATGGGGCACACCACGAATTTAAGCGAGACCTTTTGCACACACACTTGTGGCCCGACTTCTCGCAGAGAAGTTAACCCAAATTAATTCGTTGTAAGCTACGGGGCCCCCAGGAAATTTGCTTAACCCTTTTGCACACACACAAGTGTGGCCCAACTTCTCTTTTTGCAGAGAAGTTAACCCAAATTAATTCCTCGAAGATATGGGGCCCTCCGGAATTTCCCGGCCCTATTGCACACACACAAGTGTGGTCCCACCTCTTTTCTCACAGAGAGGTTAGCCCAAATTAATTTATTGTAACTAACGGGACCTCCAGGAAATTTCAAACATGCTCAAAGTATGGCCCAACTTCTTAAAAAGAAGTTAACAACAATGTATTAACCGGCAAGTTACAAAGCCCTTTTCCAGGGATTTCCTGAACCCCTAGATCTGTGTACTTACCCAAATGAGGACTCCCTCCCAAAAGAAGTTTATAACTTGTGAACTTATTGAATCCACTCCCTTGGTCAATTAACGCCCTCTCTTCCTGGCAGTTTGCCATTACCTAGAGGCTACCATTAACAACGCATATTTCAATACACTTTTGGTATGTGATCCTCAATATCCCATACAATATGGGGCCTCCCAGTCGACTACTGCTCCCCGATAAAATTGAATACTGGAATATGAGAACAAAAAAATTTTGGGTGTGGTGGGTGGGAAAATGTTTCCATTACCAAATTTCAGAAACATCTTACTCCTTTCAAGACAGATATCCTTATGGCCTTATCCTGGAAAACTGGGCGGGTCAAGAATGTCATTGACCACTTCCCATTGGCCACCGCAAACAATAGATCCTAAACATCACTGGCCTTTGCAAAATGCCATTACTAGGCAACCAATCAATAAATCAATCAATTGGATTTGCCCAGGCACTGGTTTTGGACTAGCCTATTTCCCAGGAGGTAAATCTGTTTATTGTATAGATACAATTAACTTTATTATGTGTATGTAGGTGTGTGAGGTGCATACATGTTTACCGCCAAACACTTTTTATTATTTGGATTTTCATACATCCAACCAACCGACCCTGACTTTGGAGCTTTAAGAGCAATAAAAACTTTTAGGCAATAATCAAATACTCACCTGTGCTCAGATGTGTCAATTGCATAAAATGGTGTAGATAATCAACCAATGTTGCCCTAGTTGAAAACTACATTTGTCCAAACAAGGTGGTCCGGTAGTACAATACTGCAAATAATCATTCTGGGACAGCGCTAGTTGAAAACTACATTTGTCCAAACAAGGTGGTCCGGTAGTACAATACTGCAAATAATCATTCTGGGACAGGGCTAGTTGAAAACTACATTTGTCCAAAGGTCCGGTAGTACAATACTGCAAATAATCATTCTGGGACAGCGCTAGTTGAAAACTACATTTGTCCAAACAAGGTGGCCCGGTAGTACAATACTGCAAATAATCATTCTGGGACAGGGCTAGTTGAAAACTACATTTGTCCAAACAAGGTGGTCCGGTAGTACAATACTGCAAATAATCATTCTGGGACAGGGCTAGTTGAAAACTACATTTGTCCAAACAAGGTGGTCCGCTAGTACAATGCTTCAAATAATTATACTGAGACAGCGCTAGTTGAAAACTACATTTATCCAAATGAGGTGGTCCGCTAGTACAAGGCTTCAAATAATTATACTGAGACAGCGCTAGTTGAAAACTACATTTGTCCAAACGAGGTGGTCCGCTAGTACAATGCTGCAAATAATCATACTGAGATAGCGCTAGTTGAAAACTACATTTATCCAAACGAGGTGGTCCGCTAGTACACTGCTGCAAATAATCATACTGAGATGGTGCTAATTGAAAACTACATTTGGTCCAAGCCAGGGCAATATCGCTGATAACCAAAAACCAAGACAGTGTTGGATGAGAACTACTTTAGGTCCAAGCAGAACTGGTCTGCTGGTGTAATATTGCAGATGACCAAACCATGGCAGAGTGGAAAACTACTTGGAAGCTGAGCTGTTGTGCTAGTACAGTGTTACAAATACTTAAACCAAGTTATCGCAAGTTGAAAACTACATTTGTCCAAGATGAGGTGGTATGCCAGTACAAGGTTGCAAATAATCAACCAAGTTATTAAGTGCCAGTTAAAAACGACTTTTAGTCCAAGCTGGGCTGACTTGCGAGTACAATGTTTGTTCCAAATAATCACACCGAAACAGGGTTACTTAAAAACTATGTTTGGTCCAAGATAAGCTGGTCTGCGAGTAAATTTTCATTCCAAATAATCAAACCGAAACAGGGTTAGTTGAAAACTACTTGTCCAAGATGAGCTGGTCTGTGAGTAAATTTTCATTCCAAATAATCAAACCGAAACAGGGTTAGTTGAAAACTATGTGAGTCCAAGCTGAGCTGGTCTGCAAGTAAAATGTTAATTCTAAATCAAAACAAAACGGTTAGTCGAAGATACTTTTAGTCCAAGCTGAGCTGGTCTGCTAGTACAGTGTTCGTTCCAAACAATCAAACCAAAACAGTGTTAGTTGAAAACTAGTTTTGGTCCAAGCTGTGCTGGTCTGTAAGTAAATTTTTCATTTTTCATTCCAAATAATCAAACTAAAACAGGGTTAGTTGAAAACTACTTTAGTTCAAGCTGAGCTGGTCTGCGAGTGAAATATTCATTCTAAATCGAACAAAAACGGTTTGTCAAAAGCTACTTTTGGTCCAAGAGGAGCTGGTCTACAAGTACAATGTTCGTTCCAAATAATCAAACCAAAGCAGTGTTAGTTGAAAACTACTTTTTGTCCAAGATGAGCCTGCCTGCTAGTATATTTATTCAATGAATAGTAAAACCAAATCAGTGCTAGCTGAAGACTACTGATAAATTGACCTGGTCTGCTAACAGCTTCAGACTACCTTCCAAACATTAAAATTAACAAAGTAAATTAGCATACAATACATATATCATAACAAATCAAGCTAGGACAAGGTCTAGTTATAAGTAAATAATAGGAATATTCATAACTGATGAGTTATGTTCAGACATTATCTTGAAAAAAATCCCTTTTACAAAAATAGCAGATTTGTAAACAACCACAAAGTTGAAATAATCTCAGTTATCAAACAGGTCAAAGGTAAACTAGCTGTGCGATCATAGAAATCATAGCCAATGATAGTCAACATTTGGAGATTGTATTATTTTGCTTGAACCAGCAGCTTGATGTTTATTTGCAATTCAGCATTATCTTGTTTATTTTATCATTTATTCAAATAAACAAGGTCAAGTGTGGTATAACTTTAGAATGTATGCCTCATAATCATTAGAAAGTGTTTTCGAGCGACAGGGGCAGTTGTATGTGTTGTTTCCTTGAGCTGGACAACATTGATTGCTCCCTCTACCAAATGGGTACCAGCTTTTATGCTAGGAAGGTAAACAAAAGAGATGAGCAATCCAGGATGCACTACAAATCAGGACCACCCTATTTACCTAGCTTAACTGTCTTTAAGATGATTGATTCCATGATCCTAACTCTACCAGATACCACAAAATGTCACAACATTTGTGCCTCACCTTGAACAGGACATGTTGGACAACACATAAGACATTCCCACCCAAATAAGCTCCATATTCCTACCAAGTAACAATGAACCAAAAATACAATTTAAAAGAATTGTGGGCTATTTATCTTAAATAATGCTTGCATCACCTGGTTCTCCCTATAACTTGCTTGCTGCATGGGCACCTGCTATATTTTCAACTTGGGTCAATTAGGATCGGATGTCACACCTGTAGCTGTTCACTAAGAATTTGATTTTTGTATACAATTATGGAAAGTTAATATGTAATTTGGCAAATATCTTGTCCAAACAAGGTGGTCCGGTAGTACAATACTGCAAATAATCATTCTGGGACAGGGCTAGTTGAAAACTACATTTGTCCAAAGGTCCGGTAGTACAATACTGCAAATAATCATTCTGGGACAGCGCTAGTTGAAAACTACATTTGTCCAAACAAGGTGGTCCGGTAGTACAATACTGCAAATAATCATTCTGGGACAGGGCTAGTTGAAAACTACATTTGTCCAAAGGTCCGGTAGTACAATACTGCAAATAATCATTCTGGGACAGGGCTAGTTGAAAACTACATTTGTCCAAACAAGGTGGTCCGCTAGATTTGTAAACAACCACAAAGTTGAAATAATCTCAGTTATCAAACAGGTCAAAGGTAAACTAGCTGTGCGATCATAGAAATCATAGCCAATGATAGTCAACATTTGGAGATTGTATTATTTTGCTCGAACCAGCAGCTTGATGTTTATTTGCAATTCAGCATTATCTTGTTTATTTTATCATTTATTCAAATAAACAAGGTCAAGTGTGGTATAACTTTAGAATGTATGCCTCATAATCATTAGAAAGTGTTTTCGAGCGACAGGGGCAGTTGTATGTGTTGTTTCCTTGAGCTGGACAACATTGATTGCTCCCTCTACCAAATGGGTACCAGCTTTTATGCTAGGAAGGTAAACAAAAGAGATTTTTGTATACAATTATGGAAAGTTAATATGTAATTTGGCAAATATCTTGTCCAAACAAGGTGGTCCGGTCAATTATGGAAAGTTAATATGTAATTTGGCAAATATCTTCATTTCTTTGCTCATCAATTCATTCGTTCATTTGTTCATATTATTCATTTACATTTCAATCTATACTACAAGCAGTGTTTACTCAGAGGCCGTATGTCTCAATTTTGGCCCAGTGAAAATTATTTTTGTCTCACAAAAATTTGTAATGCTGTATTACAATTAGTGAATTAGGGAATTACTGGGCCAAAATTGGGCCAATTTGGGAAGAAAATGTGTCATTTGGCGCACCCAATTTCCAGAGAGAGTAAACACTGACTACAAGGTGAAGGGATTGAAACCCAACAATTAAATTTTTACCCTTGGTATCATGTATTTGCCCCATTTATCCTTTTTATCAACTAGCATTAGAAAACTTTGTACATATAAATTGCTTTTATATGTTTGTTTGTTGGTTGGTTTTTCTTCACAGATTGTGGGCCAATTGATGGAAGTAGACCAGTTGCAACATGAATATGAAGACCTCGTCAGCAACCTATTAGAATGGATCCACAATAAGATAACACAACTCAAAGATCATAAATTTCCTAACTCCTTAGATGGGATCCAACATAAAATGCAAGACTTTAAACAGTATAGGACAGAGGAAAAACCCCCTAAGTAAGTATTCCATTTCCATTGGTTACTGTTCTCTTATTTTTACAGTGTGATGCTAATCATTTTATCAGGGATGTAAATCTTCCGGAAATGTAAAAAAATATATATTTAATTTTTTTTTTTTTTTTTTTTTTGCATTTCTGGAATTGGATGATGATAATTCATCATAAAAAGAGCCAAAAAAGGGGGTGATACCTGCAGCCTATTCCCCGGACAACCCCCCTAAATGTTCAATACCATGTGCAAGGCCTTAGCCACCTGTCCAATGACCGGTGGAAGCTCTATAGTCCGACGGATCTTTATTCCGACGGTTCTTTAATCTGACGGTTCTTTATTACGAAGGTTCTTTATTCCGATGGTTCTTTATTTCGAATGTTCTATAGTCCGTATTTTGAAAAAGGTTCTTTAGTCCGAATATAAAAATAGGCTCTATAGTCCGAATTTAAAAAAGGGTTCTGTAGACCGAATATGGAACTAGGCTCTATAGTCCGAATTTAAAAAAGGTTCTATAGTCCGAAATTGCAAAAGGGTTCTATAGTCCCAAACGGATACCGTGTTCTTTAGTCCGAATTGGTAAACAGGTTCTATAGTCCGAATTTTATTTTCATCATTTGTTTCAGTGTCAAATCATCATTCATTTATTCATTCTTGATTTCGTTCAATATTTTTTTCATTAGCTCTTTCTTAAAATCCCTTTCTCATTTTTGTTTGTTCTATATTCAAATTTCTTTCGTTCTATCTTTATTATATTATTTCTTTCTTTTCCTTATTCTTTCTGTAATGTTCATTATTTGCAATTTCGGACTATAAAACCCTTTTTTAAATTCAGACTATAGAGCCTATTTTCATATTCGGACTAGAGAACCATTTTTAAAATTTGGATTAAAGAACCTCTTTTAATATTCAGATTAGGGAACCTTTTTTAAAATTCGGACTATAGAACCTTCGAGATAAAGAATCGTCGGAATAAAGAACCTCTTTTAAATTTTTTTCGGACTAGAGAACCTCTTTTAAAATTCAGACTAGCGAATGCTATGAACACATGTTCGGCCTAGCGAACCTTCGGACTAAAGAACCTTCGGATTATAGAAGCGTCGGATTATAGAGCTGTCCCCCAAGGACCAGATGGATTTTCAGGAAATTGATATGTTGCCCATTTTTACCTTATAAAAAACTATAAGGGTATGATATAAGGAGATGCCAATAATGAGAAGTAAAGTGAAATAGAAAAAGGTACATTTGGAAGATACGGATAAATCAATTCTTAGCACATGTTCACTAATTTATAATCTTTTCGTGTAAAATTTTTGATGAGAGCGAATTTTAAGAGTATACCGTGTATTGTTGAAATGCACTTAGCACTTATTGGCTGATGAGGTGATCTACTGTTGCCGAGTGGAAATTTTTTAATGAACTTTGCGCTGTGAGACAGGATGCAAACACACTGTTATCATTATTCCCTATTTGTCTTTATATATCATAGATATGTCGAAAGAGGCAACATAGAAGCCACCTATTTCAGTATACAAACCAAAATCCGAGCCCAGAGAATGAGACCCTACCAGCCGACAGAGGGCAAACTCACCAGTGATGTAGAAAAAGCATGGAAAAAGTTGGAAAAGGCTGAACATGACAGGGAGTTGGCTCTCAGGGGGGAGTTGGCACGGCAAGAAAAACTAGAAAGGCTGGCAGAGAAGTTTAACAGAAAGGTGAGAAATTAGTTGAATAATTTCATAAAAACCCAATTGTAGAAGTAACATTATACATGTATATATGACAATATTATGACCAGATCGTAATACAGTAAGCCAAAAAATTAAGGTACCAGTTATGTTCACCTCTGTATATCCTAAATAAATACAAGTATATTAAAATTAAAACAAGCAGCTAATACCTGAACTCTTTAGCTCTGATTCAAGACCTTATTTATTGAAATTGGTTGCGAATTAAAGAAACAGTGATCTAAAACCTACCAAAGAGACAAAATCAAAAGTTGCCCTTTGTGTAGTAAGCATGACGCTAGTTTTAACGTGCTAATCAATGGAAGCACGGCGCTAGTTCCCTTGTTCTCGAACGGTTTGTGTACAAATCAATAGCGCATGCAATGGAGGAAACTTAAATTGGCATCTTCCTTGTGGTTTTGGATCGTCGTGTCTTATTTCTTAAACAATTTCAACGAATGAGGTCTTAAATTCGAGCTAAAAGATGCAGCTATTGGCTGCTGGTTCCAATAGTGACATATCTTTTTTTGTGTAAAATATACAGGGGGTAAACATAACTGGTACCTTAATTTTTTGGCTTACTGCAGGTGATAATTATTTGGTTTATGTAACTGCCCGAGTCAGTTCGGTCTCAACTTATTTCCCTGTATATTCGCAAAAGTGCAGTTCTTGTAAGTTCTATGCCCAGCTGTGTGTTCTATATGTACATATCAATCCATGATGTTATGAGTCCCGCCTATTACAAGTTGATTATAATATATAGTCTAATTTTGTTTTGAAATGATGTTGCTGTAGCTTTTTTTAAATGTTTCTCAATTTAATTTAATTTTTTTATTTCTTTAAAAACAATTTTGAGCCAAAATTCAATAAAAAAAATATTGCATAGCCAGCTTTATTTTAATTTTTTTGCATAGGATTTAAGGCTCTGGGCAAATGTTGCAGAGACGAGCCTTTTTTAGGCGTAATGATTTTATGCAAATTTGTTTGTGCATCAACAATCAATAATGTATAATCCAGCAATGTGATGCATCTAGGGCTTCAAGAATATATTTTTTACAATTAAGTGCCAGTCACTACCAGTAGTTAAGTATAATGCAGATTTAACTTGTTATAAACAAAATGTTTGTTTTATTTAGGCATTGTTAAGGGAGTCTTGGGTAGAGGACATGACAACTGTACTACAAGAGAGTGTTATCCCCAGTAGTAATTATCAAGCTGTAGATGCTGCCACCAAGAGACACGAAGCCATCACTGCTGATGTCATGGCCAGGGTAAGAAAATCATTGAAAAGTTCGAGTTATTTTCTAATAATAAATGCACAGAGAAACTTCCAAAGCTAAGCTGCTTCAGTAAATGTGACAAGATGAAGCCAAATTCTGCGGGTATAGCTTTTTACCTATCATTTGTTGCTGTCTAGTCTGGGACTGTTTGCTACGATCTGGTAAGGTCAGGGGATTTTCGCCACTAGTCGGAGAAAGTCTGGATCTAAATTTACTCTGGTTAGGAAATTAATTTGGGGTACGATAAGTAAAAACATGTATCGGTCTGTTAAAGTAAAACAATTCAAGTGATTGTGAATACCGACCACTGTCTGAAGATCACTGTGATGGGTAGGCACTTGGTAGTATGTCATTTGTTTTGAGTTTGACCTGTGCAGTGAACATACACTGATGGCGGTGATTGTATACCAAAAGTACAATACAATGTACATGTGTACACTGGTGCAATCTTAGTGATTGTAATTGTCAATGTCGGATGGAGGGATCAAATTCTTGATGATGTTAACATGCGTTTGTAGTTGTCCAATCCTTCTGAGAGGACAATATCTGGTAGGGTTAGAAGTCATGGGGAAATATCTGGGTGAAGAAAAGCACTAATTTCTTGGATCAGGTTAGATTGAACTATTTGGGTAGAAAAGAATAAAAATGACTTTAGTCCAAATTGTGATCAAGGTTATTTGATACTATAGATATAGCTCTTGCATCACTTATGTCTGCTGAATTTGCTAAATGATTCTTTGATTACATCTCAATTTTTCCTTACCCTTTATGCTACACAGAAAGACCGCTTTGTTGATCTTAGCAACATGTGCCGAGAGTTGATCCAGGAGAAATACCGTAGCTCTGATGGGTTACACAAGAAAGAAAAAGACATCTCAAGGAAATGGCAGGACCTGATGGATCTACTTGCCAATAGACAACATGTGTTACAAGGATTCAGTGACCTGATGGGAATGTTTAGGGAAATTGAAAGCATTACGGCAGAAATGAAAGACATTGAGGTAGGTATGTCAGGCATATAGTACAACCCTGCCTATTACAGTAGAGTTGGGTATTTCTGCTGATGTGATGAGTAAAATGTGTATGTAATAGACTGACTCTACTCTTGAAGTTCCCCTACTACCCATGTAAAATTTGGTATGTCATGGATGTACTAAGAGTCGCTGCAGTTTTACTTCCAAGATTTTTCAATTTTGTTTTATGTTGCAGAAAATGTGCACTTCTGCTTGTAATGAGCAGAAGTAGTCTTGTTTGCATATAATTTCTCACTATTGCTGAAGTAACAACAAATATGACTTGTGAAACAGACTAACAATAACTACTACCATTGCTATTTTCTTTTTCACAAAAGCATAAGTTCTGTGATTAACTAACTACAATCAGCAGAAATTAATTGTACACATTTGAATGATATATGAATTTCAAAACTGGGCCTTAAATATATACCCTTTAAAGAATGGCGTGTCCAGAGGGGACTTTGGGGGCTGAAGCCCCTCGCACTTTGTTAAAAATAATGTAAAATCAGCCGTTTTTGGGCGATTTTAGCCATTAAGCCCCCCGCATAACTCTGAAAGCCCCTCTGAGCCCCCCACAGGAACAGATCCTAGACACACCGGTGCCTTGCAATATTATATTATGTATATTATTATTATAACTTATTTCATTTGGATTTGCGCTTAGAAATAGTTATTTGATCAGCTCAATAACATATACATTCCATTAAATCTTCTAGGTTGGTTTACAATCAGAAGACTGTGGCAAACAGCTTCTTGGTGTACGGGATTTAATACAGCGACACGCCTTAGTGGAGACGCAAATCAAAACTCAGGGAAGACGAGTCAGTGATGTCAACAAGAAAGCCGAGGGTTATGTAAAAGGGAAGCATCCTGAGAGCAAAATCATAACCAAAAGAGTGGCTAAACTGAATATGGAATACCAAAAGTAAGTGATGTTTATCAATGAGTTTGAACATAGACCTTCAAAAATGAAGGCATAATGGTATGAAACATATTTATAACAGCTTCTATTTGAGCTTGGATGAAACATTTCTAGAATATAATGACATGTGGTTATGCTTTATTTGGGTGTATGTATCATTTGCATCTGAAGGGTAATTGCAGCACTCCTAGTTGAGTCAGGCGAGCAGAATGAGGTGTGCGCATGTGGATTTGATTAGCCGTCTTTCTGGTTGATGTTCTCATTGACTGCTTCTGTGAATTTTAGTCTGAACATAAGATTAGACGTAGGGGTATACCTCAAATTTTCGGTCACAACTTCTTGATGAGGCTGGAAACCCAAGTTTGGGATCAGTGACCTTTTGGACACTTGAACCCAACAGTTTGTTTTATACTTCCATGGTTAAGCAATATATTTCTATTCTTGCTCATATCCAGTATTGCAAAATCTGGCCAAGAGAGAAAAGCACAGCTTGAAGAGTCCAGAAAATACTTCCAGTTTCTTCAGGATAGTGAAGAGGAAGAGTCATGGCTGATGGAGAAACAACGCATCGCTAAATCAATGGTCACTGGCAGGGATCTAAGGAGTGTTATCAGTACTCAACAAAAACATGCAGTAAGTGGTATTTTGATACTTGCAATCATCTTGTAAAAATGTAAAATATTCAAACCAATGCCGTGCTCAGATCTTTAAGTAATAAGAATGACTAACAATTACAGAATGTTTGAATATGAGGAGGTTATCATCGGTTGATCACAAGTGCAGGTCACATTGAGAGCCTAATTTCAGCATTTTGTAATAAGATGGCTTGAGAATTTTGGGAATGATCTTTAAGTATGCTTACTGTTGCATATTCAGCATAAGCAAGCATTCATGCCCTAGATTCACTTAATGAACCCCTGCCTAATAACTAACAGTTTTCAGGATTTCAGGCATTTCTTTTTGGTGTTTCAGGCATTTTCCTGCAATTGGGTCCCTAAATATGATACACAGATTTTGACAAATTTTAGTCATTTTACTTAGAAGCCACTAACATCCCTGAATTAGACCCTCTCAGCAATGCTAATTCATGTATGAATAAATACTAATTTCAGGCACTAGAATTGGAAATCACAGCCAGACAACAGATCATCGAAGAAGTCATCAATGATGGCGAAGACCTGGTTGCCGGGAAACACAAAGCCAAGAAACGCATCCGGGATAAGATTGAAGACTTGAAACATAAATGGGATAAACTGAATGAGTATGCTGAGGCTAGGAGGATAAGGCTGGAGGAAGCTTCACAATCCCACCAGGTAGGGTGATATGGGTCTCATAAGATATTTTTCCGTCATATTGGGATATTTTTTCATCATTATGGGATATTCATCATAATGGGATATTCACACAGGGAGTGTGAATTGCAAACGGGGTTACCTGAATGGGTGACTCCATATGAAATCTGCTTCCCCTGTGTGGGAGATTAAATACATGTCTTTCATAGGGAGTGTATGGATTTCAACTGCAATAGCCTAATTATAAGACACAATTAATCAAAATGAGTCATTTTCCACTAAATGAGACTGAAGATGTATGGCCAAATGAAAGCTGCCAAATTCTTTGAATTCCATTGGTTTTTCGCAATGTGCAAATAATAGTTTTTTAGGAACTGTAATTCCTGATGTTAAATGAAAAAAATGTGCTTGATTATCACAACAAACTACGCTTTTTTAACAATTTTTCTCGACTACATCTCGTTTTATTTGTGTGTGAGGGTCGTTTATTTTACTGCAGAAGATGAGAGATTTGTAACAAAATTTGATGAAAATTAATTAACTTCGAGCATGTTGTAAATATTAACCAACACATCAAGGAGTTTGAAAAAACTGCTCTAAAAGTCAACATTGAAGAAAAGTTTATGCATCATATTAGATTTAGACTTCACAAAGATGTCACAAAAAAGATGCAACAAAAAGCCCCTGGGGTGTGATAGCGCATAAATCAACCACATATACAGGCACAAAAGGTTTCCCTGTCAGGTCACCACATGTGGCTTGCTATCCCAGGCTGTGTGCTGCAGACCCGAGGGGTTGGTGGTTCAAAACCAGGCAGAATGGACCACAACATCTTTCCTCTTCAGCTTCTTTTCTTCTTCCAAGCACCTCCACCCACAAAAGCAGTTAGGTGTGAGGCCTGAAAAGCAGTTTTCCAGTGATTTTTCATACGTGGGTTAGAGTTAATGAAGATGACCCTTTTGAATTTTCTTTACATTTTCAGTATTACATAGATGCAAATGAGGCCGAATCCTGGATGAGAGAAAAGATGCCTTTAGTTTGTAGCGATGACTACGGCAAAGATCCAACATCAGCGAAATCCTTGCTACAGAAACACCTGACATTGGAAGAAGAGATACAAGCTTATCAGAGTGATATCAAGAAACTCCATCAACAAGCTAGGCAGATGATTGATGCTAATCTCGCTAATCAGGTGGGTTTCTGATGGTTTACCAGGGATGTAAATTTTCAGGGAATTACTAGAATTCCGGAAATTTGGCCAAAAAAAATCCGGAAATTAAAAAAAAAATATTTTTTTATTTTATTTTTTTTGCATTCCCTGAATTGGATGATGATCATTTGTCATAAAAATACCCAAAAACATTCTTAGGAGGGATGATACCCTGCAGTCTATTCCCCGGACAAACCCCCTAAATGTTCAATACTTAATGCAAGCCCTCGGCCACCAAACACCAGTTGAATTTTCAGGAAATTGATATGTTGCCCATTTACATCTCTGGTTGCAGTCTGAAGAAATAAAGTAGTTAAAAAGTAATTCACAGTGATACTTTTGTATCTAGAATGTGGCCTACCCGGTACTTTGTGAGTTGATCTAGATTATTGAGTATTCAGATTGCAAACTTCCATACATTTTACCCACTTTGTGCACTTGATTCAACTGATGCACCTCCAGTGTATTAACATGCTTTGTGTTCATCTCTCAAAACTCTCACACTCACTCAGCATCCAACATTGGTGCATTGTAATGTGTGCTAGTTTGCCGATGCTTAGAACATGCATTATATACCCTGACTGTCAATCACAAAGCGCCTACTTTCTAGTTTCCATGGTATGGGTTGGAAATCTATTGATCGCAGTAGACAAATTGTGCTAATAATGCATAAAATATATGTACTATACCATTTTTCACCCTGATGTGACAGTGACGTCAGTGCGCATTTCATTGGGCACAGCTTCAAATCACAAGCATTCACTCAAAGTTATGGTGTACATGTACGCTCTTAAAATGGCGCAAAGATGTGTGTGCCAAAAAGCTACCTAAACGTGTTGAAGTCACTGCCACATCAGTGAAAAATGGTAAAGACTACAAATCTATGTAAGGTAGACAGATCTGTATTCTTTAGTGTCTTGTCATGTATTGTATCACAAATTAGCTCTCTTTCTTTTTGTATTCTGATTATCACATCTAATGATACCACACAGGCTCAGCTGAAGGCTGTAGAGGAGCAGTTATCACCCTCCAAAGAAGATGAATACATCACAGAGCTGGTAGATGTTCCCTATGAGATTGAAGAGGAGGAGATGGTAGAGAAAGAAGAAATGAAAGAAGAAATTATTGAGAAGAAGTATCCACAAGTCAAGGCTGTTTTTGCTTACACTGGACATGGCATGAAGATAACCAAGGGAGAGGTAAGTGTGGAACTACAGTCTGTCCACTCTGAAGTACAAAGTGACAACGCGCACATATACAGCGCGTTAACAGTGCGTAGTGCTGCGTCTCTGCTACAGGTATGCATGCCTTCAAAGTCAGCACAATGTGTGCGTCCGTGTCAGAGTAGACTGACTATAAGGTAGTAAGTACTGTATTCTCTCAAACATTTTCAAAAAGGGGGATGCAGGATGGGATATTTCCATTTTTACATGGCCATTGAATTAACACATAATCATGAAATCTTCTAAATGTGGTATTAGGTTATTAGAGTTCTTTTTTACAACGATAATTCCCAACAAATTTTTTAGGCACTTCGGATCAATGACTTCCAGTTCACTTCTGTGTTTGTGATGTCATTATTAAGCGCCACCATCAGGTTACTTACTTACGTGCCCAGGGTGCTAATTGGGTTGAATATGGTACTTCAGTTGGTAGGTCATCAAGCTAGAGTTTCAAAGGTCACCGGTTTATAATCTGGTTGTAAGCAAATTTTCCTTAGCCTGTTATTCATGATGCATAAGTTAATTTATACTAATATAAAATTTGTCCTGTTTGCAGATTATGATACTTATAGAGAAGACCAATGCTGAGTGGTGGTCCGTACGAACAGGCAAAGGCACAGAAGGCTTTGTCCCAGCCAATTACGTCAAAGACACAAGGCCTAAGATTGTTAAGAAGAAGGTTCAGAAGAAGGTGAAGGTACCACAGAAAGTGAAGGTGACAAAAACACTAACGAGGAAGGAGGAGATTAGGAAGAAGAGGAAGAGGAATACAAGTCTCTCAAGAGCACCAAGCTGTAAGCATAGATTTTTGACATTTATGACTAGCCCCAGCAAAATCGGGAACATAATTGTCATACCCACTTTTGAGATACAGCTTGTCACTTGCTTTACTATAGCAGTCAAGTTAGCACAATTGATAAGGCGTTCGGCTATGGTGCAAAAGGTTGCGGGTTCAAACTTCTCATGAAAAAATTAATTGAGTTAGCTTGATATTCCTCTGGACAAGGAACTTACTGCTAATTGTCTCATTGTAACCTGTACAAAACTTGGAGAGCTAATTCTGGTTTCGAAGGTCATTTGTGGAATGTCTAGGGTGCGCACTCTTGAAGCTGCAAAGTTCCTGTATTGTTGTTAAATGCTTATAAGAAATGATGTGGGGCCGTAGTGGTCAGTGACAACCTGTAAAGTGTGCTGAGGCTTGTGGATCAACTTCTAGGGGTTGTGCCTGTATGTATTAATCACTAGGCTTTTTCTTTTCTTTCCTTTTTTTCACTTTGACATACTTTTTTTTATCATATATGCATTGAAAGCCTCCAGGATCAATAATTTTGTACCTGCTCATATTGTCGTACTATAAATTAAAGCCTTCCTTACATTCTGTTTCACAGTAAGAAGAGAGAGAACACTTCATTTTGACCGAGAAAATGTTGAGCTCAGACAACAAGGGATAGATGGCACATACAGACGTCTTCAGAAGCTTGCATTGGCACGGAAACGCTACCTCAATGATGCCATTAAACTCTTTACTTTCTACCGAGAGTGTGATGAGTTTGAGGTCTGGATGAAAGAAAAGGTGAGAATTTAAGAGAATATTTGTGATATTTTCACAAATCAAGATTTTTAAATGTGTCCCCTTCAAAAAGAAGTAGTTGGGTTTTTAACAGACTTGACACACACACCATTAACCAGTAATTTTCAAACTCAGCTGAAGGTATATGATAACTTTGTCACCTTGGGAGTCTTTTTAAAGCTACTAATCCATAGTTTCTACAGATTGTTTCTGCTTTCAATGTTAATTCTTACCTTTCTTGAGCACAGTACTTGTTTAAATGATGCCATATTCCAAACTATTTTAAAAACACTTAAGGTTGGTCTGAACCCTGGAATTATGGAAAATTTCGGGCCTCATAACTTCTAAATTGTTGGTCTAAAGTATATAAAAGTATACATATTTAGGATGGCAAAGACTTGATAAGTTCATCTGTGAGGTTAAATTTGGGCCAAAATGCCATTTTTGGCCCAAAATCCCAAAAATAACGGTTTTTGGCCCACTTTTTCGTGCATCCTAACAAAAAAATTCTTGGGCCAAAATGTTTTTTTATTAATTTTTAAAAACTAGATCAAAATATCTAGGACCTTTTTTTCATTTTTTTGAATTTTGACCAATTCCACCAAAAATATTTGAAATTTGGGCCAAAATCTGGCTTTTTTTATGATTTTTTTGAAAAATCAGCATTTTCTGACCATTTTTGGTGCAAATTTCTCAAAGTTGGTCGAAATTCAAAAAATGAAAAAACGGGTCCTAGATATTTTGATCTAGTTTCTTAAAATTAATTTAAAATTTTTTTTTGTTACGATGCATGAAAAAGAAGTGGGCCAAAATCCGTTATTTTTGGAATTTTGGGCTAAAAATGGCATTTTGGCCCAAATTTGACCTCAAGATGAACTTATCAAGTCTTTGCCATTCTAAATATGTATACTTTTATATACTTTAGACCAACAATTTAGAAGTTATGAGGCCCGAAAGTTTCCATAATTCCAGGGTTCAGACCAACCTTAAACCTTTCACAAACAAAGAGCAGTGTCAGTGAATGTCTGCAAGCACACATGTCCTTATTTTATTGCTACAATAATGTTGCAAATTTGAATCATTTCATGCCAATCCAAAAACAAACTGGCATTGAGTGCATAACAGAATTGAAAAGACTTTCCATGGGTTGACGCATGTGTGATGTGCCACCATATGTATAACAAAGCCCAGAAAATGAGTGTTATGTTCTCTTTTCAATGCAGATACATTATAAAGTAATACATTTGTACCTACTTCACCTGTGAACTTCTCTATGAAAAACACATTCTAACACTTTCTGTTAAAAACTGTAGCTTGCCATGGCAAACTATTTTAACTCATTCTAACTTTCTTTCTGTTAAAAATTTGTAGCTTGATGTCAAATTAGTCAGATTTATAAAGGTAATATTAGGTCCAGGTCTTTCTAGAGCATATTATTTTATGTTCTTGGACTTGCTTTCAACATCTACTTTTACTATGACTGGTTGAATTTATGTTGGTCGTTATGTATCTGTTCTTTTGTACTCTTTAGGTTTATACCTAATACTACTGAATACTTTCTGTGGCTTCTTTCATTAAAGTCTTGCTTTAATTTAAACTGATTCATCCTAATCATGAGCAAAGAATACAACAGTCACCATTGTGATAACTCAGTGGCAAAAAGACCTATGCCTTTCAGCTACAATGTGTATGATTGCCTAGGATGCAAGATTTCACTCATGCATGCACTTGTACAGGGCATGCACTCTGCATTGAGCAAATTCAGGATTCTCACATGCAGGCAGTCATACATGTAACACCTAATTGACAAATCTTTCTACCGCTGAGCCATCAATTGCTTGTTTGGTGGGGGTTCAGTTTTTTTAAATTCAGTTTTGGTAAGTTTTGGTTATAATATTCAATGAGAATGGGTTAAGGGATTATCAGTTATGTTTTCAAGTATTTTGAATTGTTTGCATTTTTCAAGATACAGGATTTATGTATTGGTGGTGGATATCTGCAAATTTGACCAATTTTGTTCTTACTTTATTCCCTTTTCCTGTTAACTGCTGAAGTATGTTGTGCTAATTTTGTCCATGTATGTGGCTTTCACTACTCTGCTATTTTCGCCAAGTTTAAGCATTGATATGATGTAGGGGTTTTGTTTGGTTTGTTATGGATGCCTAAAAGACATGTCTGAGGATATAGTAGATGGCAAAGTAACTATAATTTTCAATTTCCCATTGATGATTCAGAAAAAATAAGAATGACAAGAATTAAATAATTGATATAAAGTTGTATGTAAAATGGTAGGTATATTTTACATATTGATATATTTATGTACCTTTGATTTTGTTTAATAGCTATTCTATTATTTTGCTTGTGGAAATTCAAACTATATCTATATGTACTACAGGTCTTTCAAATAAATTGTGTTCATCATGGAACATGGCCATGGTGTGCATGTATCATACACAGCGTTAGGCACAGTCTTCTCAATGATGTCATTGTAGGAGAGCAATTGGTCAGTTCAACAAAGGTTCCATCTGCGCCTTACGCCATGTGTTGCTTCTCATGATGGACATAACTTAGCTCAAAGAACTGTAGTTTAAATAAAATACAGGTTATTAAGTACATACAAACAAAATAAGTTATTTTTCAAAAAAGCTTCATATTGTTGTTTATTAGCTGTGCTGTATGTTTTATAATGTTTAGGCCATCTTAAATAAATCCTGTGTCTCAAAGCTGCCACGCGCGTTAGTAAAATCATGAGCGTAGTCCTCTTTGAAAATCAAGAAATTCATTTTTCTTATCTCTTTTTATTTTTATTTTTTAACTTAAAGGCGAAAATAAAACTCAAAATTCATATTTGATTTCAAATTTTAGATTTTTTCGCAAACTTTGGACATGAAAATAATAAAAGAGAAGAATAATAGTTTGTAGCAGTGACTTCTTTTCTTTGTCTGCGATTCCAATATTTGCAACATTGGATATTTTTGCACAAAATGCTTGTCCAAAATCCTGTACTGCATATAAAAAAATATAAAATTAAAACAAAAATACAGTAAAAAACACCGCATTCCGCATTAGGTTTTCAATTTCTCACAAGCTGTGAGACACAGGATTTAATTACGATGGCCTTACATAAATTTGTTTTTTCAGTTGGATCTCAAACATAAGTTTATGTATCATATCTATTTCACTTAATGAGGTAAATCTTCATGAACCTTTATTAATTTGTTGCACCATTTTGTATAATGAATAGGAAAAGATCATGAAGAAGAAAGAAACCTTATCAGAACGAGTGGAAGCCACAAGAAGAAAATTTGAAAATCTTCTGACTGACCTGGCAGCCAATCAGAGCAGAGTTGAACGGATCAACAAGATGGCGGATGCGTTTGTAGAGACGGGGCATAGCAAACAGGCGGATGTGAGGCAGAGACAGAAGGAGATCAATAAGATGTGGGAACAGCTGCAGAAGATGAAGGAAGATAAGGAAAAGATGCTGGAAGGAGCTTCAAGGTAAGTCTCCAGCTTCATAATGCAGTGTGCCACCAGCACAATACATGCCCAGAATGATTTAGCGATAGGATAGGAAATTATTGACCTCCAAAACGAATACAACACAGGAACATATGTCGGTGTGTGTTTGGATGTCAGTATGATGAATGAACACCATAAGATTGAACAGTAAAACAGCAATTTGCAATAATAGACGATCCATTAATTGTTTATCTATTGATCTCACAAAATCCTTTATGGAACTGTTTTTAACATTATTATTATCACACTCGTGTGAAAATCCAATGGTGGCTAATGCGGCAAAGTTGACCCTGGGCCTGGAGGTCAAAAAATTGGACAGGCAAGAGCAACCGCTGGTGGTGCATTGTGAATCACAAAAATTGACATATTGATACATATATTCATAAGTAGCCCATGTGGGTATGTTCATATACTCATGTTGGATTTATGTTATGCCAATGTGATGTGTTAATGATTTTTGTGTGATCAAGTGAGGTTTTTTTGTATGACTTTTACCTGAACATTAGGCAAATAAAGTGTATCTGTGTGTTCCTGTCTAATATGCAGGCATGAACATTTGCGAGGGATTTGTGTTTTGGTGTGCAGGCACATGTATATATCCTGAATAGAGATAATGATTCTTAAAAGACTCTGTAGTCTGTGCTTTCACATAATTGCTTACAGTTGCAGTACTATATGAACCCCCTGATGATGTGGAAAATGTTCATGTTAATATCCTTTTTGGCCTTTGTTGTGTTTGATGAAAATCCATTATAACATGTTTTTCTCACTTTTCATTTCACAGCATTGAGCTATACAACCATTCATGGGGTGAGACTAAGGAATGGATCATGGACAAACTGACTGCATTGTTATCAGACAATGCAGGACATGATCCTACATCAGTTGAAGCTCTGCAGAGAAAACATGAGATTATAGAGAGAGAACTGGCCCCTGTAGAGGATAAATTAAGGAAACTGGGATTATTAGCTAAGGCGTGAGTATTGGTCAACTTTTATATAGTATACATACTATGCCCATATCCAGGTACCATATATGGATTTCAACCTGTGGATTTCAACATAGTTGGATAATATTACAAATATGATTAAAAGCTTACCATCCAAATTGTCTTCATTTATCTTATGGGTTATCCATCGTGTATTTTGCCATTACAGAGTAAAGTCATCCTATCCAAATGAAGGTGAACACATCACTCACAGACAAGATGAGATCCAAGATTTGTGGGATAAACTTGAAGACAAAGCTGAGGCTAGAAAAACACAGTTAGCTCAGAGTAGAGATACTAATAAATTCCATAGTGATGCCAAAGACCTGGTAAGTAGAGCATTCAGATGTGTAATTTGCATGGACATCGGTACCTTTACCTTTGGTATGGTGTTTAGGATTCTATATAGTAAAGTTTCAGATCCTGCATCTTATGTGAGTTACTTTTTTACCGTGATAGCAAGTCTGGTTATACTACTTACGCAAGCATCAATTTGAAGCTTGAACCTACCCACCTTAAGCCTCAGCATATTATAGATGTCGATTCGATGTCGATGATTGAGGTCAATAAAAGTATGACCTCAATCATTGGCATCGAATTGACATCAATAATATGTCGAGGCTTGAGATGGGTAGGTTCAAGCTTCAAATTGATGCTTGCATTAACTTATATGACACTGTGTATACTTTCTTAACTTATATGGTTAAGAATTCCAAGAATTTGTGACTGTCTTCTACAAACCCCTTAAATCATCCAAGTTTGAAGGAGGCATTCAGCCAGTCATTACTGCCTGGAAATGGTAACAAATTGTACTAAAAAATTGTACTTAAATTGTACATGTATGTGAGCAGGCATGAAGCGATAAGTTACATGCATTATTGCTGGTGTGCAGGCCGTAAATCAAACACTGTCGTATGTATGTAATGCTCTTGATTTCTCATCCCACCATTTGCAATGTTTACAATTATTTGCAGTTGAATTGGTGCAATGAAGTCAAGGCCACATTAATGGATACCGAGTTAGCTAGAGGTGTACCTGCATCAGAACAACTACTTAAAGATCACCAAGAAGTACTGGAAGACATCAAGACTCACAAAGACAAGTAAGTATACTCTAAAAAGTGGGTTCTCAGTGCTAACAAAGAACAAAATTTGAATAATTATTTTAATTTCAATTTCATTTTACGAATTTGATTGTATAGTTTTCAAAACCTAAAATCAACTTGTAAAAATTACGAAGAAGTTCTTAGCTCTTTTGTATGATATGTGATATTATTGGTTAGGTAATTGGGTGTTTTGATTTTGTTGTTTTTTGTAGAGAACTACAGAATTCTCATAATTCCAGAATATAGATATAGTCCATTTGGGTTTCTCGAGACAGTAGCGTCTGCATGTGATACGTGCGCGATTAAAGGGAGTACATCTGTATTGCACAGTGGGGTGCGAAGTGACTGCACCCTACAGATACACCGGCTTTGATTCCGTGTGTACCACACACAAACACTACTGTGTCAAAGAAAGCCAAATGAACTATGGACTATGAAGTATTGTATCTGCATACCTCAAATTCCTGTTTCTATAAGCAATATGATCAGTTCAAATAATTTAGTTTCACTTAATCCTTCCTTACAGATTTACAGCATTAAACAAGTTAGGTGCAGAGATCATGAAGGAGCTACCAGAATCTGCTACCATAGCCCACAAGATGAAGAAGATGACTGACATACAAGAACAACTTCTCAATGGATGGGATAAGAGAAATAAACATCTGGAAGATGCTCTGGATCTGGCTGTAAGTAATAGAGTATAATATAAAACTTACATAGCTTCATTGCTGCATTAGGAAGCAAGCTATGTGACCTGCTACAACAAAATGAGTATTAAGTCGTCGTTTCGAGACATTCTGGCTGACTGAGTTGATGTTCTTTGTTTGCCACGCATCTGTACAAGCCAATAGTATGTCCTTCAAGAATGGGCCATTTTGTCCCCATTCACAAAGGACATATGGACATACTTGAACATATGTGTCTGAGACAAAGATCACCAACGCAGTAGACAGGGCATTTCGAATCTACCAACTTGCGACTTTACACTAATTTCATGGGAGCCAGTCACAATTTGGTAATGCAAGAAGAAACAAGATGATTTTTTTACTTTTAGTAGGCTTATTATACTGTCTAGTCTAAAAGTAATGAAGTAAATCATGATGTGGATAATATATGTTCTTACTGATGATCATATGGGAGTGCCAATGTCTCATAGGTTTCGGACAAAAAGCAGCATGTTGGAGTTAATGTGCAGAATATAATTGTTCTGAAATCAGATCAGAATATGAGCTGAAATACACTGCTGAGTTTTCCGTTCACTCTGGACCAAACCCTTTGCCCCAAACAAATTGGGAAGGACAGATTTGCATTTTATGGATTTTTCAAAGTTATTCTAGCTCTCCCATGTGCTATATTTTCGTTTGTTTGTTGTTAGTTTTATATTGATTATTTGTATATTTATTTTCTAGTTTGAAAACAAAATTATTTGACATTTTTCATTGCAGCTATTCAACAGAGAAGCAGATCAGATAGATGCAACTACAAGCGGACATGAAGCATTCCTTGAGTTTGATGATTTAGGGGTAAGATTCCAGTTCCATGAATTGTTCTTGAATTTCATTGTTAGTGCAGGCCTATATTTAAGTGCAAAATAAAGCTGAATTCTCAGATAAAAACATCATGATATAATGATATTATGTTTTTATTTTATTTATTTTATTAACGTGGTAAATTCACTGAAATATATTAAATAAAAAAAAAATAGGATAAGACCCGCTGTCTGAAAGCACAAGCACCATCAATAGTCGGGGTGGGTATCTTTGAGCCTCAAACCTAGATTAATTATCGTACATACCATGTGTAAATAAGTACACAAATAGATATGTATAGTGTACATAGTTACGGAGCTAAGTCATGAAATAATTTAGCAGTAATATGAACCAATAAAACACCTTGCCCCTTCAAATAAATAAAGGATTTTATTTAATTATTAAATACATTGTCTTGACATTATTGTCTCTAGGTTTTATATCTAAATTTTATATTTCCACTAATTAATGATATTAAATAATGCATTTTACTCAGCTGAATCCAAGTGGCAAATCTATGGTAAGCTTTAGAGTTAGTACAGGTTTTTGATAACTGGTGTATATATTTAATCTTGCATGATATCTTCCCCATCCCTCTTGGTGTTGGCTTATACAATGTATTTCCCTTAGAAATATTTCTCATGTAAATTCGTCTTAGTTTGTAAAATATCAAACTTGTTTGTTGCCAGTGGGCCATTGCATGAGCCATGGTAGGTATTAGGGCAAACTCTGTGGGTGACATAAGGTATATGAATAAGCATCTATTAAGGATTCAATCATGTTTCACCATTGTTCATCATCGTTTAACAATGAAACGTCCGTGTCATCTGTGTGGTTTACTTGGCGAGGGTAGATTTAGCTGCCCAAGCGAAGTAAACCACACAGATGTGCTGGACCCTTTCAACAACGAAAACAAGCTAAAGATCTTCTAATTCACATGATTACATCAGTTAGTCTTTGCCACTCAACCTTACAAGATGGTGATAACTCTGTTGATATCAGAAATAAAACTACAAAATAAAACGGCAATGTTTAGCCACTATCCAAACTGAATTCAACATGCAAAGCAAGTTCCAGGCATTACGCGCTCACAAATAATATGTATGCACGCTTCCGTTAACTTGCGTTTGCATCCCATGTAACTGGAAAAGTGTGGATTCATCACCGATTAATAATGTTTGGCTACTCTACAAAGATAGGAAGAGTTATTGAATTGTAATTCAAAACATACTTCTATTTTGACCGTGGTGATCAAACAGTTTTGAACTTGCAGATCCTACTAATGCAGGGTATCCTCATTTAAAAAAGGGGAGGCCTCCACTAGGAATTCCCCATGATAATACTATGAAACAGGTGGTAGGTATGAATGGTTGTGTCATTGATCTAGAGACCTGTCCCTCTGTCATCTTAGAATTGTCCTCCCCCCAACATGGCTGCCATTTAATGTGCTCCGGTTGGTTTATTGCATAGGGTTATATAAGAGCCGTAAATTCTGGTGGATGTGCTTAGTTTCTCATGAAATTCAACAAATGTGTAGGTTATACGTGTAGTACCATAGTAGCTGGGTAGTTACAATTATACATGTAGGTAGTAGAATTATAGTAAATATTTAATACTTGTCTTGTGAGCAAGAAGTGTGCTACTGTTTTGTATAAAATTGTTGTTATCATATGCCAACAAAAAGTGAAATTTTCCCTTTTTTTTCCTCATTTTTTTTTTTTATTTTAGAGAAAATTTCATCAAGACTTTCAAAACTTCTATACTTATCTGCTGGAAAAGATGCATATATTATTCTACTTGAAACTTTCCAGATACTGTGTCTTATATATTTTTTTATTCTGAGAATTTTGTGAGCACTATTATGTTCAAACTTGAATGGGATTAGAATCAAACCAAACAATTCAATAATGCAATGTTTTTACTTCCATATACTTTATTTGCTTTCAAATTCATTAATTGCAACATAGTCTTAAAAAAATGTTCTGATATTTTATATTTTGCATGTTATTTTGCCCATACCCCAAAATCCTATCAAAGGTTGCACATTTCATTTTCCTTTTCTGATCAATAATATGGAATTTGACAAGATGGTGCACTATCACCGGACATTTTCATCTAACACACTTTAATATGTGCAATAAAACATTCAGGTATTTTAGTAACTTAAATTTAAATATTCTGGCATGTTTAGTTTTGCATGCATTATGCATTTTACTATTAGATTGTAAACCCCAATAGTAAGAAATATTATGTATTGTATATGCCTTGTTTGTACTTGTAGTGTTGTTCATATGTGCCCTGTATGTCACATAAGCATGTCCATTAATGTTGATTAAATCATCCCACTTTTCTATTCAGGGGATACTACACCCATTGATTTTTTTTTTTTTTTTTTTTTGTGAAGAAATTACAAAAAAAAATTGGATAAAGTGATATGCAAAATGAAGGGGCAAATCTTCTCATTTTATTGGTGGCATCGGTATCAATGTAGCTTACATGCTTTTAAAAATAGAAACCAAAAGGTGGTACATCACTGATGATTTAAATTCACTTCATTTTGGAAAGCTTACTATCAACGGATTTCGTTAAAATTTTGGATATGTGTTGCTAACACATTAGGGAAATAAAGTTGATATGTAAAATGGGAATAAGTGGTTCCTGATTTCTTTTATGACTTCATGAACTTGGTGCTCCACAACTATCAAAAAGGAACTGGTTAAAATGCTGCTATTTTCAATGTTGAGCTATATTTTGTATTTTTAACTTGCGACATTATTTCACTGAAACTTAATTAAGCCACAGGTAACAGGTTACCACAACCATACTACAGCAATGTTGAAAAAAATTGTATTTCTTGTCACCTATACCACTATATTGGGTAGTTTTCCGTAAGCTTAACTTTTGTGATTTTGGTAACTATTTTATATTTATTTGTGAAATCCATCTCAACTAGGCATTCTAAATTGTACTCACCATTTACATCCCAAGGTATATTAGTATATCCACCTTGCACTTCTCGATATATATCCAGTTAAAGACAGAATATCAAAATTATGCCTCATTATGATATCACAGACTCTCACATGTGTATTCAAAATTGATGCTTAAATTTGACCTGAACCAATTGACCTATAACCTGACATACGGTGACCTAATAGCCTTTTCTTCTCCTAACAACACATTATAGTATTAAATTGACTAATGACTATGCATCCATTGTGTGTTTATTTAATTTATTCAGTGTTATATATTTTGCATGCACCACTAGATTTTCTATAGAGAGTATAACAAAGGATTTAATGTATTCTATTCATGTACCCTACTTGAACATAATGAATAGAATAAATTATGGTTTGTTATGAAACACGCATCTGAGTTACTAGGATACAGTAAACAAAAAATATATAGGGCTAAAATGACTTACTAAAATGGTTTAAAAGCACTTTGTATGTAGGTATATTTTATAATGTTCAGGACATGAGGTGATGAACATATTTATGTACTTCATAAATTTGCAAGAAAAAAAAGAAGAGGGGTACTGATGAAAATTATTCCCCCTTAATATTACAAATGCAGTAGTGTTTTAGCAGGTACATGTATAATGAATAATCATGTATTCATAAACTGAAACCCTTGTCCATTAAGCTAGCTTTCCAATGAGTATAATCATTAACTTCTTTACATACTTTTTATTTACATAATTATCAATTTATAATTAAATTAGAAATAAATTAACCACATTAAAATATTCCACTTTGTTTTAACTTCTCTCTGCATAAGTCCCACTGTTGTGTTTAGAAGTATTAGAAGATAGTAATATAATTATTTATAATATTTCTATAACATTTTCATATTTTTGTAAATATTTGTATGCAGATGCTAAAGTTAATGTCCCCAATCATTTTTATCCCCCTGGCTTTTAGCCATGGAGGGGGATATTGCTATAGTGTATTCCTTCTGTATGTAGGGGTGTGTATGTATGTTCCAATTTGGTTAAGTTTTGCTTTTTTTGCATTATTTTAGAATTGATCCAATCAAGCTCAAATTCAACAGGAATGCCCTATTTTGTCAAACAACTCAGCAAGTTTTTAGCACATCAGTAATTTTTTGCTTATTTATTTGTATTGGAGCTAAATCATTTTTTCCAAAGAACTTCAAGTCATTTCACTCATGCTTAAAATTAGAAGACAGGTTATTTTGATTTCTCTAACTTCACTTTACAAACATTTATCTTCAATTTGCAAATCTTCACATTGCAAAATTCATTCATCTTTCATGAAATAAGTTCTATTGGTATTTGTAGTATCGTGTAAAAATGGGAAGTTTTATCCACAAGTGTATTTTTGTAGCCCTTAATAGGCCAACATGTTCTAATCATATAACATTTTGCAAATTGTTAACCAATTGGGAGCAAAACAGATGAAGAAAATAAAATTTTCACAAATTTGTTTACACATTTTGGTTATCCAGTGCACAGTTAAGTGACATTATGTATTTAATAATTATTTAAAAAGCATTTCAATATTTGGATGTTGTAGAAGACACAATTGTTTTAAAATTTAATTCAATCATAAGCAATGAACTACAACAACTTTAGAAGAAGAAGTGTTGATTTATTTCTACCCTAATCAACAATTGTATCATTTATGTTGTTTCAGGGCACTGTTGACAGTGTAGGCAACCTTATTAAGCGTCACGAAGACTTTGAGAACACACTTATAGTTCAAGAGGAAAGATTACAAGGACTGGAAGATATTGCAGACAAACTGATCAGTTCAAGGCATTACTCCAGAGACTAGTAAGTGAAATATTACAACAATGAAGTGTGATGTTCCATCATGTCATTGGGTTATTCCAGTTGACAGCCATACACCCTCTAAGATATACTCTATGGGGGTTATCTGAATTGTGAGTCCAGTTGAAATCTATACTCCCTCTATTGGAGATTAAGGTCTATTAATTTGAATTCCAAACTCATTCCAGAGACATTTAAGCTGAGAGCTTAAGGTTATATACCACAAGTAGGAAATATAATGAGGAACTATTTGATTGTGTGGTGTCTGAAAAGACTGCTTTAAATTATAATCACTGAACTTCAGCAATTTATGTATCCAAATAAGGTACATTTTGGGTTTTGATACTTCGAAATGGTATATTTCATCCTCACGGCATCGGTTTTTAGTCAATATTTGCCCAACCTAATTGTAAGCTTTGAGGGCGCACTACCATTTTAGGGTGTTTTATGGTTGTTTATGTGGCTTCTGAAAAGATTGCTTTAAAATCTCTGAAATTAAGCAAGTTATGTAGCCAAAAAAGGTACATTTTGGGTTTTGATACTTCGAAATGGTATATTTCACCTGATATTGGTGGCGTTTAACTGTGAGAGGTCTGAATATTAGAAAATTCCACCCAAAATTCACCATTTTCCCATTGAAAACTGTAGTAGATAATAAGTGGTATTGAATCTTATGTAACACATCTGATAAAATAATGATTTTTTTTTCTGTAGTATCAAACAACGCTGTGATGAGGTTCTTGAAAGAAGGCGGAAGGTGCGTGAGAAAAGTAACATGAGGCAACATAAGCTGCTGGAATCTAAGGATTATCTAGAGTTTTGCAGAGATGCTAATGAGGTTTGTTAATATATATTTTTCCTGACATCAAAACCACTGAGAAAACTAAATTTAATTTATTCTCATTTTTCAATGTGCGAATTTAAAAAAAAGCAAGTGGTCTCATGTCATTGAGAATCACTAAAGATTTCCATTTTGTGTAGCATGACATTAACAGAAAACACCTGAATTATAAAAGGTCAATTGTAGCATATCTTGACAGGGCTACTGTTTTGGCATAAATGCAAATGGAAAGTACCCTATGTAAAAGATTAGAAGTGGTCTATCCACCTACAGATGTTGTCAACTTTGTCTTTGATGATCTTCTTTACAGCTCTCTACCTGGATAACAGAGAAGATGCAGATAGCTACTGATGAGTCGTATCGTGAACTGACCAATGTGGAAGGCAAACTGAAGAAGCATCAGGCATTTGAAGCACAGTTAACAGCTCATCAAGACAGTCTAGATAAAGTCAATGAGGTGAGGGTCAAGAAAATTTTATGTGTTGCCAGTATAGAAATCATAATGTGTAATAATATAATACAAACTAGAATATAATTATATGATGTGGTATGAACCTTTTGTTCAAATGTTTGAGCATGAAGTTTTGCCAAGTTATTTTTACAAGTCATAATGTACCCTTGGAGAGAGCTTTAAACTGTTTACATTGGATGTATATTATGATGATGTATTTATTACTGTGGGGAGAGAGACAGTGAGGGAGAGAGTTGTTCATATGGCAGTCCTGATTAACTTATTGTTACATATTTTAAAAAAATTAAATAGGCTTGCAGAGACATACTGACCAGGGGGCATGGGGATAAAGTTTCCCCCCGGCTACAAATACTGGTACAAAAAGGCTTTTAAGTACCGGGACAAAATTGACAAAAAGTTGTAATGGCCACAATCGTTGACAATTTGGCAATTTTTGTACTGCAGTGTCAATATGAGATTAAATTAGAAAAAAAAATTGTCCTCACCCTCTCGCACTTTTTAGATTCTAGAGCATCCTGGTGAAAAATTTGGGGTCGACAATTTTAACAATTTTATTTGGCAAAAAATATTTCGGGTCTATCAGTGGTACAATTTGGACATTTTGCCCCAACCCGGCTGGACAGCCTGATACCCCCATGTAAGCAGATGGGTGTGGGAGTTTTTTTTAAGTTGTTAATATTCACACTCGCATTAAATGCATTCATTTGATTGATACCAGGCTGGACGAATCCTAACCTCCAGTAAGAACTTCAAGTCCGATGAGATCAATGCAGAGTTAGCCAGTCTCAACAAGCGTTGGCAAGATCTGACCGGTCACAGTAATGACAAAGGTAACAAGCTACGACAAGCCGTAAAAGAACACCAACTTAACAGGGCATTAGAAGATACAGTGGAAAATATCGATGAGATTGAAAAGATGTTGGCATCAGAGGATGTAGGACGTGACTTGAGGAGTGTCAAAGATTTGTTGAAAAAACAACAGGTATGTATTGGACAGAGGTAATTGTAATTATGTGATACAAATTATCTGATCCAATCATGTCAAAAGAAGCAATTTTGAAAACAGGAGCTGTAATCATCGTCAATTTACCCATTAACCAAGCACTGAAATCCCTACATCCCCAGGATATTTGGTTCAAATTTCTGAGCATCAATTTTCCTTTATAGTTTATTATTTTTTCTGTGTCTGAAGTTTTTAATTGTGGCCTTTGGATTGGTTGGATTAGATGGCATCACATATCTGATAGGAAATGAAATATTAAATTTACATTCTCTCCTACGAAACATTTAGTATTTTTCACGGATGCAGATCTGTACAGACGCAGTATCCTTTCAGCTTACCTCTGAAATAATTTTTGTTGCCAGGATTAGCTCTTCAGGTTGATGTACAAGTAAACTAGGACATTCAGTTATAAGAGGAAGCTAACATATCTGTGGTGGGTATCACACATCATCATCACATACAAAAACCAGAGTAGATCATCCTTACTGTAGCCAAATTGGTATATCTGGTAGATTTGGTCAACACTCACAGCACCCTCATTGACATATGTGACTCCTCGCCACAACTGAGCCCGGATGTCGCCAGTGCCACTATTGAGATATGCTCCATCGAACTTAACAATAAACAATAGGAAAGAAAGGATTTATTGACTGTTTTATTGATTTTTCACTACTTAAATGTCAAGTACTATAGACATGATATACATCATTTTAAAGCTAATTTCAAGCAGAATATTTTGGTTGAATATCTCAAAAATGTTGATTGGCGACATCCGGGCTCAGTTGTGGCGAGGAGTCACATATAGTATTTGCTGATTGAAAAACATACTAGTCTCATAGAAATTGATGTAAAGTATTTGATTTGTGGTGTATTGTTTGTGGACCACCACTGCCCCGGTAGTATAAATATATGCATGCTAGGTGATTCTTTGATGGATTATTATATGAGAAGGGGGCCTTCATTAACAGGGGCGTTTATTCTTCCATTAATCGCCCCCAAAGGGGAGGGAATAATTTTACCCCTTTGGGGAAGAATTTTGCATTTTGAAAAAGAAAAAAAGAGAGAGGTGAAAAACTGAAGAAAGTCAACAGGATTCAAGGAAGATTAAAAATAAAATTAACTAATTTGGGGAAATTGTATTATGGAACATGTATTATTATGTTTTATGGTATTTTTGGAATGAAATAGATGGTCACTGGCTGGCAGTGACTGCTCTATAGGGTGGCTGAATTCATCAAGTGTCATTTAGGGAAGAATTATAATGCGTAAATAACATTAGCATACATGTAGTGGTCCCTTGGCTTTTACCCATGCCATCCCAAAAATAATTATTTGAGGGAAATCATGGACTTTATCATAAAACAGGGAAAAGTTGGGTCATTAATTCTTCCCTGCCTGGGCAATAGTGACTAGTGGTCATACTATAGGTAATAATGCACAGTTTGCACACTAAGATTAAGGGAGCTCTGCTTTGCATATTTCATACAAAATCCATTTTCTTTTTAGTTTGGACATCTGCCTATCTAGGGAAGCATTTGGGATTCTATAAATTCTAAGGGAAGAACCATCAATTAGTTAACAGCTCTATTGTCCAAGTTTATCTTCCCTTTTAAACCTCAGCTTCAGATCCAAATCCTTGATTATTCTTCCCTAGATGTCAGTCAGCTAAGGGAGGGAACATGAAAATAAGGAAAAGTACATGTAGATAGCACCCGGGGGAGGCACTCGAATATGAAAGTGACATACCTGTGGCCACCAGCGTATGAAACTAGGGGTCTATCGGTGTGGAAATTTTCAGAAAAAAGGGGGTCATTCGGTGTTGGCAATGTCAAAAATGGAGTGATTTTGTATGGGAGCACCTAAAATTTCACATCATTGACAATCAAAAGTCGCTTTTTACCCAATTTTACAGTACAACATAGACAATACTCATTTATTTTGCTCAAAATGTGTGTGAAGCGTGCCGAAATTTCAATTTTGAGGACTAACTGTTTAAGAAAGGGGGTCATTCAGTGTAGGCTACTGAAAAAACAGGGTCATTGGGTGCTGGATTTGCCAAAAATAATGGGGTCTTTTCATGGGCTCATGATGTATGTCAATATATGGAGTGCCCCCGAGATAGCAACAAACCTAAAATTTTCCTTTTTGGTCCATTTTGGGGTTTTCAGTTGGGGAAGAATCTGGGGACGGATGTGACACAGCGTGGTAGGGTGAGGGAATAATTTCAATTTTCTGGAAGAATAGACACCCCTGCGGAAGGCTTCATATTTATCTGGCATTTAAAACCAGACTTGCTTCATAATTGTGATAAATTTAATTTCAAGTAGTCCTGGCCCAGCCTTGCTAGTATACACTGTAGGCCTAACGCTTGTCATATTCTTAACTAGTACCTGTGACATGGGTCCGCATTGAGCTTGTTGAGAGCTGACACACTAATTTAAGGGAGTCTTGCCGTGCGATGAGATGATTTGAGCTCTCACTCGGTCAGACTTTTACGGTTTACCATAACTTAGGTGGTCTAATGATAATCGATAATATATCAATTAACGTTCATGGGTCAACCTCCCACTTTTTTCTGCCAGGTCGACCCAGAACGCTTTACTGTACTGATTAACCTAATATGTATGTGCTTTTGTTTTTTATTTTCTTTGTAGCTTATGGAGAATGAAATGGCAGTGCAAGCAGATAAGATCAATCAGATTGTTGGGCAAGCTCAGCAGATCACCAAAGAAGGACACTTTGATGCTGAAAGAATTGCTATTAGAACAGCTGCTATCACCGAAAGGTGGGATATAATTTAATAAAAGAACCTACTGATAAAAATATGAAATAATTACAGTGCATTTAGCAGATTAGACAAAAAAACAACATGAATGTTGTTGAAAAAGAGGTCTGGTAGACTTTGAAATGTCCACATTTAGTTAGCACTGTATTATTGGACTAAACGTATGAATTTTAATCGGTAGATATTTGTTGGCATATTGACTTGAGGAAAACTATGTCTGAAATTAATTGGCAACCTCTGTAGATTAAATACAGACTTCCGCTGAATCCGCTCTCTCTGTTGTTCAGTTAGATTTGGGTAAATGGAGGGGATTTAAGCTGTTAGTCCCATGTACAGATAGCCATACCTGTACATGTATCTTGCAGCCAGTTTCGAAAAGAGTAGGGTGTTAACCCTTGACTGTTCCGAACCAATAGAGGCTTTCTTAGGTTATCCAGGGTTGTCAAAACCTGAACAAATCAAATCAAATCAAAATTTTAATAGATCAGAAATTTGGTTGAATGAATAACTGGGATTTAGATCAGGGTTGAAATTGAACTTAGCCATAACAATAAGATGTGAGGAGTCTAGGGAGACTATGGGTGAAGATGTGGGGAACCTGGAAGCTTAAGTAGAGGCAGAGTTTCAACTCATGTGGTATTCAAGCAGACTATTTCAAAACTCTTAAAAGTTAATTTTTTATTACTTCCGTGGTCCAAGCTGCGCCAAGCGTAGACGAGCATACACACAGAAGAAATAAACAATCATGCTGATTGGCTGATCAACGCACTTGACAAAAAGCTGGTTGACCCGGTGGTTGTCGGCGCGGCGCGTAGTAGGCGACCTTGTGACTTCTACGCGATCGCAATTCTCCAGCGCATACCCGGACCACGGAAGTTATAAAAAATTAACTTTAGTAATGAGGTGATGTTCAAAGAATTATGAATTAGTCCATCAGTAGACCCAGCACTCAAGAAATATAAAGCACCATAATGTCAAAATATTGGTCCTACCCCAAGAAGACAGTTTAATTGCAAGCTGTTTGTTCAAAAATATTTCTATTTGTTCTCTTTTTTTCTGTGTAATTAACAATTTATGGCATCATTTTTTTGTATATTAGATATCGGTTTCTTGCAACAGCTTATATGTCCTCATCAATTGGGATTTTCCAGTCGAAACCCATACACCCCCTTTGGAAGGCATGACCTTAATCTCCCACACAGGGAGTGTAAATTTCAAATGAGGTTACCTGAATGGGTGACTCCATTCGCAATCTGCACCCCCTGTGTGGGAGATTAAGGTCATGTCTTCTGTATGGGGTGTATAGATTCAATTGCAATACACTAGGAAAAGTGGAACGGCGTCATTTTCCTATTTTTGGCATCAAATGGCTTCAAATGGCATCAAATAGCTTCAAATGGCATCAAATGGCTTCAAATGGCATCAAATGGAATCAGTGATGCCAATTTGGAATCAGTGATGCCAATTTGGAATCAGTGATGCTAATTTGGAATCACTGATGCTAATTTGGAATCACTGATGCCAATTTGGAATCACTGATGCTGATTTGGAATCACTGATGCTAAAATGGAATCAGTGATGCTAAAACGGAATCAGTGATTCCAAATTGGCATCAGTGATGCTATCTTATCATCAGTTTGGGTGTCAAGTACTTTTTAAGCTGTCAGTCAATCTCATCTTTTGTTTAAGTAAAGTGTCTATTTGTTAAGCATGAGTGTTGTGCTCTTATAAGGTCAGTAGCTTTGTGTGTAAGTTAATAGCACAACAAATCATTGGTCAGGGCCCCAGGGTTATTTGTTTGTGCATTTTTTATTCAGGATTTAAAATACTTCAGTGACAAAAATTACACAGTAGTAGAACTGATTTCCAAAGAGGTCATCATACAAAAATATTAACATTAGCAATTTTGAAGCTATTTTTTTGGTCTTAATTAAAATGAAATTATATGGCAAAAGGCTGGTGTGACGTGAACAAAATTAGATGGTCATATAGTTCGAAATAAGGTGTTTTGCTAGTTTCAAATGGTATTCAGTGGCGGCGCTATTATTGGGGGGGTATTGGGGAAAAAGTGAATTTCAGGGGAAAATCAACCAATTTTAGCAAAATTACCACAAAAAGGCCCCCCATTGAAGGTATTATATCTTTACTTAAAAAGGGCATTTCTTGATCCACAGTCTCATCCCCCCCACTTTTCTCAAAAACAATTTAGATTTTTATACCACTGAAAACCTCTGGCTACATAATGTTTATGTACCAACAATTTCTTGCAGATTAATTCGTTGAGCGAAAATGTTGTCAAATTTGAATTTCGTTCTGGTATAACAGAACGAAATTACAACAGTGTCCTATGGAGCAGTGTAATACACATAATCATGCATAAGTCGCAAATGCAAAATCGGAATCATCTGAAATTTTGGGAATAAGCTTTTTTCGTGGATATCTACTGAAAAATTTTATAAAAAGAGGATGCTAGGATCACAAAATCCTCCTTTAATACATTAAGTATAAAATGATTCTCAAGTTAAGTCATTAAGCTTAGTGTTGTTGTTTCAGCTTTCCTTACAACATAACTCAAGAACCACAGAACCTACAAAAGTATAGCTGTGATATTTGAATTCTGCTACACGCTCACTATGAAATGATCAAAGCAATTTTTGTCAAAGCTCACTACCATTCGCAAGATGTAAGTAGGACCCTAAAGTACACAAAAATAAATGAAAACTGAATTATGAGTTTGATTTAAACTTTTGATCCAAACACAAGGAATTAATATCTACCTCGAATTTTCAAAATCAAAATCATGATTTACCAACACAGATGAACTTTCATGAACGAAAACTGAATTATATTATATATGTACAATAAATCACTTCCAGTAGGAGAGCATTTAATATGGTAAATGAAAAAAACCAATTAAGTGCACTTGAATTAAACAAGTATTATAATAAAAAATTAAATGGAAAAAAATTGTTGTTTAAAAAAAAATAGTAAGGGCCTATTTATCATGAACATTAACAGAGATGATCAATTCTCGCTATTCGCAATAAGGCGCCGCCGCGGTTTGCGATGTAATCGTGATGTATCATGGGAAAATCGTGATGTATCATGGGAAAAAGTCGACATCAAGTCGCATAATATGAATATTACCATGCTATTACATAGGAACACGTGACAATATTTTTTAGTTTGTCAATATAACGGTATTACACGCAAATCGATAGAGAAAAATTAATTGTGCACATTTCAAATCACATTAAGTATTATTGAGTATCGATTCGCGTGTAACACCTTTATTTTGACAAACTAAAAAAATATTGTCACATGTTCCTATGTAATAGCATGGTAATATTCAGACATGCGGACTTGGATGTCGACCTTTTCCCATGATACATCACACATATCGCAAACGCTGGCGGCGCCTTTATTGCGTAATAGCGAGAATTGATAGCTATTAATTAAGGACAAGTCAGGTGGTGACAATCAACATTATGATGCCATCCAGGAATTATAATCCCACTTGAAATCACCATCATCAGCATTGATGAGTCTGGTTTGAACATACATTAGGTTTAGTCTTCCATATGATTTACCATGATCAACATCAAGACTGCTTGCTAGTGCTCCAACTTCAGAGATTTAGTGAGACCTGGTTCAGTAATGGTTAATTCGTTTAGAATAAATATCGTGTAGTTTGAATTTCATTCTGGTACACTAGAACAAAATTACAACACATTGTCAATGGAGCAGTGTAATACACATAATCATGCATAACTTCCAAATGCAAAATCAGAATTTGGGAAAAGGTTTTTTTTTTTTTTCTACTTGACAAGAGGATTCTAGGATCACTAAATACTTAACTTGTTTACTATACAAGTCATGAGAAATAAACAAACTAAGAAAATAAATATAACAATTGGCTAAATTTGTAAGTCTCATTGTAAAAAAACAAATATATTTTTATTTTGCTGGAATGGGTCATAAATTTTAATATTATTTTGATTATTATGTTTGTCATTTTATTCTGAGGGTCATTTGGTGTGAGAAAATGAAATTGAAGCCAATTGCACCCACCCATCACACACATCCACAATGCTTTATAACAGTGCTCCCTAAAAATGAGGAAAACTCCTAGCAAATTCCTAATCTTTATGCTGGATATAAAAAAAACTTGTAAGAATTTGTCAGAAAACACACAAAAGGATGATGAAAACTCATGAAGCTCTAGGTGAAATTTCCTCTTTTAAACTTGACACAAGCTAGATATTTAGCATGTTTGACTGTTTGGCTGATAACAATGTTTTTAAATCATTTTAATTTGATCACCGATATATAAAAGATTATGAGAAATAGACAAACTAAGATAGAAAATAGGAAAGAAACCATTTTTTAAGTGCATTGAAGGTTTATTTTGCTGGAATGGGTCACAAAGTTTAATATTTGTTCATGTCATTTTATTCTAAGGGTCATTTGGTGTGAGGAAACAAAATTGAAACCAATTGCACACACCCATGACACACATGGACAATGCTTTATAACAGTGCTCCCTAAAAAAGAGGAAACTCCTAGCAAATTCATAATCGTTATGCTGGATGATTAAGGGATTATGGGTACAGACCGCAAAATAGCTTTCCATAGACTTTACGTGCCAAATAAGGGTTGTGTTTCAGGCCATAAGTCGAAGTTACCTCCAACTTTGAAACATATATTTGATATCATCTTAATCAAAACAAAATTCTGCTTAATATCTGAAAATTACACAACATTTTAGCCAGATGCCAGATTTTCCTGTGTATTCATCAAACTGCCTTAATGCTACCCCTGTTTATCAGTACTTCTACTCAACATTTATAAAGAACTTGTAAGAATTTGTCAGAAATGATACAAAAAGGATGTCATACACATAACATAAGCCCCATTTGTGATACCATGGATTCCTGGAGTCAAAAGTGAGAATTTGTCAGAAAACACAAAAGAATGATGAAAACTCCCATGATGAAGCAGTACAGCTGAAATTTCCTCTTTTAATCTTGACTCATCAGATCAAGTTAGTGTGTTTGGCTGATAACAATGTTTAAATTTGATACTTATATATATGAGAAATAGACAAACTGTTAAGCTAGAAAAGGAGGGAAAATGTTTTTTAATGCATTGAAGGTTTATTTTGCTGGAATGGGTCATAAATTCTAATATTTGTTCATGTCATTTTATTCTAAGGGTCATTTGGTGTGAGGAAACAAAATTGAAACCAATAGCACACACCCATGACACACATGGACAATGCTTTATAACAGTGCTCCCTAAAAAAGAGGAAACTCCTAGCAAATTCATAATCTGTATGGTTGATGATTGTGGGATTGTGTAAAGGATGACAGCTCTACCATCACTTTACATTTTAGGTTTATCAACTTTATCAGTACTTCTATTCAGAATTTATAAAGAACTTGTAAGAATTTGTCAGAAAATGTACAAAAAGGATGATGAAAACTCCCAGGATGAAGCTGAGGTGAAATTTCCTCTTTTAAACTTGACTCAAGCTAGATATTTAGTGTGTTTGATTGTTTGGCTGATAACAATGTTTAAATCATTTTAATTTGATATTTATATATGAGAAATAGACAAACTAAGCTAGAAAAAAGGAGGGAAATTTTTGTTTTTAATGCATTGAAGGTTTATTTTCCTGGAATGGGTCATAAATTCTAATATTTGTTCATGTCATTTTATTCTAAGGGTCATTTGGTGTGAGGAAACAAAATTGAAACCAATTGCACACACCCATGACACACATGGACAATGCTTTATAATGTTTCAGTGCTCCCTAAAAAAGAGGAAACTCCTAGCATATTCCTAATCTTTATGCTGGATGATTGTGGGATTATGTAAAGGATGACAGCTCTACCATCACTTTACATTTTAGGTTTATCAACTTTATCAGTACTTCTACTCAGAATTTATAAAGAACTTGTAAGAATTTGTCAGAAATTATACAAAAGGATGTCATACACATAACATAAGCCCCATGGTGGCAATACAATGTACCATGTTTGTGAGTCAAAAGTGAGTAATGTAATGTTTCGAATGTTTAAGGACACGGATAGCAATGTTTGCACTGTATTTGTTGTGGGACCTGAGTGGACATCAGACATATAGAATTGCATTCTGAATACGACGAATGTCCTCCCGATATAATAATTCTGGTGTTTTTTTAAATTTGCGATATAATACAAATTTAAATTAATGATTAAAATTTGATATATTTTTTAATTTCTGATATTTAAAGCCTTAATGTACGATCTTTTTTCAAATATACCTTTATTTTTTTCAAAACCGATTTTTTGCAATATTTGTAATACTTACACATGATCCAACTTAAATCTATGAGCAAACTGTCAAATTCGCCCTATTTGTAGTAAAACGGAATGATTTTCTGTTGGTCCGACATATTATCATGATTTTCCAGATTATGATAATATGTCTGAACGATCGTAAATCATAGTCTCCTACGACTCCAGGGAGCGTAACCAAACTGGCTGCGTAGTTTAATCATTTGCCATAAAATGTGTATTACATGTATATATATCACAAATTTCAAAAAGTCTTAAATTTTTTGATATCAGAAGTATATTTCTTGTTTTCCAAATGCAATTCGATATGTCTGACATGTCTGATGTGCTCTCAGGTCCACAAAAAATATGTGAAAACATCGCTATCCGAGCCTTTAACGGAAGTTGACCCGATATATTTGGAAAATCAAATTCATTAAACTTTTTATAATGTTGTCCCCTTCAAGTATTCATGCAAATAGAAAACATAAATGTTTCTGGTAAATGTGACCAATTCCTAATGGAATTACTGACATATACTGTGTGATACTGGTAGTCTACAGTGTTTTTATTAATCATCATGATCATGAAATATATTGATATCAAATGAAAGACCCTATTTTCACATTATGTGACACGATCTGGTCCATGCAGGCCAAATGCGGCAAACTTGAAATAGAGATTTAAAAAGGCAATAAAAATAATAAAAAAACATTTAAGCAAATTAATGGACATCACAAGAAACTTTTGGCCAGCCAAAGGGGGAGGGGCAAGTAATTTTTGGCACACATTCATGGGCGCCTTTTAAATGAAATGCTCTAAAGTCTAATTAAAAAAGGCTTAGGAAAACAGTACGAAAACTCTAAAATATGCAATTTTTTCAGCTTAATACGTTCACAATATATATCTGGACCATTTTAGGTTGCAAATTGGGATCCCAAAATTTGGCATGTGCAAAGAGTGGGGTCAAAATATTTTTGGCAAGCTGAGAGAGGAGGGCTCAGGGACATAGCCAGATTTCTTGTTCAGGGGGGGCAAAATAAAATTTTTGGGGCAGAGACGAAAAAAATTGCAGTTGCATCATACAATACCTAGAGACTGCATGTTTTTGAGCTTCCTGAAAAGGGCCTTACTGGGATGATGTGCGCACGTAGTGCGAAAAAAATGGTATTTTACACTATATTCGCCCATTATCCGGCTAAAAAAGGGCTTTATTGTTACAATGTGCATGCGTAGCGTGGAAAAATTTTGTATTTTATACTATTTTGGCCCTGAATTTTGCTAGAAAAGGGGCTCCTTGCCCTTTTTCTTTTCCTTTGCCCTCCTGATTTTCTTTCATTTTTTGTCAGAGGGGCACTTTTTCTTTTATTTTTTGTCTGGGGGGCTGCGCTACGCTACTGGGGGGGCTAGAGATTTTTGGCGGGCCGAGAGGGGAGGTTTACCAATGATTGATTGTTGACAACGGACAATGCAGAGAAGTTCATTGATTGATACTTGTACATATACTTAACCAATACCATTTTGAATTAATAATTTAAATAAATGCACAATGTAAGGTGACACTATTGTTGATACTACACATGCTAATAGTCATGTTCATATTTTCAGTTACACCTGGCGTAAACTTACGCTAACATTGATAAAAAATTCCACAAATATTTTCCCTACTCCTACCACGTGTCTACACCTAACCTACTCCTAGTACTACATTAACTTCTGGTTGGCGTATATCGGCTACCACTTCCGGTGTTTCCGTGACCTTTTGCAACCATGCGAAATGTCATTTCTTAGTTCCAATAAAAAAAAGGTCAAACTTACACGGTGCCAGGCATAAATAGCAGCGTTCACATTGCAACATATGCCTTGCGGATATTACAGCTAGCTCGCCACGTACACCCAGGCGCACGCCTGGCGGAACTTACGCTGACCATCTTTCACACAGCCACTACTCCTGGCAGCGCCTACCACTACATGATATGGGGCCTATATCTCATTCAGCTCCATACCAATGAAAGCTTCCACTTATTTGCTTTGTCATCAATGCAATAAGTTAACACAGAAGTTCATTGGATGTGAATTTACAGCTATGTGATTATAAGCAGATAAGCTGATTGCTTGAGAAATTGAGAGGATTGTATCTAACCTAATAGTATAATAAGCCTTTTAACTGTTAAAATATAAATACTTTAAAGTGCACTCAAGTATATATTTTTTATTATGTATAAGACTGGTGTGGACCAATGCTAATGGAACAAAATCAGACAGATTTAAAATTGGTTGTATTATTGCAAAGCTGAAAAATAAATGTGAACAAGAATTTAAAAAAATAAATTAATTAAGAAAAAATAACAAAACCTTAAATTTAAACATGATTCTGTTGTGCTACATGTATTATTTTTTCTTTAAAACAATAATTATATGCTATTTGGAACTCATATTAAAACTAATTAAGTTAAAGACAAATTTAAACCTTCACTTGATAACACGGAAATAAATCATGTGATAAATTTAAATTCTTGGGTGTTACTGTTGGTCAAAATCTGACTAGGGAAATCATATTGATGAACTTGCGAATAAAATGTTCAAATAGCATTAGAATTTTGTATAAGGTCAAAATATATCTTCCTATAACAGCACTTTTATAATAAAAACATATTATTATGGTAATTATGGCATACTGCCTGGAGTAGCGCAGCACATATCCTGGAAAGATTTCCAGGATCGACTGACTGCAGGCAGTAAAAATAAGCTTTACATGTTACAAAAACTTGCTTTCCGGGCAATCAGTAAATAGTGAGTGCAGAAGTCATTCAAATCCACTGTTTATCAAAATAATCAACTCAAAGTTCTTGACTAATATCATGTAAACTGAATATTGGCACATTTATGTAAAAATACTGCAAGAATGTGTTACCCCCCAGCATTTAACAATATATGTTTTCAACTAATGCAGCAAATCATAATTGTAACACTAAATTTGCTTCTGACTTTGAATAATTTGGCAATACAAGGGTGTAAAGATTAGGAACAATATCCCAAATCATGTTAAAAACTCCAGAAATCTGAACTTTTAAAAGCTCCTTAGTCTTCTAGGCCTATATATATATGCAGACTCTCTCATTTTAGATACAAAGAGTTCAGAGGAACAATAATGGAGTCTGTGACATACTTGCCAAGTCTCTGGCTTATTTCTCAGTTCTACTCCACTTTATTTTTCAGTAATACTATTAATAGATTTCCTGTGGTTTTTAAAAAATGTACTTGTCTTTACATTATGTGGAAAAAATCAATATGTCAGGCCTCTAGGATAAATAGGCTTGCATGACCCTGAGAGGCTGAGCCCTATATGTACTCAAACATGAAGCTGCTGCCTGTTATATATTCACAGCTCATTGGTTTCAGCACAACACTGATGCTGAACAAATAGACATAAACTAACAAGAAAAGATAAGATTGATTGATTGACAGCTTAAAAAGTACTTGACACCCAAACTGATGATAAGATAGCATCACTGATGCCAATTTGGAATCACTGATTCCATTTTAGCATCACTGATTCTATTTTAGCATCACTGATTCCATTTTGGCATCACTGCTTCCAAATTGGCATCACTGATTCCAAATTAGCATCAGTGATTCCAAATTAGCATCACTGATTCCAAATTGGCATCACTGATTCCAAATTGGCATCACTGATTCCGTCTTGATGCCATTTGAAGCCACTTGATGCCATTTGAAGCTATTTGATGCCATTTGAAGCCATTTGATGCCAAAAATAGGAAAATGACGCCGTTCCACTTTTCCTAGTGATAGCCCACTGTATTTATTAAATCTATTTCATTCATTCCTTGTAGGTTTGCCAAGTTGGGTAACCCAGCCAAAAAGCAACGTGACAAGTTAGAAGACTCCCATAAACTGCAGAAATTCATCCATGATATCAATGGTGAAATGCAATGGATCAAGGAACATCAACCTGCTGCAAGCTCTACTGATTATGGCAAGAATCTTACAGCTACACAGAGTCTACTGGCTAAACACAAGGTATTAAGGAAGCTCTGCACTATAACTTTCACCAACTGGAAGTGCGATATTGCTATAAATATTTAAAAGCATTCAAATATAGGCAGATTTGGTGCATTATGTATTGCATTTTATGATGTTACATAAAAATTAAGATGTTATGTGGTCACCCAAATCAGTAACATCAAGTTTGACAAAGGCACAGAGTTGTTGTGTTAAAAGTATATGTAAGTGATCAATTTTATCCGTATTAATGTTTAAATCGGTATTCAGCTCTCATGTTATTGATGCATATTGCCATGAAAAATTATTTTTGTTTCATCGTGAATTAACCACATGGAAATGCAATTGTAGTAGTTGGAAATTAACATACTACTTGGGAAAATCCAAGTGGGTTTGCTCTACAACCTTTGACTTTGATGCAGGAAGAAAATAATCAACACTAATGAAAAGAAATTAATTTTCTTTCACACATTATAGAAACTGAAGGCAGAGCTTACTGGTCACCAACCTGTGATTGACAAGGCGATGAAGGCGGGCCAATGTTTGATTGACAGTCATCACTTTGCCTCTCAGGCAGTGCAGGACCACTGTCAGGAGCTGTCTATTGCATGGGATCAGCTACTGGATGTGGCAAATGAAAGAGGCCATGCATTGCAGATATCATTTGAAACACAGCAGGTTAGTCATAGGAACATGTGTAGTGCTATCAATGGCAATTTTTAATTAATATTTTGTGCAAAGATGTTAAACTCTCCATAGCTACAATCTTGGAAAAAAGTTCTTGGAACATATGGCATTCTGTGCAGAGTTTTGCATGATCATTGAAATGACATATCATGTGTTTAGGAATAAACAGGACAATTGGTAGCCCATACAAATATTTTTAAATCTTTACAGTGCCGACCAAGCACTCTATTAGAGTCACGCGGTAGCTTGACCAGCAAGTTTTTAAAAAAAACGACTGATAAAGAAGAATAAACAGATGCACCGCGAGACTATATTTACACGGAACAAAACGCTATTGTTCTATGATGTTTTTCGCTGGGTACAAAATATATCTAAAACCATGCTAAATCGTATTTACTGTCTAAAGTGTCACATTTTAATAACTCTTTATTTCAAAAAGTTACACGAATCTTACAGTCAATCTGATTGTTTGATAATAAACAAACATTCTTGCTTTATTTCACGCGGTATTTCATAGCCAAAATTAGTGGCAAATCATAGCTAATCATACTGATATCCACAATCTTTCGACACTGCTACAGCCATACATGGCTGTCACTGTCGCACTAATTTTTCAGATTCACTTTCAAATATACCCAGGCATTTTCCTGGATACCCTACATACAAATTCTGGACCCCATTCGCCAAAAAATCAAGTTTTTCACAATTCTTTTATTCTTTCCGGACCACAGCATATATTCATATTAATAAATACTCCACTTTCACACATCGTAATAACGGGACGCCCCCATGGCGAAGTGGTTAAGGCCATGGACTTCTAATCCATTTGTGAATTTTTGCTCAAGTTGAAACTTCCCACCACTTTTTTATATGTTTTATTAATCAATTTATTGTCGTAAATCAAGAATAACACCATTTCGAACATCCATTGCTATTGTGATATTATTATTTTTTTCATCAAACAAACATGTTTGATTTTTAATTCACATTTAGGCCTAGGCCTTGGGCCTACTTTCACCATCCAGATGCTATCACCATGCCTGACTATCATGGCATCTTCGTCATTTAAAACACGAAATTTATTTATTATTTATTATTTATTTATCAGTGGCTCTGTTCACAGCTCAGACTGAAATTATATTTGATATAAATATTATAAATGAAAATCACAAACCGCATGAAAGATCGCCAACAACTGCCGCTGAATATTGATATCCAACTAGATTTCCCCACAGGGCTAAAGGGCATGACTTAATTAGGGGAATTAAAATCACAAACCGCGAAAAGATCGCCGACAACCGCCGCTTAATAGGGGTATCCAACTAGATTGCCCCGCAGGGCTACAAAGAACTACAAACCGCGAAATGTAATTTGGATATCCAACCAGATTGCCCGCAGGCATATCGATTATATGGATATCCAACAAATTAAGACCACAAACCGCGATAGATCGCCAACAACTGCCGCTCAATATTGATATCCAAGTAGATTGCCCCGCAGGTCTATAAAGAATCACAAACCGCGAAATTTGGATATGGAACTATTGCCCCACAGGGCTTCAAAGAACCACAAACCACGAAATATGGATATCCAACAAGCTTAAACTACAAATTAGTTCCCGATAGAGAGCAGGACTTGATGAGGGAAATTAAAACCACAAAACACGAAAGATTACAAAGAACCACAAACCGCGAAAGACTAGATTGCCCGCAGACCTATCGATTATAAAGAATCACCAACCATGAAATATGGATATCCAACAAGCTTAGACTATAAACTAGCTCCCGATAGAGGGCAGGGCTTGATGAGGGAAATTAAAACCACAAACCACGATATTCAACTATATTGCCCCGCTGGGCTACAAAGAGCCGAAATTGGGATATCCAATTAGATTGCCCGCAGGCCTATCGATTATTCGATTATAAAGAACCACAAACCGCGAAAGATCAACAACAACAACTGCCGCTTAATATTGATACCAACTAGATTGCCCGCAGGGCTATAAAGAACCACAAACCGCGAAATATGGATATGCAACTAGATTGCCCCACAGGGCTACAAAGATCCACAAACCACGAAATATGGATATTCAACAAGCTTAAATTATAAATTAGCTCCCGATAGAGTGCAGGGCTTGATGAAAACCACAAACCACGAAGATCGCCGACAACCGCGCGCTAATAGGAATATTCAACTAGGTTGCCCGAAGGCTACAAAGAACCACAAACCGCGAAATTCGGATAGCCAAGTAGATTGCCCAAGAGGGCTACAAAGAACCACCAACATTAAAACACGATTATCTGGGGCATTTAGACGTTTCCGTAGTATAGGCTTAAATATATGCGCATTTACCAGTTCCGACATGAAGTAGGCCTAAATCGGATTTACTCTATGTGTGTCTCTCTGGCATTGTCAACATTGGGTGTGTGTTGTTCATATTTACATTTTATTTACATATTTACGTAGCCTTGAATAATTAAAGTATATTAAAATGTTTATTGATCATTGTGTACGCCTCTGAACATTACAGTCACGCGTGACGAGCAAGTTTTAAAAATAAACGACTGATAAAGTTTTGTTTAATTATTTATTGTCATGAATCAAGAATGGCAACTTCAAACATCCATTTTTCGTTTTATTCGTTTTATGGTGCACTTCATAACCTGACTTTCCAAGCTTGGAGCTGATTGGCTACATTCATAAAAAGAAAAGAAATCTACCAAAAAAACGTTGACAACGTAAAGAAATCAGCAAGTTTAAAAAAACCCACCTCGGCTCACTTTTTGAAACTTGGTCCCATTTGAACACCAACAGCAAATCAGTGTTTTTATTTTATTTCAACAGAATACAAGCGTTTCCAACAAGATTACATACAAGCCTACTTGTTATTCGTTTAATTCAATCATTAATCATGATATTATAAAACAAAACACAAAAAGATATTGGCTTATCATGCAACAAGATAATAACCGTTCAGGTCGTTCCAGAAAGCTTACAAATTAATATCGCATCTGCACATTAAAGATACATAACACTTCTGGAAATGTTTTAAATTGATGTAAATATGATAAAGTTTAAATCAGTACCTTTTACAAATGGGACCAAGTTTCAAAAAGTGAGCCGAGGTGGGTTTTTTTAAACTTGCTGATTTCTTTACGTTGTCAACATTTTTTTTGGTAGATATGCTCTACAAGCATGATGAAAGCTAGATTAATCCAGGCGCCATCTGTCGACAAAATTATAACATTAAGGAGTTTGAGCAACTAAATTACCAATACAAGCACTTATAAACAAGTACTGTTGCAAGACCAATCTATTGTATTGGCATATTTACAGCTGTTTTGTATTAATTTAGCTTTCATCAAAACACTTTATTATATGCTTGTAGACGAGGTTTTATGGCATTGCATAGATAATGACTGTATATGGAAAATATATTATTAGGGATGTCAATTCTTATGCATTTGGCGGAAGTCTCATGCTTTCGGGCACTTTTTCAGGCTCTCACACCATGGTTGTAAAATCATGCATCATAAAAATAACATCCACCCCTCTCTTTTTAGTACCCTGGCTAAAAAGATCGGGTGTAAACAATTAACAATTTTACTAGGCAAACAATATTTCTGTCCTATTATGTCCCTGTTCAACAAGATCTCATGTCAAGCAATTCCGAAAGTTGACAGCCCTAATAATTTGAAAGTTGACAGCCCTAATAATTTGATGTACATTTTGCCGACAGGACTTGTTCATGAAAGCTTTGTATATGAGTTGCAGTTTGGTTTGTGCATAATTTTGACCAGCAAACTGAAGACAATATTGTACTCATGCAAGCGCTCATTGCATTAACACTTTCCCACTATTTCTCTTTATTTAGTTTGTCACAGAGGTTGGTGAAGCTGAGCTTTGGATTGCAGAAAAGATGGCACTAGTGTCCAGCACAGACTATGGTAAAGATGAAGATGCGACTGAGAAACTGACTACTAAAAACAAGGTAAAGATACTATAGAAATAAGACTGTAAACCTCTATTTGACAAGTGTAAATCTTCACACAGACTGAATGAATATGTTGCCAAATAAAGTACACTACTGTTTTTAAACAGTGGAAAATGCTATACCACAGTCATTTGATTTAATTCCAAAGTTGGCTTAAGGTTTTACCGTCGTTACTAAACCTATCGACGAAATTTTTTTAAATTGACATATTTTGTACATTAATATGTGTAGATAATAAATCAGGAAAAAACAGGGGGTACCGGACCTCACTTTTGAGCTACAGCCGTTTTAAAAGAGGTGTATATTTCCAAAAATCTCTGTACACTTCAATGGCAAAATCAGCAATTTGCCCAAAATATATCACCTTTTATGTTGTATAAAAAAATTGTCGAGACAAAATTTTTTAATTTTATATATGTTATGAAAAAGAAAAAGCTCTGTAAAACCGCGCAAAAAAAAATGGGGGTACCGGACCTTGTTTTCGTGTAAATTGAGCAAAATAGGTCAAAAATGCATTTTTTCTGCGACACCATGCGTAGTTCATTGCGTACATGTATATTTTGGTGCGTGCCAACGCGCTGGTATGAAGCGCGATCTGATGCCGGATCAGCGTTCATTTACGCATATGGCCACAAAAAAGAAATTGTCTGTTTACGCCGGAAATTTTTCACTGTGAAAAAAAGTTACCTAAGATACTTAGGCTAAAAAGTGTCCATAATTAGGAACAATTATAATGATGTCGACTATTAAGGCTAAGAATATCAAAAAATTCTTAGCCTAATTCTAATTTGGTGTATTTTGGTCACAAACGGGTGTAAGAAAGACTCCCATTCTGCAAAGATATTGGGCCAAAGAGTTATCAAGTTACACAAAGTGAGTTATTTTCAGCTTTATGTTCACCTGACTCGAATGACCAAAAGAGGATTTATTAAACATGTCAAAGCGAAGCGTTTGACACCATGGGCGGAAGTGTTTGACTATAATAGGCCTACAATTATTATAGGCATAGGCCTACTTAGCATGCTTAGTGCCTTTACCGAGAGGAAAACTTTTTGGTCACAAAAACTATAGGCCTACGGAATGATCTCGAGGTGGATTCATATCATCAATTGTTAATGTTGCAGTTCTAGCTGTAGAACGCTGGGTTGCCTATAGCTGTAGAAAAACGTTTGGCCAATTATGATATCATTTTTGTATAAAATGTAGGCCCTATGACACATTTTTTTTTTAAAACTGAATAGTCTTGATGGTGTTGTCTATATCGCATGCATTATGAAAATAACAATCAAAAACATTGAACACTTGCTGCAAAACATATTCTTAGTTGGAACAATGTTGCCAAAATAATATATGTCTACAATAACATTTTCACATGTTTTTAATTTTGTTGTAGCGTGTTTCATTATGAAACGTTCTACAAACGTATAACCTTTAATACGCCAATATACCGTAGTGCTTACCCAACATTTAGGCCAAAATGTTATTAAAACGAATTAACCAATTTAACCAACACTCGTTTAGGCCTAATATTTATAAAAAAAACTGATTCTGTGTTTGTTTGGTAGGCCTATAACTTCATACCATCTATTGGACCCTACTGTCGTAGGCCTACTTTGGGGAGGGGGTCCAGGTCCGTTATTACTGGAAGCACGCTGGCAATATTTGGTTTGTACATGTTGTATTTAATATATTACTTATTAGAAGTTACCACTTTTTTTGCGCTCAGAAAACATTGTTTTCTTTATTTTTGGCCCTAGTTATCGCGGTTAAAAATAGCATTGACACGCTTTAACACGCATCGTTCTCTCGCGATGTCTGCAACGCAACGCAGAACACGACGCGGCGTACGCACGCCTTGAAAACAGGCGCAATAGTCAAGTCGAATCGGCTGACGACGGTAAAACCTTAAATGATAATTGAAACAAGCTTTCTTCCTGAAAGTTAACAATTTATGATGATAAATTAGTATATCATGGTAACAATCGGATGCATAATACTTTGAATATCACATTTTAAAATTTGGCATATATTGACCAGGAACTGCCAGAAACATTTGCAAAGGTTAGGAAACAAGATGTCACATGAAATGGTTAAAATTTGAGAACGTTTGGCATTCAATCCTCAAAACTTTCCCAATTTTGAGTTGTTGTCAACATTAGCCAATTTGACCTTGAAATTTGAGCAAACTAGCCATCAAACTCCTCTTGTTTCTCAGAATTGAATTTATGTGCTAGATGTTTTATAGTAGATGATTTTGAATGTATTTCATTGTGATGTCATTTTTGTCACATACAGGCTTTGGAGATGGAGATTGATAACTACTACAGTATGATTGAATCACTGCATAAGAAGGCTCAGGATATGCTGAATAGAGATGTACCAAGATCACAAGAAATTGCTGCAAAACAGGTAGGTAAAAATCATTGGGCAAGACTTGGAATTAGGGTTAAATGTTAATAAAGTCATTGGGCAAGACTTGAATTGGGATTAGTTTTTTAGGGTTAACCCTAACCCGCCTGTATACTAACAAATACTACTTGATATATGCGCTGTTCGTGCGTGCATCCCACGTGGTGTGATGACGCAATCGCCCTAAGTGATATATAGGCAAGGTTTCACTGGCCAGCGAAGCCCAAGACCCGTGGCAAAGTGTCGCCGATCGAGTGCTTGGCATGCGAGGGGTCTCGGGTTCGAATCCCACCCAGAGCAAACAACTTCTTTCTTTCTTTCTTTTCTCTCTTTATTCTTTCCTTCTGTCCCTTCCCATCGCCAAAAAGCCCTAAGGGGGTTAGGGTTAGGTTACCACTTTCGAACCTCAGTATAGGCTTCCTTAACCCTAACCCGCCTGTATACTACAAAATACTACTTGATATATGCGCTGTTCGTGCGTGCATCCCACGTGGTGTGATGACGCAATCGCCCTAAGTGATATAGAGGCACGGTTTCACTGGCCAGCGAAGACCAAGACCTGTGGCAAAGTGTCGCCGACCGAGTGCTTGACATGCGACGGGTCTCGGGTACGAGTCCCACCCAGAGCAAACAACTTCTTTCTTTCTTTTCTGTCTTTATTCTTTCCTTCTTTCCCTTCCTGTTGCCAAAAAGCCCTTAGGGGGTAGGGTTAAGATTAAGGTAAGGGTTAGTTTCTAGGGTTATGATTATAGTCTTGTCTCATCTAAGATTAAGAGTAATGCTATGTTGGATTTCGCAGTGACAGATTCAAATCGCACATGCTAACCTAAGGGTGTATACACACAAGTGGAAGGTTGTTTTGTCTTTTGACCTTCTTATATTTATGTAACATGATTAATAGCAAATTCAGTTATATTTTAAGTTATTTTCCATTTACTTCTGTATCAATACAGGAAATAATCCAAGACAGACTAACAGAACTAAACACAAGAGCTGGGCTGAGGTCTGATGAATTAGAACGAACCAAACTACTGCATGCATACGTAAGAGAGAGTGATGAATTAGGAGAATGGATTGAAGAACAATATCAAGTGGCTAGCTCTGAAGACTTTGGACAAGACTATGAGCACTTGCAGGTAAGGTGATGTTGTAAAACTCTAACATAAGGGGCTAGCCTACTTTGAGAATCTAAGCGATCAAAATAGATTAAATTATACTATATTTGTATGTGTAGGGCAGAGAAATAGGGAATAGAATAGATTCTGGCTGTAGAGTGTTTGGTCAAGACCTGCTGTAATGCTTCAGGAAAAACTGGTGACAGAGATTGGTGGTAAAAAGCTATTTGTGAAATAATAAGAGGTAGAACTATAATACATGGAGGGAAAGAAACATGGTTAGAATGTGGCTCTTATATTCATTAATTATCAGTTAACAAATGCGTATCATATGTTGGGAGTGAAATTCTACACAATAATGCACACTTACTGAGATGTTGATGCATCTAATGCACGGGCACCGAAGGGGGAGTGCATTTGACTCATCTACATCTCAGTACAGGTGTATTATTCTGTACAATTTCCTGTGATTTTTGCTATTTTTATAACAAAATTGTCACTAAAATGTTAGAAAGTGCAAGCAAATATAAATGCATCCACCTGCAAGAAAAAAAAACACGTCCAAAAGCACTTCGCCAAACTACACGGAATGCACGCCCATGCAAGTATACAATATTTATGCACGGCTAGTAATTTACTAATGTTTGCTTTTATTGGTTATCACTATCTAGGAGTGTATGAAGTATGTTTAACTGTGGGTTGAGCACATCATGATTTTCATATCTCTCTATGTTATTCTTCAAATGTGTTTCACTTGTAATGTAAGTTCTGTGATACTTTTGTTGGTCAGTAATTATGTATCTTGCGTGGAATAATTGCTTTATATTTTCTCACACTGCAGAGTTTACAAGGCAAGTTTGATGAATTCAGAAGGAAAGCAGAATCGGGTCGAGATCAGTTTACCCGATGTGAATCACAAGCACAAGAACTGATTCAGACACACCATCCATATGCAACCTCTATGCAGGAGAAACAAGATAGTCTCAAGTAAGCTTTGCGTTTGTCAACATGTATGTCTCTCTGTCAGTATGTCTATTGGTTAGCTAACACTTGGTAACTTACATAACAAGATAGAAGATTTAGAAAATTCATGCCATTTACTTGTAAGGTTTACACAGATGAAATTGTATATCAAGGAAAGTTAGGGCAAAGTATTCCAATCAATATTTTCTAGCTATATCTCATGAACCAACAATGTGTTTGAACTGCTGGCACATTGGGCTATTTATAACCTTAACTCTCACACTGGAGTGTAGATATCAAATGGAGTCACCCATTCTGATAACCCAATTTGAAATTCACATTACCTGTGGTGAAGATTAAGGTCATGTCTTTTATAGGGGGTATATGGATTCTATCTGGAATGACCCATTATAGATTATTTGAGAATTCTAAAAAGAAGATGCCTTAAAGCTTTTGTGGATTTGGATACAAATAAATTAAATTTAAATTTGTGATCCACCTACCATCAAAAGTAACACTATAATTTGTTCCAACTGCTGTGATCATCATTATTACTATCATTTTGTACAATTCATTTTTTCAGGGAAGCATTGGAGATGCTAAACAATCAGATTCAGCTAAGAGCACAGCGTTTAGATGCAGCAGGAGAGATCCATAAGTTCAACAGAGATATAGATGATGCTATGTATAGGATACAGGTAGGAACCAAGTATTGACATGTCAAATTCAGTCCGCTGCCATGTTCATTGCTTTTTCTTTTTAAGCATTCTTTACCAAAATAAATACAGGAGAAATTTAAAAAAAATATTGCAAGTTGAGTTGTAAAATGAACCAGTAGACCTGAGTAAGAATTTTTACATGCTAAGGCACTGTGTTTTTCTTGGCCTTGTTCATTTGTGGTTGCAAAGTCAAAACTTTTTTCCGTGCAATGTGTCACATATCCTACCATTGTCCTACAACCCAGAAAAAAGATTGTTGCCACACCAACATCATTTGTTGATCTTTACCCATCCCCTGGAAAGGTATAAATCATCATGGACACAGGTATTTTAAACTGCATCTTTGGGAACAGGCTGTGAATGCCTACTAAAGAAATGGGGTCACATTTCAATAAGGTTAGCAACCCATGGATAAGATGTAAAGTATTAAAGCAATTTTGATTTTTGGAGCAATTAAAGTTGTTTTCTTTAAACTTCCGTGGTCCGGGAACGATGGTGAATTGAAGATCGCGTGTAGGGACAAGGTCGCTTACTACGCTACCGGGGCGCGGCGTAACGTGTCAGCCGGCTTGTTGTCAAGTGCATTGATCAGCCAATCAGCGTGATTGTTTATTGCTTTTGTGTTTACGCTCGTGTACGCAATACGCACAGGCACGACCACGGAAGTTTAAAGAAAACAACTTTAGAGATGTATTGCCCCATTGTATTAGTTATTACTTCAATTAAAATGTTGACATGTTTGTTTAACAGGAGAAGTACAACACAATCCCAGAAGATCTTGGCAAGGATGTAAACACAGTGCAGTCTCTTACACGTAAACATGAGGCTTTTGAAAATGATTTAGTGGCACTGGAAAACCAGGTAAGATATTCCCAGCTGTTTATTTTCAGACTTATACAGACTAGTTCAATGTGCTTTGAAGGCTAATGTATGCCAGCTGCAGGCTACAAAGTTCCAATTAAACGTGAGAATAGAGTATTTTTCAGGTTTTTACTCTTGTGCAGTCAGTCCCCTTTATGTTTTGAACTGCAGAATTACTATCACTGATCACTCGAATGTAAGTTCATACATTCTGATGATAAGCAATTTCCAAAAGTTTAAACTGACTTTCAGCACAAAATTTAACTAACCTTGAATTTTCGATGTGTAACACACATCCTCATCAGAAGTCCTAAGATGTTGTGATGGACTTGCCCTTTTGTTGACCATTGGCAACCTTATACAATGCCCTCATTCGACCAAAAGTCACCAATGGTCAACAAAAGGGCAAGTCCATCAAAACATCTTAGGACTTCTTTTGATGAGGATGTGTGTCACACATCGAAAATTCAAGGTTAGTTGAATTTTTGTGCTGAAAGTCAGTTCAAACTTTTAGAAATTATCACTGATCAGTAAAACTACATACATACCTTTCTGGATCCATATGATCAGGGGAATAATTTGTAACAACATTTGAGCAATATATATATTTCAAATTGGTGGTCTTGAGAAGCATGGTAAAGATGGTCTGTAGCCAGACTATATCTCTAAGGAAAATGCTATACTGGAATAAAAGGTAATCAATTAATTAATGACCTTTTCATTCTCATCCATTTCTTTTTCAATTTACTTATTGCAGTTACAAAGTCTAGTGAATGATGCTACAGAACTTCAAGAGACTTACCCAGGTGAAAATGCCGAACACATTACAACTCAACAAGAGGCTATTGTTAACAACTGGAATCTACTACAGGCTAAATCAGCAGAGAGGAAAACTGCACTACAGGCTGCACATGACTACCATAAGCTGCTGGCTGCTGTAAGTAAGGCATTCAATATTGCATGTGGAGGGTTGTTTATGAGCACTAGCAAATGACTACATACATGAAAAATCGCTTGTGTAACTGTGGAACCACAGGAACTGTCCTCAGTTCATGGTAGACCTAAAATTAAGCTCTATCACATCACATTTTGCACCTCAAAATATGCCTATTTTACACCCCCCCCCCACCCATTAAAAATGGGTGCAAAATTGTGATACAGCTTTTACACCTATACTGCTGCCTGAAATCAAGCCTCAAATAATAAATTAAGCCGTCCTGGAAAAATATATCGCATTTCAACTAATATCAGCTTAGTTCTATGAATGGTTCTTAAATCAAAAGTAGCTCCCAAAACCCCAAAATCTCCCAGGCTAATATTTTAATAGCCCTGTAATCAAAAAGGTATAATAAGGTACGAGGCCTCCAACCTCAACCACTTCTAAACCCGCACTTAAGATTTCACCTCATGAGAAGAAATTGCACCTCCAGATAAAATTATTAAATCCAGAGCTGGTTCCTGGACAATATTTCTCCATCCAAATCAGTATATCTGTATTTTATGACATGCATTTTTGTCCAAATGTAAAGAGTTGAATGTTTGAATGCCTATTTGCTTGTAAGTTGAGGTGTTGGTGCAAATTTAGCTCTGATCCATACACCCCTTTGGGCCAAGAAAAAAAAATTGTTTGCTTGCCCTCAAATAAATTTTAACAATTGGGGCGGTTGGTCGGGATTTCTTTTTTAATTACTATCAAACTCTACTGTTTGTATTAATTAAGGCTCAAAATATGAAAATTCTGACAATTTTGGTGTTAAAATGAATCGACTAACATTACAAAACAACTAAAATGTTGAGCACAAGCTCTAAAATATTTTTTTACATCTTCAGAATGCAAAAATTTGAAAAGAAAAAAAACTTTTTAGGAATTTCCAAAAATAGGGTCGGTATTCGTTTGTACAGTAAATAGAAAAAAACTTTTTTCTGATTTCCAAAATTAGGGTCAGTCGGTTGAGGGCAAGCAAACATCTTTTTTTTTGGCCTTATGGAAGACTTGACCTTAATTTTCCATACAGTGGGTGTAGATTTCAAATGAGTCACCCATATAGGTAACCCCATTTGAAATTCACACTCCCCCTGTAGAAGATTAAGGTCATGTCTTCCATAGGGGTGTATGAATTTCAACTGGAAAAGCCATTCATTTCAAGTAGTGTTTGCTTTATAGTGTGCGATAGTTATGGCTACTATAATTACACTTGCATAACTTCTTTGTTCCCTGTAGTGTCGTGACCTAATCAATTGGGCCAGCGAGACCAATTCTGAGATGGCTTTTGAAGAGAATATACGAGATGTGACAAGTGCCACTGACGCCCGTAGTCAACATCAGCAGTATCGGGTAGAGATCGATACAAGGGAGGATAACTTTGCATCTTTGGTGCAGGCCGGAGAAATGCTTATTGAACAAGATCACTATGCAAAAGATGAGGTAGGTCAAAGATCAATTTGAATGATTGAGTACTTCTTGTAGGGTAGAGGTTCCGATGCCTTCAATAGAGTTCAAATCGAAATTCTAAAATAGTTCGACTTAATTTTTCATCCAAACGGATGCTGCACTAACAAAACTGCTCCATTGACACTGTACAGAATTTTGATCAACAGTATGAGCATGTGCCTTTTGTAATTTGCATAGTTAATGAGCTTTGCCTTTGTACAGAATGGCTCCCATGATGCGATTTACCATTGAATTGTATCACAACAACAATTTGGCCCATGTATATCGATCCTGCTGTAACTGAAGTTGTCAGTGCTGGCAAATATAACTCAACTGAAAAAAAAATGATTAAATGATACAAAGCATTTAAAAATCGTCATTTTGATCAATTTTGCGATTGCGAGTTCTGAGTGGCAAAACTGACTAGCAACAGCAATGAAAAAAATTGCTGTAACTTTGGTAATATTTATCAGAATTCGTCAAGGTAAAAAAATATTTTGTAGCAGTGTTAAGAGCTGGGCTCACATGTACAAGAAAAGACGACACCAGAAGATATCGCTGTCTGGTTTGCCCATCGATTGGATTTTCCTAAACATCGATGACGTCAATTTGCTTGAATGACCGTCGCTGCCTTATTTGGCATTGCAAAATTCTGTACACAGTATTGTAAGTGTGCTGCAGGTGCTTTTATGGAGTGCATTTTGTAGTTATACTATCATATTGATATTATTTTTGGTTCCTTGATTTGCTTCTTATTAGATCCAAGAGAAATTAGAAGCTGTGCTGCATGCTAGGGAGGAACTACATACCAACTGGCAGAATAAGAATGATTACCTGGTCCAAGTGTTTGATCAACAGATTTTTATGAGGGATGCAAAACAACTAGAAACACTGAGTAGTCAGCAAGAGGTAAGAAATGAATAAGAGAGAGAGGGAGAATATTGATGTTTTAAATGGGCTATTCCAGTTGAAATCCAGAACTTAATCTTCCACACAGGGAGAGTTAATTTCAAATGGGGTTACCTGAATGGGTGACTCTATTTGAAATGTACACCCCCTGTGTGTGAGATTAAGGTTATTTCTTCCATAGGGGGTGTGGAATGGCCCAATTCATGTTGTGACTGAAAATGTTGTGTTTCAACTAGATGCAGTGTTACCCAATTAACTATCGGTGTGTATTCAGATGATGTATGTTACAATGTTGGCGTCTTGAAAATTAAATTTGCCGCACAATAATTTGCAGTTTTGTATTACAGTTAGCCACTTTGAGGAATTTTCAGCCTAAATTGGACCAATTTGAAATGCTTATTTTAAGCACACCCAATTTCCAGAGAGTGTAAAAACTGATTACCATATTCAACTAACATTAAATGTTGCCATATTTCCACAGGTTTATCTGTCAGGAAGTGATATGGGATCAACCGTGGAAGAGGTGGATGGACTCATCAAGAAACATGAGGCATTTGAGAAGCTACTGGCAACCCAAGAAGAAAAGGTAAAATATGTAACCACTTAAGGCCAGAGTAATGGAAGACACATTCGTCCACGACCGAATTTGAGATTTTTTGATATTTATCAACACTAAGATGTATTCTTTCACTTCAAACTGATAAAATACAACTTGCTAATATTTATTCGTATTTTTGCTTGATTTATTTCACTCTTTTCAACTCTAAAAAGTCACATGGCTCAAGACAGCTAGTAAATTGGCGGGAAATATTGAGTCAGAAATGCGTGAATGCGAAATATTGTGATTACTGGCAAGCAATTTGCGTCACGTGATTGTGGCGCAACTCTCTGGCAGTATGTCCAACGCAGTCAAGGCGCATTCGGTATGTTGTTAACGCCAGCAAATGTGGTGTAAACAAAACAAAAATTTGCAGTCAAAATGCCACTTAGATTTTTTAATTATTTTGAATTTTAGCGCACTGAAAGCAGACATTATAGATTCATTGGTGCAAAAAGATGCATATTTAGACCATGCACTAGATACAGCTTTTACAAGTGTGAAAGTCTTACCGTTTTAAAATTTAAGGACGTTTTGTGCATAATTTTGACATTTTTTACTAAAACGTCGATTTCTCAGAGTTCACTTTTGACAATATTATGCGATTTTTGTGACAAGATAACTCGAAAAATATGCAAGCAAAGGGTAACCTTTTGCACTATCCTTTAGAGTATATAAGTCTAGGGAAGGTTTTTTCATTTTTTCAAAATATTTGTTTTAAACAAAAATATACACCATTATGTGCAATTTTAAGCGTAATAGAGTGACAAAATGGCTTTTTTCACATGTTTTTTTTTTTTTTTCTAAAAAAGAGACGAATTTCAAAAAAATAAAAAAACCTTCCCTAAGTTCATGTCTCTTCTTTATGAAAAGCTAACTGAATTTTTTTTACTCCGAACGGATTTTTTTCTAAGTTGTCACAAAAAAATTGGGGTAAAAAAGTGGATTTTTGTGATTTTTTCAAAAACTTGAGATTTTTGAACAAATCTGATGTCACCATGGCATACCTTGACTCATTGCCTTTCCAAAAATGTATAGTTTTATATACTTTGGACATACAATTCAGAAATAATGAAGCTCGAAAAGGTCCATGTTCTCTCCCATTACTCTGCCCTTAAACCAAAATTTCATCTGAATAATGCTCTTTGATACAATTTACCAAATAGAATAGTACCGTAGAGTTCTATCTACAAGTATATATGCCTCTAAATGTTATTTTGACAAAAGAGACGAAAGGCAGACACCCCACAAAAACATTACAATATATTGGTCTTACAATGATACATGTTTGTACAGCCACCTGTATCAGAAATATTATTGCTCAAACTCAAAATAATGTTAAGGTGTAGAATGTCTGCCTTTCGTCTCTTTCGTCAAAACAAACCCGCTCATTTAGAGACATGTATGCTTGTAGATGGAATTTTAAAGTATACAATAAAACCGAGTATCCTTTTGTCTCCAAGTTGATGATTTACAACCTGAGCCTGTGTGTTGGAATGAGTATAGCAGTATGTGCTATGTTTTTAATTTATTGCAAAATATCAACCATTTTCTACTCATCCAGAAAGTTAAAAGATATATATAATATTTTAAAAATCATTGCTTATAAGTTTAAATTCCAAATAGGTATTAAAATTAAATTTTATCAATATTATTTCTTTATCCACTTTTATTTCACATGTTAAAATTTGAAATAACCAAGTTTTATTTTGTATATTATGTTTTTATATATATAGACTGCCCTTCTGAAGGACTATGGTGAGAAGCTGGTGTCAAAAGGAAACTTTGATTCAGAAAATATCAAGAAAAAATTGGAGGAAGTCTTAAAGAGGTAACGTTTTGCATACAAACCGATTAAAATATATCTGAATACAGCCGATTTTACTGATGGGATACTAGAAAATTGCCACAAATCTACCGAAAATTTAACTTTTCATCATTACAGATATTTGAACGTGGATTTCCTGAGTTAAACTGAGATGTTGTAAAACTGTTTATCCACACACCATAAAGCAGGCATACAAATATTCCTGCCAGGATTAACACCTCGGACTACTCTGATTTCATGACTTTATTGAACTTTGCGCAGTAACAATGTTCGCTAAATGATGTGCGCATCGGCATGACGTCAAATGGCGACAAGTCAGGTCTAACGCAAAGAATTATGGGATTTACCGAAAACGGAAAAACATATCAGATGGTTCCCATCTGAAATTTCTCTGACCATTGCTTATAGTTATTGCTCATATAAGTTAACAAGAGCTTGAAAAGTGGAGTCTGAAATATTTTAGGATAAGTTAAACCAACCAATATATCTTCTTTTTACAAACATTTCAGACGAGCCAAAGTTAAGACAGATTCTGATGAGAGGAAAGAGAAACTTTCAACAACCAAACAATATGCGCAATTTAACAGGAATGTTAATGAGGTAAGAAAGTATAGTGGATTTTCACCACCTTCAAGGGTATTCATAATGTAGTACTTTTGGTCATGTCAGTGTAAAACTCATTGGCACAGCTTTAAAATTGCAAATGCTCACTTAAAAGCTGCCTTCATGAATTGATGTCACCGGCTAAATGAAGGTAAAAGTACTATATGAGTGTTATGTATTTACCAGACTGTTTCATCATATACTTAACTGTCTTCCTTTTGAGTGCATTCTTTTCCAAATATGCAGCAGGATATATGTACTCTGTATAGAATTGGAATATTCAGCTATCAAGCTCTATGTACAAATTATTGTGATGCTCTTTGTCAGAGGTTCAACGAAAATATTTCAATTTTTAGCATCTGGAGAAACAATCTAATATTGGTAGGTTTGAGGTAAAAAGAAATGGGGCAAATTAACAAATTTAAAAAACCAGGTGATTTTCCATGAATCCGCATTCTATATATTAAATTGCTTATTGTTTGCAGGCCAAGTCATGGATTGATGAGAAGATGAAGATCATGGGTGATGATTTACTGCAAGAGATGAATTTAGAGGATAAAATGAAGAAATTACAGAAACATCAGGCATTTGAGGCGGAGATTATGGCTAATGAGGAGCTTATTGTAGCAGTACAACGGGTAAGTTGGCTATGTGTCTGACTGAATTGTGTTAACATTATGTCCATCTGTTAACAAAAATAAAGGTTATGTTAAATGAGTCTGACACTGACTGTTATATAAGACAGCTTACTTATATAAGTAGACGGTAGTTTACATAAGTGTGTAGTTTGTTTCTTAAGAGCAAAAAGTTTTGAGTTACTAAAAAAATGGTGAATTAATTTACTAGCTAGTGGGTTCTATTAAAGAAAGCCTTGTTGTTTACCTAGCCAAAAGAGATTATAACCATGGTAAATTTCATCTGCAAAAGGTTTTTCTTAAGTGATATCTTATGACATTGTTTCTTTATTCAGAGATGCCAGTTTCCTAAATTTATTAGAATTTCTGAATTTTTAGTAATTAAAAAAACAAATGTTAGTCTTTTTCTTTTCTTTTTTTTTTTTGGTTTGGAGAGTCCCTGGACATAGAGACAAGTGCTACAATCATTTGTGGTTGATTTAAAAAGCAATTTGGGGAAAAATGACCAAAAAATTACAACTTTGTGTCTAAAGGGGAAACCCAACTGAGGCTCTGCGCTTTGGTCACTACGCTCCCTGGGCTCACAATTTTTCGTATTATTTTAAGGTTTTTTAGGCAAGTCACTGGCATCTCTGTTTATTAAGTATTTAATTTGATAGACATTATTCTAACCACTTGCTGAAAAATCTTTGTATCATAGACTCCTGAGAGTAGACTGAATGGAAGCTTAATCTTACACATTATATTTTGTACCTTATTTTATCGCTCTCACAGACAAGTGAGGAACTGGTCCATAAGCAACACCATGACTCTGATGATATCAACAACTGTGGATCAGACCTGATTGGTCATTGGAAGAAGCTAAGAGAAGCCTCTGAACAGAGAGGCAAACATCTGGAAGAAGTCAGAGACTTGCTGGAATTCAATCGCCAAGCTGAGAAGGCTGAAACTTGGATAAGGGAAAAGGTAAGTAGTGAAATTCTTAGTTTGTTTACTTCCGAATCTATGGTTCAGTTTTAATGTTTGCCCCAGCACATTAACAATAGAGGCCGTCAGCCTTACGCCATATTGTGGGTACAAACGATCTGCGTGTTCTGCGTGTTCATGCATCGGACACTACGCGCAGGGCGCAGCTTGCCACGCAGCTGTTGTCATGCAACGATGCATTGATTTTGCTGTTCATGCATGGAGATCAAACGACCGTCGCAGCGTGTACCCACAAGATGGCGGCATATGACGTCACGCTGACGGCCTCTATACTGTGTCAAGTTCTTACCAGAAGAATCAAACATATTGAAAGCTCTTGTTTTTTAAGAGTTATTTACCTATAACTGTTCACTATTGGCTCTTCCAGTTGAAGTCCATACACACCCTATGAAAGACATGACCTTAATCTCCCACACAGGGAGTGTAGATTTCAAATGGATCTACCCATTCAGGTAACCCCATTTGAAATTCCCACTCCCTGTGTATGGGTGTATGGATTTCATCTGGAATATCCTCATGTATACATTGTATCATCATCATCATCATCTATTCTGTCTATCATAAGTTGTTTGATCTCTGATGGTTCAGACCAATATCACTCTATACTTTGAGGATAAGCAGACAACATGTTCCCTGATTCAAACAAAATTGTCAGTGACTTCAAGTGATCCAGTGCACAACCATGAATGAATTGTGTGCATATTGCTGTTGATCTGAAAATCCAGACCTAAAACTTTTCCTCTTTTTAGCGGATTTCAGCTTTTTATGTTGATCAAATTTATGTGTTTTCTTTTATTTTCAGCCCAATTTGAGCCATTTTACCCTAATTTTATGCTGTTGTTCAGCTTATTTTGAGCATTTTCAGTGTTTTTCACTAAAGGTTAGTTTCAGGTCTGAAAATGGTATCTCATGCAGGTGCTCAACTCTAATTTAGACAACATTTATTTGAGTGAAAATCTAGACTTGTTGCCTCTTATCTTGGTATAAGTTTCATCTTTCTTTGAAATGATAGAATCTTAATGTGGTTCTTGTTATTATTTGTGACAGGAATTGATGATGTCAGCAGGTGAGCTTGGGAGAGATTATGAACATTGCTTGGAATTGCAGAAAAGGCTTAATGATATAGGAACCGTAAGTATTGAATTTTATTGTTATGCATAGAAAAACAATTAGACTAATAAAGCTCCTACTACAATCATCGAAATAGTCTTGGAACGCTTGTGTGTAAATAGCGAAAAACTGTCATTCCCTCTCCCCTGTGCAATGTTGAGAAATGCCAATGTCTTCAGTGGTTTCCCAGTGTGTTCCAACATTGATTGATGTGGAGAGGGGAATGGTATATCATTGTTGTAGATGTCATGTTTATTCCCAGGCACAATATACGTCATTTCCATGATCATATGAAATTCTGCACGGAATTTTGACAGAGTGTGCCAAGCGTTCCAAGTACTTTTGAACATTGTAGCTTTACCAAGTAGTTGCAGCCCGGGGTTGCAGTATTAGAGGAAACATGTTGAAAACAACACAGGAACAGTAAAATTCAGCATAAAGTACTAAGACGTAATAGTCATGCTTTACTACTCAAGAGTCATCCTGCCATGTAAATTAGCTAGTGTCAGCGAGTTGGTTTTAGTCAATGCAGTGGCTTTTTATCCCTTTATTTTATGATAAGAGTTTGTCTCTACTAGTTGTATACAGATAGCTGGTCTCTATTTTTATTCCTTGAAAAATAAAAGTTTTGTCTTTTCGCAACATCTGGTTTTTGATTTTGTTTATACCTTTTGTTTTATTCCCCCATTGAATGTTGTGTCACATTTTCCCTGTTTTTTTAATTTATTTTATTCAAGCTTGGAAACAGAGAAGTGAATTATCAAGTGGTTTCCAAAGACTTATGCCCTACTTTTGTTCCAGGCACATGTATTTCAAAATTTACAATTTCTAATATTATCTCCCACATGTAGAGAAGGCCTTTGCACACTGCACATAGAAGAAAAAGGAAATGAGATTGTTATTATTCAATGGTTCTACGCCCAGCCCAACACCCCATGCCTGCTAGTTTGGCTCCGTAAGCAGTACTGCAACTAGAACCAATGCTGTACCCTGTAAAAGTTGTTGATAATGAAGTAATGTTAACAAATACATCTACGGTTGCTATACCAATATGTTTATCTATATTGCTGATACCATAGTAAGTATGTGGATCTTCAAGTCACTTGTTCTCTTTGATGTCTGTTTTTTTACAGGATATGTCAGTTGATGATTCAGTGATTCAACAAATCAATGATATTGGTGATAAATTGATAAGACAAGGACAAGGCAAAAATACAGATGTAGAAAAACGCAAACAAGAAATAACACACAAGTAAGTTGTGAAAGGTTCTTTTCTCATTAGGCGACAAAAAACATTTGTTTTTCGGGCCCGACCGAACCAGATTTTGCATTTTTGGGAGAATTTTTTTGCCAAAATTAATTAATTTTGATGGAAAAATTTTTGAAAATATTTTGAAAATTTTTTGCAAACATATTTTAAAAAGTTAAATTCTTGCCAGATTTTTCAAGCTTTCAGCAACTTTTTAGGGTAATTTTAGCCCCAAATGATTTTCAAATATTTGTTATACAGTGTGGTCCAAAAACGATATTACCTAGTGTCACAAGTTTGTTTCTCAATGTTGAAAAGTAACCTTTGACAGCATTGAGAGTTGCTGTTAAATCAATATTTATAGTAAATGTGGAAAATGCTACGTAGACCATAATAGTAATTGTTCCTGCAGTAATTAAAGTTTTCGTTTTCATTGCATGATATTTACAGTTGGCAAGCAATGCAGAATGGTCTGTCTGATTATCGTAACAAGATAGAGGGCGCTCTTGAAGTCCATGCTTTCAACCGAGATGTGGATGAAGTGAAGGAAAGATTGAATGAAAAGGTTAGTGATTTCATGATGTGTATGCAAAAATTCTATTAAAGTGAGCAAGAGCGATGCTCCTCTTCCGCTCCTCTCAAGTTGATCCTCTTGATGACTCACTGACACTGTACACTTTTAATGGCCATTGGTGCAAGCAACTCTTTCTCTGTTAAGATTCTTCTTGATGCTACAAGAAGAGCTTTTTAGAGCTCTTAACCTCATTTCAAAATACAATATCTGAATAAAATGAGTCATTCACAGAGTACGAGTGACCCTTTTTTCCATCTCTTTTTGTATTGAGTACCCTATAATAGTTGAATGAAGTTTGTTTCCGCTACACCAGTTATCAGAGAACTTTTGCAATTTATTGCCACTGTAGCGTTTGCATTGTGAACACATGGGAAATGTGGTTCTGAATGGTTGATTGAACACGTCATGAAACATCTAGGCTATACCTTGTTCTCTAAACAAGCCGTTGAGCATCATGCGACTGACCCTGGTTTGACCGTTCTTTTCACACAATAAAGAGGGCATGTTTCACACAATAAACAGGGCAAACTTTTGGCTAAGTTTCTCATTTATCGTTTTAACTGTGTTGACAGAAGATTAAAATTCTCATCTTTGAAATATTGTATAAAATGTTACTTTCAGAGGAATGCAATGTGTAGTGAGGAATTGGGTAAAGACCTTCAAGGTGTGGAATCCTTACAGAGAAGACATCAAGATATGGTCAGAGATATATCAGCCATAGAAGATAAACTGAAGGTAATAAGGGCTCACGATATTATCTATATAGTTGGCGATTCAAAGTCATTAAGTATGTTCATGCCTATTTAACTATTATAAAAGACTGTGGAACAATTTACCCATCACCATTTGTACTGCAAACTCATTGCCAGTCTTCAAGAAATTACTGAAGTCATATCTCTTCCCAAAAAGTTGACTGTTTTTATTGCTCACTTCTTTGTTATATTGTGTTTATGCTTTGAATTTGTTTATGCGCTGTGATCTAGATGTAACAGCGCTTTATAAAAATTTGTGTATGCATATTGTGTATGTAAAGTACTATAGGGTGAAGCTGTGACAAACCAAGCCATTTGTCATATACAGCCATATGTAGCAGGAGTTGATTCATAGGAACTAAAAAATAAAGAAATCTGTAAATTGCGTCTTTCACTACCTGGGCCAATTATTGTCAACACTGCCCTTCTGCATTCTTAATGCAATCCACAAGATTGCAAGTTTGTGCATGTGTATGTATCATATGCGTATTTTGCTTGAAACTTTTAAAAAAAAATCTGCAAAATGCGCCTTTTACTACCTGAGCCAATTATTGTCAACACCACCATCTGTATTATCAATGCTATCCACAAGATTGCAAGTTTGTGCATGTATAGTATGAGTATTTTGCTTGCAATGCGGTTATTTAGAAATTCCTGTGCACATGATTGCAGAATAATATTATTCTATCGCAGCATCTATCATAAACATGGTAAATAGAAGTTTTAACTTTTGTTTTTTGAGTAAGAAGATGAAAGTGGATCAAACTGCAAGTAAACAGCAATTTATTTTTCGCATCATTGCATAGTGGTAGCACTACTGTTATTTTGAACTACCGATATGGTTAACTTTCACTGTAATGTAAACCTTCTGAATTCTGCTCTTTCAGACTTTACTGGTTGTTTTACTTGGGCCAGTTACATCCCTGCAATTTTGGAGCAAATTTAAATTTTAAGAAATTTTTGATTGCCATTTCTCATGCCTGGATGGTGGGCTATATACAAGTGTATTTTTTTTCCAAGTTATAATTTTACAGCATGATTGATGGATTGTTGTTTCACCCTTTGCGCAGGAATTGGACGAAGAGCAAATTAAACTTTGCAGAAAACATCCAGAAAATGAAGAGGAGATTTATGCCAAGAAACTTGAAGGTACACAGCTGTGGGAAGCACTCAAGATGCAAACTAAACAAAGGAAAGCCAAGCTGGATGATTCTTATAACTTGCAAAAATTCTACAAGGATTATAGAGAAATGGTGAGTTTGTATGAAAAAAATAAGTGAAGTGAAGAACTAATATATACACTTTTCTCAATTTGAAATATAGGCCTATAGGCAATAATATAATCTGTCAAATATAACATGATAAGAAAGTATGTGCTGTTTTTGAGCATAGTTTTCAAAGATATACATTGGAATTTTTATATTAGGTGTCAACTCAAAGCTAGCATTATAGGGCAAATGTTGGTGGCCTCAACACAAAAAGTTCAAAAGTATCATTTATCAGCTTTTGCATCTGAACTCTGGAGCATGAAGATATAAATAGCTCATTTAGTATATGGCCATTTGATCAAATAACTGCTGTATAATGTCAATTTGCTTTCTCAATAGAGTTTCATAGGTAATTTTTCAAATGATTGTGGTCATGTAATTTGTGTTTTCTGTTATATTATTTTGTTTTTGTCTTTGTTATGCTTTTGTTCCATTGTTTGGTTGGTTTTCATCAATCTTTGAAATTATTTCTACAGATTTGCTGTTTAATGAGTATTGAGTAACTTATTGCAATTTGTTCTTTAGAATACTTGGAGTAATGATATCGTCACAAGAATGACATCAGGTGACCTGGCCAAGTCTGTTGCTGAAGCTGAAAATATGTGTGAATTACACAAAGAAAGAAAGGTAAGTAGCATGAGCAGGAGGATATGATTTTTTTAAATTGAACTAGAAAGAAAATTATTATTCAATGCATGGGGACCAATGGAAGTTTAAATTATTGTTGGAAAAAGTTGAGTTTACAATAGATCTTGCACTTAACCCAAGTCATGGAACTCTGTTATTATTAATCTAGGATTAGTGTGAGACTTTTTTAGGACGTGCCCATCCGAGGTATTTGAAATGCACTGTGTACCCAAATCTGCAATTCAGCAGACTACCTAGGAGCAACTAACTAATCAATTGTGTTATATTTCATTTTTAACATTTTATTTCTATAGGTTGAGGTAGATGGCCGTGATGCAATGTTCAAATATGTCCGCCAGTTTGGAGACCGTCTAGTCCAACGAGGTCACTATGCATGCGATGACATCAAGAAGTCGCTACAACATGCTAGGGAATTGAGGCAACAAGTCCATGATACATGGGAAGAAAGAAAAGACCTGCTAGCACAATGCTTTGACTTCCAGGTAAGATCACCTAGATCTGTATTCACCAAAAGGTGTTAACTTTGCTCTTGCACTAAAATTACAGTTAGATTTCAATAAACGATATATAGGCATGTTGCACTTTACGTAATGCAAGACTAGTGCGGGATTATGTGAAATTGGAACTTTATTGACCCATGTAGTAATAATTTCATTAATTTCATTCGGCTGCAAAGCAGGCGACTACAAAATTTCTCCATGTATTACGATTTGAAGCCAAAGTTGTAATAGCATCTGGCAGTAAAAAGTTGTTAAAGTCCCCCCAACAAGTTTTGCACATAAGAAAATTAGGTTCTTCTTCCAATATAGTACAGTGCGCACATGTTCTTCGCCTTGCAGGTCTTCTTTTACTTTTTTTATTTTATTTATTTTTTTTTTACACTTTATCACTGGTATATACAATAATTATAATATAACATCAAAATATATTGCACATGAATATTCAAAAGTACATACAAAAAAAAAGAAGTAGATAACAAATTTGCACCAGTGAAAGGCAAGGACTAACAGGTGCAAAGCACCTCTAGGACAGTCCCACCAAAGATCAAAACAATGAGGACACCCCCTCCCCCCTCCCTAAAAAAATGGGGGGGAAAAGATAGAAGATTTACCTTGTAGTAACACACACCCAAATAATATTTGTTATTTATAAGTCAAACTATAGCAGTTGTAACATCCCAACAAAGTAAATGTTTAACTTGATTTGTATATAAGAACTATTTAATAAATTGAAAGTCATATGTGTCACACTCTAGGTATTCCAAGAATATGTTGAGCAGGCAGAGACATGGCTGGCAACAAAAGAAGCCTTCCTTACCAATGAGGATGTAGGAGACTCACTGACCAGTGTGGAGTCACTGCATAGGAAACAAGATGTGTTTGATAAAACCCTACAGACTCAGGTTGAGAAGATTGAAGACTTGCAGACATTTGCATCAGAGCTTATTCAGGCTAAGCATTATGATACAAAGAATATAGAGGATAAATGCACAGCAGTATTGGAAAGGTGCGGCCAAGTAGTTTTTCACTGCTTTTTTCTTCACAGGCGTGTTTTGTGTGATATGTACATGTGTGTGTAAGAGAGATAGAGCCATTTCTTTTTTTCATTTAACATTCCCAGAAGCATTTGGGAGTAGGGGAAAAGTAAATGTCAGGGGCAAAAATATGAGAAGTTTCTGCCAATGAACATTCATGCCCATTTAATGGGCTTGAAATATGCTCTAAATCCAAAATCACATCAAAATTGGACTTTCAGATTCTGTTATGCACGTGTCAATGAATGTAATAAAATACAAAAGTAATTGGAACATTTTTTGCCATAACGTCAAATGATTCCTTTATCTTTTAATATCTTCAATAAATCTGGTAATACATTGTCACTGTTTTTGTAAAGAAATAACAATGTAAGTGAAAGCACAAGATTGAATTTGATTTCCTGACTAGCTTTCTATATTTTAAAGCATTTTAATTTAATAAAATACAAAAGTAACAAGTAGATGCAACTATATTTTTTCATCCGCAGGAGAGATAAATTATGGGCAGAGAGTGAGAAACGTCGCCGTACCCTGGCAGAATCCAAACAACTCCATCAATTCTTGCAGAACCACTATGAAGTGTTCTCCTGGATCCAAGAGAAGATGCAGATGGCTTGCGATGAGTCCTACAGAGATCCTAGTAACCTGAAGGGCAAAATGCAGAAACACCAGGCCTTTGAGGCTGAACTCAGTGCCAATAAGGGCAGAGTAGAAGCTGTTACTGAGGTGGGTTTGTGAGTTCAAATGTGCATTGGTGTTTGCTTCCTAAGCACAACATATTGTATTACTGTAGAAGATGAAATTTTTGCGCTGATTTTATATTTGATTATTTCACCGGTTTAACATAGACCTGTGAATTCAATTTAATGCTAGGTAAGTAAGTTTTTAATGCTTACAGGTGCTTTGAAAACAATATTCCTTGATAACAAGTACATACTTAACTATAAAAAACTACAAGTCCACACACAGAGATTGGGGAAGGTGTGAAAAACCCAAACTGAAATGGGATGAAACTGACAAAGCAACTAAATACATCACATAGCAAAAATGAGAGCAAGAGAAAAAGTAAAATAAAAATAAAATTACATTTGAAAAGAATCAAATTTGGTATTTAGGCCACCGGGATGTAAGGTTCAGAGCTTGAATATGACACTGTGCTTGGCTTTAAGGTGCTCCTTTGTGGAACCATGGCAAAGAATGACACCAGTGACACTACATGTAAAATCACCGATTTTGCAATCATATGGCAAATTGAAGTGTTTAGCAACTGGGAAACCAACAGAGTTACTTCTGAAGGACCGAATGTGCTCTGTGATGTGGTCAACTAGGCTGTACTGGGTTTCAGCTGTATAAATGAGATCGCATCTCTTACAAATAATAGCATACACTACATTGCTGGAAATACAAGTGAAGTGATCATCCACAGAGTATGAACCTTTAGGTCCAGTAATACGCAAGTTCTGATCATTAGTGACATAATTACAAGTATTGCATCTTTTACGATTATAAGTGAAAGTTCCTAATTTAACAGTCTCTGGTGGCTTAGGATGTGAGGCGCGAACCAGATGGTTGGCTAGATTCTGATCCCTTTTATTTACAGTGATGGGGATCTTAGCGAAAATATCCTTGGTGGAAGGGTCCTCCATCAGCGATCTATGTTCTTTAAAATAATCCGATGGATAGGATGGATCAAAAGGCAGGTCATGGTTTCCCCAACGTATTGGATCCCACACTTAGCATGCTGGATAATGTAATATATTTATATGTATATATTCAAGTCTGAAGTAGGAACTTTGATCAACATATTATTTCAAGCTTTTGGGCTTTAACCCTTCATCAGGATCTGCAGAAGAACATAATGAGCCACAACATGAATAAATGCCTGAATAAATACAAAAATAAAGAGAAATTATATACTAATTACTCTAAATAGACCAACAAATCTTTGTTATATATATATATATGAGAAGAAATTGGCTGGCAACCGTACATTTAAATCGCCTCATCAAAAAGTTAATGTATAGTCGGAGAAATTGTGAAAGGGCAAAACGTAGCAGGATATACTAGCTTTCGGATATCACATCCTTCCTTGGGTAACCAGGCCTACGAAAAACACACAGAAAAAAGGAGATGATAAATACATCTTTTCACGATATAGTACTCAATTTAAATGAAAACTGCCAGTTGAAAGTGCTCGATTCAATTGAAGAGTGGTAATATAGTTGTACAGAAAACAGTTCAAATATTACATGTTTTTGTATCAGTTACTGCCAGTTTCATGCTACACATCCGTATAGGATAGCAACAATCATCAGACTGGTATAAAAGTTTACAACAAAAAACATTATTGATCAAGACAATACATAAAATCAATTATTGATTGAAACAAATCATTTCTGTGCTGGTGGTGTTGCTGGGTGAAAAGTTGCTAGGTGATGCTGAATTGGTCCAGTTTGTGCTTATTTCTGTGCCTACAATTAGATATGAGTTCCGAGCGCTTGTTAAAAGTTGAGTTTTTGGTGCCGTCATGATGTGATATTTCTCTGCAAGGCATAAGCATTTCTTGGTGGCTGGGATATATATATATAATATCACAAACGTAATACAAACCAATTAAAAATAATAGACAATTGCATTTAAAAGATTTGTTAACAGCTAGTGACAGAGCTTTCATAATTGATTCAAAGCTTCTTTAGGGTAAAAGCTAATACAGAACTTAATTACAAAGTCACTATAATTTATAAACAAAACTCATAACTTCTGTGTTGTCAGAATGGATGACAAAATGTGAAGAGAACATTGCAAAAACAAAGCCGGAGTGGAAGAGGACGGCAGAACACAAAAGTTTTTTCCCACATATGTTCAGTCCATTGGTGTCCTGTTTTTTAAACCAGAATTTTTCACAATGTTGTCTGCGGTATTTGGATTGAGTTCCTAGATTTTCAATGATGACGACTTGGAAATGTATGAGAGTGTGACTTTTTTGTAAAAATGTATGCCAACAGGTTCGTCCAGATATTTTTGGGCATTGTTGATGGTGGAGCAGTGATTGTTCATTCTAAGTCGAAGGCAAGTTCCAGATTCCCAGACGTATTAGATGCCACACTGAGTGTAAATAGTGTAAATAATGTTTGAGGTGGATAATGCAAATGACGTTTGAGACAAGATTCCTCTTCTCAGCTGTGATATGCCTCACAATGGATTTTGGGTGGTTCAATCTGGTGTTTATGTAAACTGGTTGGCCGTTACGCTTCCTAAATGGCTTTTGTACAGCTGTACGTAAGTCCATGTTGACATCCAGGAAGTCCACTTTCTGTAAGTTTGCCTGCACTGTTATCTTTAGTCCAAATGACTGGAAAATCTACAAGTTTTTTTTTTCATTAATTGGGTGCCTTAGCACTTCTTGACGACCGCCAACCCATCATCCCTGTAGAGCCCTATGCCAGGTGTATTTATTGAGTTTATTCTCAAGATTATGGAGTATGAATGGGCCTATCGCTGTCCTGTCGCACGCGCACATCCCGACATCAAACACATTTCCCATTCCCTTCTTCACCCATAGCTGCCACTCGGTGTCATAAAGCAGCATCTTCCTGGCATGCATTATGCTGGTAAATTGCTCAGCCCAAGCCAGCACCTCATGTCTCATGCTTGTCTCTTTGATGTTGCATCCAACCTATCGTTTATCCAAGATAGCTAGCAATTGCATCAAATTTGTTGTCTATTTCATTAGTTATCTGCTATAAAGTTACACCACACAAAGTTATTTGTCCTGGCATAATAATATTATAGGCGGAAGAAGTTGGCTAGGACAACAGATGTTGCAAATCAGGGTGAACATTTATATAGTAAATGTGCACATAAAGAACTCGGCAAACGGTCATATTATTATATAAAGGAAGAAGTACACATAAAGAAATCAGCAAACAGCTCATATTATTATGTAAAGGTAGCTAGATCACAAACATGATACAAACTAATAAAAATAATAGACAATAATTATAAACAAAACACATAAATTCTATGGTGTCGGAATGGATACCAAATTGTGAAGAACGTTGGAAAAAATAAAGCCGGAGTGTTATAGGGTGGCAGAGCATGAGTTATTTTTCATAGATGTTAAGCCCATTGGGTGTGTATGTGTCCTGTTTTTGAATCAAGAATTGTTCGCGATATTGTCTGCAGAATTTGGAATGAGTTCCAAGGTTTTCAATGATGATGACTTGGAAGTGTGTGAGAGTTTGTCCAGATGTTTTTGGACATTGTTGATGGTGGAGCGATGATTGTTCATTCTGAGGTGAAGCCAAGTCCCAGTTTTCCCCGACGTATTTGATCCCACACTGGATAATATAAATGACGTTTGAGGTGCAAGAAATTGGAAACCAACACAGATATAGCAGCAACTTCACAGGTTTTTAATTTTCTTCACAAGCTTTTGGACTTATATAGTCCTTTGTCAGGTTTACCTGAAAACAATACATACACAAAAAACAACACCTACACAGTACACACACAAAAACAGGATAGAGTATACAAATCCTAAGAATTATGGTTGGGATTCATATACATATGACAGCGTTGTAGTGATTTTACTCACAAACTGATTGTGACATTTGAACCAGGTGATCAGCCAGATCAGGTAGACAAGCCCTGTAGATTTACAGTGTAAATAAGAGGCTGTAGGAAAATCCTCCCCAGTGACAGAAGTAGAGAATTTAGTACTTTCATTGACAAATGGGCAGACAGAGCATTTCTTTGAGGTGCATCTGGTAAAGCCTATGGGCGCATCGGGGTCAAAACTGGTCAAAGGCGGTAGGGCAGCGTTCACTAACAGATCACTGAGGTTACGTAGACGACGGAACGAACAGAGGGGTTGATCTGGGAAGGTGGTTTGAAGGTGGAAGGGACTTGACTGCGGGATGACTCAAAAGTGCTTTTGATTGTGCTGTGAGATGAATTTAAATAAGTGGGAAGTTTAGAAGATCAAAAAGCAGTCATCAATAAAGCATTTCCACGTGATGCGGGAATTGGAATAGAGGGGAGATTAAGAAGCTTCTCTTCTAAGGCTCCCTTCATTATATTGGCGTATGAGGGTGCTACACAGTTCAGTTCAGTTTATTTTCATCTCAACACACATAAATAATATAATGCAAAGAAAACATTTTCTAATAAATAAGTAACAAAATGCAATGCCAAATAATTTACAATTGAGATACTAATATTAATATTACAAAATAATATTTTAATAATGTGGTGTGAGAGATGTGGATGCCACAGAAACGCAAAGCGTGTAGAGTTGTGACACCCATTTGATGGTTACAGACAAGTCTTTAGCATAAATACAGTATTCCCATGGCAGTACCCTGGGTCTGGAAGTCATGGACACCATTGAATTGAAAGTTGTTCAGTGTTAAAACAATTGACTTCATCAGAATTGTAACATGAGCGGTAAAACTAATCATGTGACTCACAGGGTAACTCGAAGTCATGTGACTTGATGATTGGTTTATAGACGGGGGCAAGTAGTGTCATTCCTTGCCTTGGTTGAGATCGGGATCCATTGCTGCAATGTAGTAGGCCTTAATGCCCTGTCAAGATATGATATGATGTTGCATAACACTTCCATCTATACACATATCAGTAATTGATTAATATTTATAGTGTATATAATAACATTTTACTCAAGTTAGACTATCTTTTGAATAAAGTGCTCAATCCCAAAAGGGAGAGCGTATAAAAATTCAAAGAACAGACCTTCCAGAATAGGTAGTCGTTACTCTGAGTTTCATGCCTAAAAGGCAATCGTCAGACGACCCGATGAAATGCTTTGGGTGGACTACCATCACTTGGGAATGTGAAAGAATATACATTCCATGGTATCAACACAGCCAAAGTCTATTCAGAGTCAGTCTGTCTATCGGAGATAGTCAGAAAGTGCTCAACTGCAAAACAGGAGCGTATTAACAACTAGTTAACTAACAATTAGTGTATATAATAAGTAAAATTTTACCAATATCACCTTCTCATTTGCTTCATAGGAAGGGGAGAAGATGATAGCAGCGGACCATTTTGCATCAGAGGATGTGAGAGAAAAATTGGATGACCTGAATATGAGATGGGGAAAGTTGCTGGACAAGTCTGCATGGAAGAGAGATAAAATCAAAGAAGCTATTCAGGTAAACCTGCTTGTATATGAAATGTGTGTTCAATTCCTGTCAGTTGCCAATTATCTGTGTTCTTTGTTATGCTCTTCCTTTGACCGTTTTCTTCATATTGGGTTTATCCTTCGTGTAGAAGAGCATAGAATTAGCCTAGCACAGATATTTCTATTCAGGATTCTTAAACACTTGAGAACGTTCTTGCAATCTCATTGGTTCTTACCCGTGTGATGTGACACAATATCACACGGGTCAGCGCGTGTGCATCAACGCGATACGCGGCGTGCTCGCTATTTGAACCAATCGGGAGGCGCATGATAGCAACAATGGGACTGATCGATTTTAAGCCCTAGGTAGTTCCTTATAAAATGTAGGATTTAATTTGATTAAAATTTGTAACATAGTTATGATATTTCTATTTGAATGAGATTCGCCTCGTTGTTTTACTTAAAATAATGATGTCGCCCGTGTTATATGAGACGATAGATGCACTCCAGGGGCTAAAAACAATACCTTTAGCTTTATTCTCTGCTTATACAGCTTCATTCTGTAAGTTGCTTAATTCCTCAATGGAGTCTTTACATCAGTCTAACTCATGAATATCTGGCACCAAGGATACACCCATAATTGGTAGTCAACTTATCTTTAAAATTGTGTTATCGCTAAGTACCGTATTTACCTGATCTGAGACTAATATTAAACACTCCATGAGCTTTGCAATTTCGAAAAGGGGGGCATTTATTAGAAGTGAATTTTCAAGGAAAAAATTTGTGAAATATGACAAATAAGATCAGTTGTGCATTTTTATGCAAGAATGCAATTTATTTAGTTATATATATGAACATTCTACTATGAAGTGGTGATGACTTTGATGGAAATGTAAGTTCGAATAAGATTTGTCCATGCAATTTCGCGATCATGACATGCCAGTTTTAAGCTTACTTACCATGCTTACACATGCCATGGCTTGGAAATTGTCAGCATTTCTGTGATGGTGTTTAAGAAAGGGAGTGTTTGATAGAGTAAATATGGTATTACTAAGACCTGAAAATAACTTCCCAGAAATAAAGGACTTAATACTCTAAAGGTGAATATAATCATTGTAATTCATAATAGCTGTCAATTTTTTTCTCCAGGCCAAGACACTTCAGAGAGGAGTAGATGATCTTACAACTTGGATGTCTGAAGTGGAAAACCAACTTAGCTCACAAGATCTTGGAAAGGATTTGACGAGTGCTACCAAACTTCTCAAGAAACACCAGGTAGGTTGGAAGGAATGTATTCTGTGGACCTGTAAGGTGTAACTGCGTTTGTAAATGGTTCTAACTGTGGAGGTGTGTGTATTTTGTCACATTCACACTGTGGTCTGCTAACAAACGTGGAGCTCCACAGTTGGAGATGACCTCAAAAATGGGGTTTTTGAGCCATAGAGGGGGGTATACCACCTGTCATTTTCTGATTAGAGCAACCTCCACAGTATGGCGGTTGCTGTGAGATTTGTGTAAAAAATCTCCCCAGTTTGAATGTGGGTGTGTGAATCTCCCCAGTTGGAAAACACACACACCTCCACACTTGGCAGCATCTACAAGAGGGGGTGGTTGCCGATCCATGCTCGTCCTCACAGGTTTTTCTCCGGGTGCTCGGTTTTTCTCCTGCATCTAAAATCAGACCTTTTCCCATATCCCTGTCCCGTCATATCCGGATGGCGTCCCTTAAATTTAGTAGCCTCTGAGCACTATTGGGATTAGCCTGGCTTCGGCCGAATGTTATAAATAAATAAATAAATAAAATTTAATCCAATTTGATGTCATTTTTGCAAAAAAAAAAAAGGTTCTGTCTCAGAAGGAAATGAAAACCCCAAAACATGGAAAAAAATCAACAAATTCAATTTTTTTTTTTTTTTTTTTAAACCTTCATTTCATTTTCATTTCATTTTATTTGCCAGAAAAAACACATAATACAAAACAAAATTCATACAATATAAAAAGTACAATACAATCATGATAAAATACATTAAAAAATTAAAATAATGAGGGAAATCGATTTTAAATTAAATACAATTCACACAGTCTTCTGAGACAGACTTCTTCCTTTTGCCACATGCTGGTCAAGAGTCTCACTTTGTTTGATAGGATAGGACCTAAACTATGGGCTTTTCCAGGTTAAATTCATATACTCCCTAGGGAATACATGACCTTAATCTCCCACACAGGGGTGTAGATGTCAAACGGAATCACCCTGGAAACCCCACATTTGAAATTTACACTCCTCATGTTGGAGATTAAGGTCATGCCTTCCATAGAGTATATAGATTTAAAATGGAACTGCTCTATGCTCCTATGATCAATGTGTAAATTTTGAAACTTACATTGTTCCTTTTGTAATACTTTTGAATTTGATTTACATTTCTAGGTGTTGGAATCTCAAATCATTGCTCATGAAGAGAAGGTGCATGAAGTTCAGAAGACAGCTGATGCTTTGAAAGAAGCTGACCATTTTATGAGTGATGAAATGATGAAAAAAGCGATAGAAATTGTACAAAGGTATGTGTGTGTGATATGGACTGTTGTTGAATATGCTAAGACTATATAACATCCATTCCATATGCCAGTGTATTTCAAGATTTCATATTTGCAAATATGTTCTCCTTCATCAATTGCCAGGTATGAAGCTCTGTCAGTACCAGCACTGGAACGAAAACAAAAGCTAGACGATGCAAGACTCCTCCATAAATTCTACCGTGATGTTGCTGATGAGTTGTCATGGATACAAGAGAAGCAGCCAATGGCAAGCTCTGCTGATCTAGGAAAGAATCTGACTGCAGTGCAGAATTTACACAAGAAGCATCAAGTAAATATTGTGTTTTCTTTTTTTTTACATTTTTTTTTTAATTTGCATCTTTTCATTACCAGTTTTACCACCACTGTATATTTGCATGTAAATTAAATTGGGTAATCAGTAGGGATTGTGATCTTGCAGGTATGTAATTCAGTAGTTGGATGCATTAAGTTGATGCCTATAAATTACCTAGTTTCTTCTTAACAGCTGTCTGGTAAACAAAACCTGGATACTATTAGTACTGAGTATGGATACATTGTTAAAATGTTGGCCTTAAATGATACAGAGGTACTTTGATGATGTTGAATAATCTATGTGAAATGCTTACATGCCAGCTTTCAGCATGTAATGGACAAGAGTATTGCACAGGGGTATCAGTACATCATGCATGGCAGGACACATTTTTGTATTGATAATCCATACTTTCCATACAGTCACCACTAGGACTCCAAGATAATGAATGCTGATTGATACCCACCCTCAAGTATTTCTTTGGATTCTCCAACATTTTCCCTCCATTTTGTCTGAATTCCTCTATTTGTTGTAGCTGCAATAAATGTGTTCCACAGGGTTGCCAAACAATTTTCAGCCCGAAAATAATCGAAAAGTCGCCCAATTTTTTCTCTCTAACCATTGGTTTCTATGGGACAGGAAAATAAAGAAAGTCGCGGGATTCAATGTTGAAAAGTCACCCAATTTTTCCTTAACCATTGGTTTCTATTGGACTTGAATTTGTCAAAAGTTGCAGGGAAAATAATCAAAAGTTGCCCAATTGGGCTATCAAATTGCAAGTTTGGCAACCCTGGTGTTCCACAATAAGACTGTTAGGTAATTAATCAACAAATAGTGCAAACATTTACTTTCTGTATTTTATTTTCCTCTCAGGCACTGGAAGCAGAAATCATTGCCCATGAGCCTTTAGTCGATGCTGTAGCTGTAACAGCTCAGAAACTGATTGGTAATAAACATTATGCATCTCAAGACATCAGAAAACAGACTCAAGAAATGAAAGATGCTTGGATTAAGCTTAAAGATGATACAGCAGAGAGGAAAAGAAAACTACTTGATGCTGTTGAGTCACAAATGGTAAGGCCCTAGTTGAGACTGAAGAAGACTTTTAACCCATCGTAACTCATCAAGTAAACGTTCAAAGTTACAAATACTGTTTTACTAAACATAAGTTACATAACATTACGAAGGATCCCTGTAGTAAATCCATATTACTTACGAAGGGTACCAATTGGAAGTCCTTGTAATAAATTGTAAATTGAAGGTTACAATGCGTTGTTGTAAGTAACAATTGTTTTTGAGACTTATGAAGCTTCATACCCATGAATGTGTTCCATTTCAGTTCTATGCAGAAGTCATTGAAGCCCAATCGTGGATGGATGACAAGCGCCCTCTACTGGCAAGTTCTGACTATGGCAAAGATGAAGATGCAGCTGTGTCACTTCTCAAGAAGTTGGATGCATTGGACTTGGATTTGGAAGCTTTCGATACCAACATGCAGAAGTTGTCCAGTTTGAGTAGGGGTCTGATTGAAAGAGGGCATTTCGATAGTGAAGATATAAAACACAGACAGGTAAAGGGACTGGTCACTTAAAATGGAATTTCACTTAAAATGAAATTTTCTTCTTACATAATGTTGTTACTAAACGCTGTGTGAGGGGCTGTAGGTAAAACAAAGCTGTCAAATGTAAGCAGTAGTTTGATTAAGGAATAGTGAAGATGCAAAGTACATGCAGGCTATTAATAGAATGGTCACAGGAAATTAATTTTGTATCAATTTGTTTCAATTATGGAGATTATAGAATGGAAAACGTAAGACAGCAGCAAGTATCAATCGCAATATTTCAAACGTTCAGGCTGTTTTTTCTTGCAGAATCTAGTAAATTGAAGGCGATTGTTGTCAAGGTAATGTTACTTATAACAATACATGTGTGTAAGGGACTGGTCAAAGAACTGATTCTAATTGAAGATGATAATTGTAATTTTTATGGTGGTGAAACTGTTATAAAAGACAGCAGTTAATCGCCATTTCAGGATAGATTTTTTAAAATTTTAGGTGGGGATAAATTTTGTCAAAAAGTATTTTTCAATATTTGTCTTTATCACTTACAGAATGAAGCAGAAGCCTCGTACATGGAACTCCTGGATTTGTCGTCCCAAAGACGCATATTATTGGAGATGCAGAAGACGTTATTAGAGTTCTATAGAGAAGTGGATGAGGTGGTGGATTGGATCAAAGAAAGGGAACCTACAGCAAGTTCTGAAGATTATGGCAAAGATCTAGAACATGTGGAGGTATTAAGATTGCGGTTGTATATCTATGTATAGGATCCATAAGTTCTCCCCCAATGCTTTTTGAAATAAATTGTAAAATTGTTTTACAAAGTGTAAAAATGTAAAAAGGGTATGTGTAGCCTTATTTGTTTTACACATTTGGTTATATGTGACACGATCTGGTCCATGGGGTCCAAAGGCCCGCATGGACCAGATCGTGTCACATATTAGGTATAAACCATATCATTACCCTAACCCTAAACTTCATCCTGACTCTTAACCTAATCCCTAATCCTAACCCTAAACTTACCCCTACCCTTAAACATAATCCTGACTCTGATCCTAACTCTGACCTTAACCTAGCTCTATCCCTAACACTGACGCTAATGGTAACTCTAACCCTAATCCTTACCTCATTCCTAACTCTAATCCTAATCAAAAGCCCAAAGACCTAATTTAACCCTTTTCAACCTTATGACCCTTTGGACTAATGTGTTGTTCCCAAACAAAGGATTTTTTTATATATCTTCATATAATCCCTAATACAACATGATTTTTCTATAATTTTTCATTAGATGCTGCAAGTCAAATTCAATGATTTTGCCCAAGAACTCTTATCCAATGATGAGAGAATATCAGGAGTAGTCATCAAAGGTCACAGTCTCTTACCAGCCCATAGTCAGAATGCAGACTCTATCAATGCCAGGTGTCATGAGGTTGAGTTCTTATGGGAACAACTGAAGGAGAAGACAAATGCTAGGACACAGGTGAGTTGTGGTAGTGTCATCAAAAGTCTGCAAAATGGTTTAAAATTTGTTGCTAGATTTCTGTTTATGGGGAAACAAAAGGAAAGCAATGGATGACTTTCACAGCTTCATGGTTGTTCACATAATAATATGCCCGATTTATACTTAAATGTTTTGTATGTTTCAAAGCACCTGCGCTCATTTGTTTTTCTTAGCGCCGCCATTTAAGCTGCAATGGCAAATTTTTATTTTTGCCGTAAAATCATGAAATTCTGAGAAATATTTTGCAGAAAATGTACTTGATTTGATACTTGACAATTTGATTAGGAATAAAACAATCAATATTTGTACTTCAATTGCGTAAATGAACCACAATTTTATGTTGTGTACTTTGAACAGTCGCAAATGTCATCTTAATTCAAAATTCCTTTTTGAAAATGCCAACAGCTTTGAGACATAGCATTAAATCTAGTGTAAATTGTTATATGAAACTTACAAAGTACTGATCGTTGAACAAAATGTTATCCCATTCTTATTATTTCTTGTTTTATCACTAGGGCTTAGCTGATGCAAAAGTGGTCCATTCCTTTGATCGGGATGCTGATGAGACTAAAGCCTGGATCATGGAGAAAGACACAGCGGTATCTAGTGAAGACTATGGTCATGATTTAGCTAGTGTACAGGCATTGGTCAGGAGACATGAGGGATTTGAGGTATTGACCGTTTTTCTGTATTTTATTTTGTAAAATTAGTGTTAAATTAATTAAAAATCTAAGAACTAAAAGGGGGTTAAGTCACAAAATCATCAAAAATGTTAATTTCTGATGCTATCTACACCCTCTGCAAATCTCACAGTGAAATAATGTTGTAGAATATTGTAACTGCATGGACAAAACCACATTGCAATGAAACTAGGTGGACATAACAACCTTCCTTGACATTTATCTTGAAATGCACTCAATGTGAAGGTCCAAAAGCGTTGGCCTGGTCAACTGGCAGGTATGTGAATTACTGAATGTTTATACTAGGATTTGGGCAGGTAACCTTGTCCTTACATATCACCATGTTCTTTTAGATGGTCAGGACCTTGGCGAGTTGGATACTTCTATTATCATGGATTATGTTATGCCATAAAATGCTGAGCTTGTGTAACACTTTATTACGAATAAATCCAGATGTGCTGTTAACCCTTTAACCTCATTCAGTGTTGAAGTCTTCAATTCCTTATACAAAATAACTGCCCTGTGTCTTTATTATAAGTATGTAAGGAATGAAAAGGGAAGTTAAAAGTTGTCAATTATTTTTACCATGAACATAGGCATGCAAAGTTTTATTCATCATGTCCTGAAGAAGCGTATTTTTGAAATCCTCATAAAGGCTCAACGACAGGGCTGTGTGGGACACTGCACTGTGGACCTTCCTGGTGCTTTTCTATCACACCCATAGGGGGTCAGTCAGTAGTCAGGATCTGCGATACTACACCATCATGACCATGTAAAGCTGTGGTCACTCTTTTTGCTTGCCTTCAGAAATAATGACACATCCATAGACACTTTCTCTAAAGTGGAACTTCACATAATATAATTGTGAAAACTTGCTGTGCTCCACTATAACTGTTTTTCATCATGATTTTTTTTCAGAGAGATTTAGCTGCATTAGAAGAACAAGTTGAATCCATATCCAACTCTGCAGCAGAACTAGTAGAACAGTTTCCTGATGCATTTGAACATATCAGCGCTAACAATGACACAGTAGTCGGGGCATGGAATGCACTGCTTGAGAAGGCCGCTACTCGTAAAGATAGATTAGTACAGGCTGAACACTTGCAGACATACTTCAATGATTATAGGGAATTCAGGTTAGTTTGAAGCTGTGCCTCTACAGAAGCCGTTAGCCTTTTTGTCATCTTGTGGGTAAAAGCTGGTAATTTAGTATGGTTGGATTTCCCTGTATTGTCATGGGTGCAAGTCTGTGTACTCGTCTCTAGGTTTATCACATGATTTCTTTTATACTTGAATGTAATTTTATTGACTTGATGGAAGGTGGCGGAAAATTACGTAACACTGACAACCACAATTATGAGCAAAGGTGTGTGTGTGTACGCTTTTGTAAACTCTGTCAATCAAAGGAACACACTTCAGAAATTCTCATGAACAATGAATTGTGGAGGTGTAGGATGAGTCTGCACTCAGATAGTGAAAACTTGTGTAAAGCTGTCCACTGTTACCTGTGGTTATATTGTAAAAACTCGATATTTAGCATATGTGCTTACTATCGAGTGCTTTTGAAAACATGAAATTGTACCAAAGACCAGCGCTTTAGCAACTGAGCTTATGGGGTTGAGACACATTTACTTCTTCGTATATAACTATGTGTATCAATGATTTGCTCAAAACCCCTTACACTTCATGTTTGCATGTTTTAAAAGCGCTCGATAGTAAGCACGTATGCTAACTATCGAGTTTTTACGGTATGTGTGTGTGGGGGGATGTATGTTTCTCTTCTGTTAAGTGTACGTTCAATTTGTGTCAAAGGGGAGGGGGAGCTTAGCTTAACCACATTCATTGTCAGTACCATAAATGCTCATTTTCAACTCCAATAACAGCAACTGACTTAATATTTTCCTTCCAGCGCATGGATCAGTGAAATGATGGCCTTAATTACCTCGGATGACCCTCCACACGATGTGCCTAGTGCTGAGGCTTTATTAAGCAGACACATGGAACATAAAACTGAGATAGATGGCAGAGCTGATGGCTTGGTACAATTTACACAGACAGGGTTACTGCTGATCAAGGACGGTCATTTTCTGTCAGATGAGGTGAGAGATTATATGCGTGTTATGTGTGTGCATATGAATGCACTTTTGTAAGCGCTCTAAATTAGGGAGACAAACATGAGAAATTCCCATAAAAGTTATAACAGTAAAGACATTGGAACTGTGGTCTTCCATGCATGCTGGACAGTGTTGATAGATTGAAAATGGGCCTAGGCTGAATCCGGGGTAAGGGAAATGAAACTCAAATATGTGTATGGACGGTAATGAGAATAAAACTTTTTTTTTGTTATTTTTGTTGTTTTATAGTGTTTGCAGATTATGTTTGTAAGCACCTCCAAATGAGGACATTTATATGATATTTTAAAGAGATGTGGTTTTAGCAGGGCCTAGATTTTGTCTTGGTTTGCAAGAATCAAAATCCATCATAGTCGCTGCACTTACTGTATGATACAACGAGAAAAGTTGATTCTCGCAACCGAATCTTACGAGAATCATTACGAGAATTGATTCTGTGATTCTCATCGAAATCTAGGCCCTCTTTTAGTTTTATTCCTTTTTATATATCCTCATCAAGGTGATTGCCTTAGTGATTCAAATGTGATGTCCTCATATGATGGTGCTTACGAGTAGGGGTGTGTTTGTTTGTGTATGTTTCTTCAAACTGTAGCAATGATAATAATACCTATATATCACATTCTAAAAACTGAGAACAAATATTATTTCCTGTGCAAGTTACTTAGATTGTTTGTACTGTGTTTGTACCCTTTTTTGTTCTACACTACAGAGTAAGGAAGAGGTATGTCATTCACCAAGTGTGGTAATATTAATAATGAGAACATATTCTTCATATATTTATATTCAACTCAACCAATTCTACATATTCATTCATTAATGGCCCAATGCCTTTTCATGCACTTTATGATTCACATGATTGGGCTTTGCTTACTCTTGTACATGCAATATGTATTTATCATGATAGACAAATTCCTCATTGGTTGAGTCATTACATTTATAGTTCAGATTTTGCTTTCCATTTTAGATTTCAAATTAGTTCATATGAAATTGTAGTCTGAGCTTTAGTTAGATATTTTCCCATCATCTTGACAAGATGGGTGTTTTGCTACTCCCCTTAAGGGATCCAAAATGAGTGTTTATTGCGTTTCGACAGTATTTTTTGTGGGACATGAGAGCACCTCAGACCTATCGAATTGCATCCTGAATACGAAGCATGTCTTTCTGATATCAAATAATTTTCATTTTTTTTACATCACAATATAATACAAATTTTATGACAAATTATAAAAATTTGATATTTTTCAAATTTTTGATATATAACAGTCCTCAGTAAATTATATAAATCTAATGATATATTCTTAAAGTGTATGTAGCAGGGAGGAAAAGCCGACGGTCAATTGAAAATTTTGACCTTTCATATTGAAGATATGGATTTTTTTCCCAAAAGACCTAATTTTTTTTTGGTGTTTTGGGAAAAAAAAATCCATATCTTCAATATTAAAGGTCAAAATTTTCAATTGATCGTCGGCTTTTCATCCCACCTACATACACTTTAAGTATAAATCATCAGATTTATAAAGTTTACTTCAAGTACTGTTAAATATCAAAAATATCAATTTTAATGATTTGCCATAAAATGTGTATTTTAATACACATTTTATGGTAAATCATTAAAAATTGAAAATTTCAAAAAATCAATTATTTGATATCAGAATGACATTCTTCATATTCAGAATGCAATTCGATATGTCTGTTGTGCTCTAATGTCCCAAAATAAATACTGTCCAAACGTTCATACCCCAGCCCTTAAGACATGTAAAATTTGCAATTGGACTTCATCTCATCTGAGACTGACTTCATGATAACATCGGCATGTCATAAGGTATATTGCTAATAGCGATTGATAGGCAAACGTGATGCATGCTGGGAACCAAAAGGGCTCAAAAGCTATCAAATTTGTTGTACGGTGGTGAATTTGAGCCCTTTTTCATTCTCAGCATTCATCATGTTCGCTATTAGCAGTATACCAATATTGAAAGGGTTTTCAAAGTTATATCAACAAAAAAAGCCTTGATTTGATAAGATTGCGGTTGCCCTTTTTCTAGCCTGAATCTATATGGCCTCAAATGCTGGAGGCTTTTTTACCCAGTCTTTTATATTCCTAAATATCTGAAGGATTGAGTCATGGGCCTTTTCGACATGTAGGTTGCAACAGAGGACTACTAGATCAAGACCATTCCATTTCTAGTTTTGTATGACAATGATGTATTGATAAGCGCGATACAGAATTCAGTATTTTGCTTAAACACATTTTTCATATCACTAGTTTCTTGTTTCATTATGCTAGACTCATCTAAAGTTAATCTATCTCTAAATGTTATCGATACTCTTTTATTCTCTAATTTAAATTTAGTTTTTGCCAAGTTTACAAGTATGAAGCATAGAGGTTAGACTAAGAGAGGACAGAGCATTATAGCTCTGTGAGGATTTTAGCACATGGGAACAAAAAAAAGTATACCTCTGCTATATCGAGGGCGCATCAGTGCAGCAATATCTCATTTCCGTTTTAGTCATTGTGAGAATATTGCATGTAAAGAATTTGGGCGTCATAGGCCTTTGCATATAAACTATGTTTTGTGGCTTTACATTGGGTTCTTTATTGTCACTGATAAGCCCATATGTTCTGAAAACTTTGGTACCAAATTTCAGAAAAATTTTCAAATTTGGAGATGAGGCAGTGTTGCCCTGAGCCCAAGACAGGTGTTCAAAAATCAAAGGAAAATCAGCCCTTGAAGCATGAGTGTTACAAAGCTTTGCTCTATAGTGTTTGGTGTGTATTATATCACCACAATGGGCTATTGCAGTTGAAATTCATTATAGACCCCCCCCCCCTATGGAAGACATGACTTTAATTTCCACACTCCCAGTGTGGAAGATTAAGGTCATGCCTTCCATAGGGGGTGTATGGATTTCAACTGGTTTAGCCCATTATCACCAAAATATATTACACACAGATCACAATCAATTATGGATGGTCAAATGATCTGGAGGTGCACTATTTGTGCTTGTGAAAATGATGGGGGTACAAGCACTCCTAGTCTAACCTATTCTGTACTACCTCATATTTTCCATCAAACAACTTTTTCAGTTTTCTGTTCATAAAGTTTCTGTTGGTATGTGATGTGTCACATGAAAAGATACTTCATTTTGGGGCATATTTTATTAAAGATGCAAACTAGATTAGTGTTTTCATGGGGGAGAAGAAAGCTTGACACACTGTCATCGTGTCTTAGGAAGTAATGCTCACATTTTTAAATAAAAGTTTTCATTAAACCTTTTTTCCCTTCTCACCAGCAATCTTTGAAACACATATTTTGATACGATTTACTACAACTGTTTCTCATTTTATCTCTCATATGAATCTTGATTCATCTTATATGTTTGCTCTCTATACATTGGTTCGCCTCAAGTTTGGTATTAATGTATGTGTGTATTTCTCTGATCATAGAATCGAATCACACACCTAACGTTAACCGTGCAGAGTGCACATGCACAAGACAAGAACAAAAGCTGTTTGTCGTCATGCTTGTAGCACAACCAAGAACAAGCATTGATGTCACTACTAAATTTGAGGTGAACCAAAGAATGAAAGCCGAATTCAAAAACATGTTACATATTTAACAGCATCCAACCTGAAGCTATTTGCCCTCATCCCTGAGCCATGTACAGACACTACTGTGTCTGGCAGAGAAGAACGACTGGAGTTGTTTACATTTTGAGAGCATACACAGCGTAAACATGGAAATGGGGTTCTGTTTGGCCGATTCAATCATCTGATTCAATCATTAGACCGATAATCTGACTGGCTGAATACACATTAAAGCATTGGTTGGCGCAGAGCGGCGCTCATGAAGGGAACACAAAACTTTGTGTATATCGCTCATTAACAAGGTGCTTGTGTCAATCTGGCCATGTGACTGCCGTTCTTCTCTGAAACCCAAGTGTAGTCTCCCATCAAATCTGCACAATTGTGTGTAACCCAGTAAGTTGGTCATTTGTCAAATTCTGGACCCATCTGTGATGAGACAATCATCAGGGAATCATTCTTAATTCTGGTTCAGGTTGGATGCCATTGCATTATATTTTCATAATCCTAGCTATGACTAATTCACATTATATTCTATAGCTTTCCAGATTTTCTTCAAGCATATCATCTAATTGCAATATACAGCTATTGAGAATTTTGCCGTAGCTTATAATCCACCACTTGTAGCCTGTCTTCCTCTCATTGTTTTCAGATCAAGGATAAGATAGAACAATTACAAACTGAATGGGAGAATCTAATCGCAGCCTGGGAGACCAAAAACGCTCAGTGTGAAGCTGTATTAGACACGCAACTTCTGACTCGTGATCTGGATCAAGCGGAGGCGTGGCTCAACTCGAGGACACCATTACTCAAAGATGAGACATTTTTGGTGAGTCTATTATACCAGGGAATCTTTATATTTTTACTATTGATTAAAGCACCATGCAAATACCATGATGCAGTGAGGTACAGATGGCTTTAGAAAGAGAAGACGACCTGTAAAGATGTGCTTAACATCAAAGACAGGACTGGCCTTGACTTTCAACAGCTCATCAGTACAGCTTAAGACAGAAGCTTTGGAGTCTTGTGTTTCAAGAGCCATCAGTATGTCGCTCAAACAGTCTCAGAGCTTTGGGACATAGATACATTCAAGCAAAATAAAATCCAATATAAGGCAAAAAAAATTGTTATGTTGCCCTCGAGTGGGAAAAATGGAAAAGTTACGTCGGTCGGTTAATTATCTTTTTTTTTTAAACCTTCAGTTTTTAAAAAATCCCACTAAATATTAAATAATTTGTCAATTTTGACTACTGGATACTTGTTAGAGAAATCAATTTAAGACTAGTCTTTCAATGCGATATTAATTTCAAGTGAAAAACATTGATTTTTGAACATATCTGTAAAAATTGTCATTTAAAAAAAAAAGAAATTGCGACCTTGATTTTTCAGGATTTAAGGTCGGTCGATTGAGGGCAACACAACAATTATTTTTTGGCCTAATCAAAACCTTAAATAGATAAATTCTTTCTGTCAAACGTGTTAGACCCTAAAAAGTCATCGGTTTTTACAATGAGACAATTTTGAAAAAATATAAACAGGGGTGATAGATTTCCTGCAATTGCAGGAAATCATGCTTTTTTGTTTTTTCGAAGATCCACACTTTTTTTCAGCCCATTTTGAGGCTTTATAGCCCAAATTCATGCACTTTTTCACACAAAGTCACTTCAGGCCACTAACCTACTTATATCTGTGATTCAAATTTATTACATTTTTATTATAAAAATCTGTAAATATCTTCCAATCAAGTTCAGATGAAAATGGATGCTTACTTACTGTGAGAATTAATTTATTTGCATATGTTGTCAGTAAGTTATGTTCACAAGTTTAAAATATTTGATGTTGTATGCAATTGTTTTGCAACAGGATGATAGTGCAGACATTGAAGATATGATGAAGAAGCATGAAGACTTTGAAAAAATGATTGCAGCTCAGGAAGAAAAGTTTGCTGCCCTCAAGAGGTCAACTATGGTACGTTACTTCATTATTCTCCCATGAATTTGACCTCAAAATGCAACAGTTCTTTAGAAACATGGATTTGAGTAATTTTGGTAACCTATTTTCCCTCATGCCTGTTAAAACTAAAAGACTTGATTTCTTTGGTGCCTGTGGATATGCAGTGCACATGCACAACATGGCTGTACATGGCTTTAATAATGACTACAAAAGTTAGGCCAGTTAAATGTGATTGTTACTACTTACACATGTTTCGTGTTTTTTGATGAAAGAGACAAAAAGTAGATGCTCTTCACAAAAACATTATTATGAGTTTGCATAACTATATTAGTGACACATGTGTCTGTACAAGCAAGTATTATTGTCATCCTGCGGAGCAGGAGACTACAAGCTTTCTCCATCTATTGCCATCTTAGGCAAGTGAAACAAGTGCAAGTGCTCAAACAAATATTTTTGTAAGACCAGTCTATTGTAATGTTTTTGTAGAGGATGTCTGCCTTTCGTCTCTTTCATAACAAAAACACTAATTTAGAAGTATATATGCTTGTAGATGGAATTCTACGGTATGCTACTCGACTGATGATACAAACAATCATTGTTCTCATTTGTAGTGCGAGGAGGAGGCTGAGAAGAAACAAAAGGATACAGAAGACAAAGTCAATGAGGCAATAAAGGATGTTGGTCTTGATCCACCAGAAGATATTGAAGATCCAGAAACAAAAGCAGTAGAAGAAGAACAAGTTGATGATGTGGATGTTGGCTTGATGGAGGAGTATGAAGAAGAACAAGAAGATGGTGGTTTGATGGAGGATTATGAAGAAGAGCAAGAAGATGATGGTGGCTTGGTGGAGGATTATCAAGAGGATCAAGAAGATGATGGTGGCCTGATGGAGGATTACCAAGAGGAGCAAGTAGATGATGGATTGATGGAAGGTTACCAAGGAGATGATGGCTTGATGGAAGATTATGAAGGAGCACAAGAAGATGATGGTGGCTTGATGGTGGAATATCAAGAAGAGCAAGAAGATGATGTGAATGTTGGCTTGGTGGAGGAATATCCAGAAGATGACGTGGATGTTGGCTTGGAATATGAAGATGATGGCATGACGGATGAGGAAAGAGTAAGTATATTGATTTATAGTTTTTATGGCTCCACCATGATGCATACTGTTTATGCAATGTCTGTATATGTACCTCCGTCTATCCGGATGCTGTAGCTCTTGAATACATAGGCAATTTGACTGGGGATATTCTAGGATAGGTAGGCCAAGGTCAAAACCTCAGGCTACTTTTTGGGGGGTTTATTTGCATATAGGTTATTATGATAATGAGCTAATTTGCATATTCCGCGCTGAAATTAGCCTTCTGTCTGAATGCTGTATCTCATGAATCGATTTTTGAATTGACTTCATATATTCTCTTATAGGTATACAATAGTTAGAAATCCTTGTTTCTTTTTAAGGGTCTAATTTGCATATTCATTATGATAATGAGCTAATTTGCATTTATTTCAGATGTTTTATTTACAAAAAAACCATTTCAGATATTTGTTCCCCAATGTTTTTCTTTCAAATGTTTTAACTTTTTAACTCATTTTGACCTTGCACTGCCTGCATGACAATACAATTAATAACATAGGTTTATAGAAAAAATGGAATGAGCGCTGAAAGGTACACATTATCATCCAAATTTAATCAACTTGTTGTGTAAATGAAGATGAACAAATTTTTGATCAATTTTGATACAAACGTAATGATAAAATGAAATGACATGGTTTTTTTTCCATTAATCCTGCAGTCTGCTTTAGTTGCTCAAATAGCAGAAGAAATGATGGAAGAGGAGCTGGCTCAGAAGGTAGATGAAGACATACTCGGTGATGACATGCCACAAATTCAGGTATGTTGTACACTCATTACATTATGCGGTATTTTAACAAATAATTTTAGGTGAGTAGGTGGCACAGTTGTTTGTGTACTTGGGTCAGGTGAATTAGGTCCCTGGTTCAGTCCCCGGCAGTGGCGACATGCTGGGGTATTGGCTGGGAAGGAAATTTGAATTTAATTAGAAACAACTATGGATTAAGTTCAGACTCTCCTGAAGTATATTTAGAATTGGATACTGTAAAAGTAGAAATTTTCATGCTACATATATTTTTTGCAAGCCAAGATTCTATCGCGAAAATAACACTGCGAATATATTCTTTTTCTGTATATTTTGATATAAGGAAACTAAGAATTGCACATTTAAAAACAAGGGAAACCGGTCAATATTGGCAAAGCACAAAAATTAATCACACAAAAAAATCCACTTTTACAGTAAATGAACCAAGAGAGTGCTTTGTCCATTGGGTTGGGTGGTTTTAAGGTGTCAAGACACATGAACAGCCATTACTGTATATTGTTGAATGGCAGGAAAATTTTCACTGCTACTGATTTGGCGAAACATGAAAAAGAACAATTTGTCAAATTTAAAGGTACTGTCATTTTGCAGGGGATACAAAAACAGCCTAACTCTCCAAGGACGTTTTTTTATTAGTTAAGTGTGTTTTATGCTCCCTGCAAAATGAAATTACCTTCAAATTTGACATTTTAAAGTAACAGCAAAATATTACATAGGTTTTTTTCCTGTTCAGGGACAATATTTATAATCACAGTTAGTTTCAAAACGAGTAGGTTGTTTTATTATGAAGATATTGACAATGGTTACAATTTTGTGTTTGGAATTGATTTATTTTCAGAGTACAAGTCCTGTTGTTGAAGAGCCTGTCATAGAACAAGTCCACATGGGCACTGAAGAAGCACTTATGGCATCAACTCCACCGCATGAAACTGAAGAAAATGGTACCACAAGAGATGAACGTGGGACTTCAGTGACATCGGTAGATTCTATACTTTCAGGAGCAGCTGCTCAAGAACTCATGGATGAATATAATCTAGATCAAAATTATAATCCAGATCGGGATTATAATCCAGATTCAGAATCATCCGAGAAATCCTCGACTCAATTCACCGGCGATGAAGCTGGAAAAGTGAGTCGTGGCATGTCGCTGAACTCAACCGACTCGGCTCTGTTCGGGGATGTTGAAGACAATAGATATCAGGATCAATCGGATCATGTTGAAGGTGATTCACCGGAGAATGAGCAATCGTTGCTGGATGCCCTAATGGCAACGGAGGCATTGTCTGCAAATGGCAGCACTCGAGAGCAATTAAGTGATGCGAGAAATTCCTCGGATCAAGATGAGGATGTTTTTAATGAGAACGAGCAAACGTTTATAGATGATGTAATACTTACAGAACCTATGTCTTCCCCAAATGGAAATAGTGAACCAAATGTAGAAATAATTGTGGATGAAGAAGAGGAAGAAGAGGAGGAGGATGAAGAGAAAAGGGCATTGCAGTTGAAGATAAAAAAAAAAAACTACAGTCTCCTTATTTAGTATCTCCAACTCAAGGTGTGGCTGATGATAGATATGATATGCCTTTAACAACATTTGGACAGCCTACATCATCGACTTTTGGTCAAGGAAAAGCACCTGATGCTAACAAGAGTCCTCGTCAAAAGAAATCTGGCCAAGCCAAGAAATCTGGCCAAGCCAAGAAATCTAGTCCAGCCAAAAATCTAGTTCAGCCCAGAAATCTAGTCCAGCCGAGACTACAGACAGTCAAGAAGAGGCAAGCAATCATGGATCGCCTCGGCTTAGTCCATCTGATAGATTTAATATACCGCTAACAACATTTGGGCAGCTTGCATCAAATGTTAGTCAAGGAAAAGTTGATACGAATGGAGATCCCCAAAGTAGATCTATCCCAGTTGAGAGCATAGATATCCAAGAAGAAGATATGGCACATCAGGGATCGCCTCGTCAAGGTCCGTCCGTCAAGTCACGTATTCAAATGTTTCAAAGCGATCCCCTCGAGCTAATGCCGCCGCCACAGACTGCAACTTTAAGCAAACGAGGGAGGCGGTCACAGAAACAATACGCGTCTCTTGCATCAGACAGTGATGATAGTAGTTCTCAAGGATACCAAAGAAATCAGAATAATAATTGGGAATCGAGGCAATTGCCAATGGATTATTCCTCTTCTGATGGTTTGGATAGTGATGGTGGTGATGCGAGTAGGAAAGAGAAGACCAGGAAAAAGCCACCTACGTACTGTAAACCACCAGGTAAGAGCAGTGATGGAACATTAGAAATATTTGTGAATGTAGAGATTACTTAGTAGTCAAGGAATCAAAAGCACTGTAGTGTTTTTAGTTTGATAAAACAATTAAATGCCTTGACTCTGATACAGACGATAGAAAGACCGATCCCCCAAATTTGAAATATCTGCAAATGTGACACAATCTGGTCCATGGGGCCAAAGGAGACATTTTTGAAAATTGAGTTACTGTAATTATTACATTACACATACAATAGGCTATCATTTACTGAAAAACCAAAGGTCTGGGAAAGATAAAAAAAAAACCACCAAAGGTCTAGCATACTTGGTTCTAAAGTTAAGGGTTGGGATTCTGAAAGGTGGTTTAACTTAAGCCGGTGCTAACTTAAACCTGGGTCTAACTAGTCCCGGCTTAAGCCTAAACCTAGGTTTAAGTTATTTTACGATTCAAAGCTCGGACTAGTTAGACCTGGGTTTAAACCTAGGTTTAAACTTAGACCTGGTTTCGTAGCCGCATAGTACTAACTGTGGTGTATACTCTTATGCATATTACACAGAACTTTGTGCATGGGTATGATGTTCCAATTTATTTGAAGGCTATTATAATAGGCATTGGTGTGGGAAATTGTGAATAAACAGCGGGTAGTAGGGCCTAGAGTTGTTATCTTTTTCATGTTTCTGAGTTTATTGATGAAAATGATTTTTATGTTTTTTAACCATATACGGAGATCTATAATCCACGAAAGTTCAGTCTTATTTTACTATGATTTTCCCAAGTTTAAACAACACTCACGTTGCATCATAGTAGGCCTAACAGTGATTAAGCTGAAATGGTATTTTTTTAAATTTCATTTCTTGATATTTCACATATAATACCGGTGCAATAATTATGACGCCTGGGGGAGGGTAAAATGGGGGGGGGGGCTGTTTTGGCAAGCCAAAAGAAGAGCAAGCATATTTTACCCAGCTATTTTTGCACACATTTACGGGGCACCTTTTAATAAAACGCTCTAAAAGGGGCTTATCCCACAGAGTATGAAAAACGTTCTTTCCGTTTTTCACATGACCAATATGCTCACTGCACTGCGCTCGAATTTGCAAATTGGGTTCCCACAAGTTTGACATGGTGTGACGCAAATGTTTTTGGCTGGCCAAGGGGTGGGGGGGGCGAGACAAGCATTTTTTTAGCAGGCCGAGAGGGTCAAGCAATTTTTGTCAGGCTGAGAGGGGCATTCAAAGTGGCACGCTGTTTGGAAATTTCCGCAAGGTTAGTATAATTTGGGCCTATACGGAATACCCTCCGCGCTGTCCGTTTATTTCGTTCATTACATTTACAACTCATCGAGGAGGCATCATCACATGGTTCTCTCTTTTACGGACAGCGGGGAGGGTAGGCCTATATAATTGAAGATGCCTGGTGTATCCTATTGCAGGCATAAAATAGCTATATAGATTTAGAATATTAAAACAAAACACTGACCTATTATAATAAAAGTACAAACTGTGTAGCATATTTATTTTATTATTAATGTTAAACATGATACATAATCCATCACTTCAAATAGTGATTAAGTAATTTTTAACCACCTTGTACATTAAATAATAACATTGAATGAATTCGTTTCAAGTAGCATAGAGGTTTGTTCCCAGCAAACACAAAACGTTTTCGACATCATTCGCAAAAGGTTATAAAAGGTTGTCAGAAAACGTTTAAATGTCGGGTTATATAACGGGTATATTAAGAGTATAAAACGTTTTCATAACCTTAATAAAAAAAAATTGATAATCTACTGCTAAGCAAACAAAATATTTTGTAGAAAACGTTTAAATGTCGGGTTATATAAAGGGTATAAAAACGTTTTAATAACATTCCAAAAACATTCTTGAAAACTTGATACAAAACATTCTAAACAGAATGTTATTTTGGGGTTGAAAAAATATTTTGCGTAAAATGTTTACCCCAAATATTTTCAATAACGTTTTAAAAACGTTTTCATGACCTTTATATAACCCGACATTTAAATGTTTTTAAAAGGTTTTGAAAAAAAAACATTTTAAGAACATTTCTGTGTTTGCTGTGTTCAAATATTTTAACATAATGTTATTTAAGTATTGACACAATATTTGGTAAAAATGTTTGCAAAAATAGTTTACAATAGGCCTAACATTTTTTGAAAACATTTAAAAATATTGTTGTAGTGTGTTTTCATACAAAACGTTTTAAAAACGTTATCATGACCTTTATATAACCCGACATTTTAATGTTATTAAAACGTTTTTACCTAAACCAAAAGTCAAAATATAACTTATTTAAAACGTTTTGAAAACGTTTTTGTGTTTGCTGGGTTGTTTATTATGTCAGGCCTACTGTCAGGTCATGTCATTGGCGCCGATCTGTTCTGAAAATGGAGGAGGGGCACGGATGATGTGAAAAGATATGTCAGCGCCAAGACGTATGAGAGGGATGCCCTGGGGCCACTCAAGTATGATAGTGTACGCATGTGTGACCAAATTTTCTTTAAACCCCCCTACCAGCAAATTTAGGGCCTATAATTTAATATAAAATTTACCCCCTAATGAGTTTTTTGCCTAGTAAAAATGAAGAAATGTACACTTTTTGGACTTGTAATTTACCAAATATTTGAAAAGGTACCCTAAACAAGTTGTTCAGTTACAGAAAACTAACCTTATTCTTGAAAATCAGTGTTTTTTAGACCCTAAATGCGTCACTCAAGTAACTTGCCTTGCCTAAAAACAACACCCCTTTTCCTTGTTTTTTTTTTCACGCATGCGTACAGACCATTTATGTGAGTGGTCGCCCGGGGAGGGATGTGCCCCTTCAGAAGTTAAAAAAAAGCAAAATAAAGTCTAAATTTTGAAGTCATTTGGTGGACATTTTACATTATTTTTGGTTATTTTTGTGCAGATCTCAAAATGGCTATTATACTGTAGACTACCCCGGTACTATTGATTCAGTTACCAAAATGCGAAGGGGGCATAGGCCTTCTCGGACATTTGATATTATGTCCCTCTCCAGGATTGACGCCCATGCTGGTTTCATATAGGAAAGTAGTGAAGACCATGTTACCTATTATTAAAAGGACATGTTTAAAATTATTAATACCTTTCTAAGACTTAATGATAATTACGATAGTGTGTGAAACGTGCAACGTACAAAACTTGTCTTCATTTCCATTGAGTAGTAGGCTATATAGAGTAATAATATCGATACCAAAAGTCTCATATGTTATCATGTTTGTGTTACACTAGTAGGCTTAAACATGTTAAAGGCCTATAACATTTAGCAAGGTAAAAAGTTTCATGTTAAAAACACTTGTGGTTGTGCTGCTCATCGATTCTGTAGTCCAAAAGCTTCCAAACTTTGATGGCCAGTGGATCTCAGCCGGGGATCGCGGTTACTTCATCATGTATATTGTCCTGTAATGAAAGAAAGAAAAAAAATAGTATGTTTAAAATATGAATTAGAACTATATTCAAATCTTGCCCCCCCTCCACACACACCCCCACACTCTCAATTTTGAGATTTTGGCATGTGAAGAAATTTTATAATTTTCTCATAATTGCTGTTGTCTGTTGAGATGTTTCTTTTACTAGGCCTGGTATCATATTCATGAACAAAAAGTATAAAGCTTTGTACGAAGTCTAATTTAAATTTATGCATTCTAATTTTTGGAAAAAGCATGTTTTATTCTATCATTTCAAAGGTAACACACAAAAAGTAAAAATTAGAGCAAAATTGTGGCATATACTCAAGATTTTGAATGCTTAGACATGTTCCAAGTCTTTGATTTTTGTGACTCGATTGTCAGAAAACATGTCGAAAATGCATGTTTTGGCTCCCCCAAGAAATTAGTACAATAGTGAACGTTTTCTATTATCTACAGTCAGTACCAAATGAATGATTACGATTGAGCTATGTTTCGTTTGTCAGACTTGATGTTTTTTTTAATCCAATAAAATCAGTGTTTTTTTTTTTCTGGAATGGGGCAGTAAATTACTCATACCTACATTGCCATACTTTTAAACTTACCAAAATAACTTCAAGTTATGGTGCATGGGAATCATCACTCAGATTAGAAAACATTCCTCTTGACATGACATTGACCTGTAAACCGGGCCTGTAAACGAAAAAACAAAACAAATCATACCATTTTATTTTGTGCTGCTGTTAATCAGTCGTAGAGTTTCATGCATTTAAAATGTGCAATTTGTAGTAATATTTAGGCCTACATGATCATGATGGTATCTAAAAATATACTTCAGTGAGCACTGAAAATTCAATAAAATTAATCAGTCACAGGAATGATGAGCAATCTATTTTATATAGGCCTATGCCTGATAATATGCCTGTTTGACCAAACTTTCATAGGCCTAGTACCAGTTATACCACGATGACCTGATAGCACGAGTCAGACAAAATATTAAACAAACGGTAGATTTCATATTAAAATAATTAATTAGGCGGAGCTTCAAGTTCAATAATAAGCCTGGAACAGCCTGAGTCCAGGTCTAGCCAGCCTGTAAACATATAGGGCCTATGTATGGCATGTCATCACATAATTATGCCCTATGCCCCTATAAATTGGTACAGGTCGGTATTAAGGCTAGGGCCTAGGATGTTCCACTACCAAGCTTGAACTTGAAGCCTGACCTATTATTTACATAGACAAAATCCCTAGGCCTACGGAAAATATGTGTCTTGTGGGTACCGGTACTGATACAGATTTTGCCTAGGCTACCATGGCTACAGCCCATCCCATGATATCCTAAAGCCCTAGGCTAGCCAGCTAGGACTATCATGACCAGGCCAGGGCCGCCTGATGGGGTAGGCCTAAACGTTTTACTTCTACACCAGCTTCTAACACCACAACATCACTCTACCGTGAGTATTAAACTCCTGAGTCCTTACATCTTCATTTCAAGCTGCTTCATATCAAGCTGAAACTCATTGGAAAAAAGCCCGGACTTATAAGGGAACATTGAAAAAGCTTTGTCCGAGCTTCGTTTGCTGATAAAAATCCACAAAGCCTCGGCTAGGCTATTCTCCTGTACACGGTATTTACATGTAATTTGTTAAGCCTAACCTAATCGATTCCTGAGCTTGACTAAAACAATACCACAGCCTAAAATCGTCACCAATAATAAATGAGTGATTTACATTATATAGGGGCTTTTAGGTGGTAAAACAGTATTAATATGTCTTGAATAAGCCGACGTTTCTTACCTTCACTGTCATGACGCAGCCCTATGCTATTGCACTGTGCCGTGAGTACCGGGTATAGGTATGACTGTCACTGCCGTGTATTGCACTGCCACAGTGCCATGCCCATGATTGCAGCAGTGTACAAGCTTGGCCGATCACCTCCACTTTCAAACTCTGGTTACAATTGTCACAACTCTTCTCTATTCATTATGGAACATAATCCTTTTATTATGACTTCCAAAAATTGGTTCTGTGGCACATTTTTCCAGTTGCAAATACCACGAATTGCAGTGGTCCGCTTCCGTAACAAGCAGGCTTCAGTGGTTGGCATGCAGACAAATGCACTTAAACCTGAACTTAAACCTACCCCCTGCCAGGTTTAAGTTAGACCCGGCTTTTGCGACTTTAGTACTCAGCTTTAGACCCAGGTTTAACTTAAACCAGCTACGGGAAACGCAACTTAGGTTTAAACCTAGGTTTAAACCTAGGTTTAGCTAAACCAAGGTTTAAACCACCTTTCGGAATCCCAACCTATAAGTTTTTTGATGTCTATTTTCGTTTGTTTTTTTGGTTTTTACTCCAAATTTTTACCTTTATCTCAGTTTCAAATTTGCCGACTTTAGCCCACATGGACCAGATCATGTAACAAATGGTCTTGGATGGAACATACCAATACATGATAGGCCCTCTACTACATTCTTAGAAAAAAACTGTTCAAATAATTTAAAGCTCTAATTGAAATGTCCCCTCCCCTCAATTACCTTATACAATGTTGCCATGTACACCTTGCTTCTATCATTGTTTGGTGGGCAAAGGGGTGGGGGTATTTGGAAGATAAACATTGAGGCAACACTATTATAATTCTTAGTTTCCAGTGACTGATATAGGGCATGCATTATAGTAAGAGGAATATGGGATGAGAGTAAGTGTTCAAACACATTTTTTCCGGGATTGTAGTCCCACGCCATCAGAAGCCTGATAATTCAGCAGACCAAAAAAATATTTTGTATTTTGTGTTTTTATGCTCCACTCCCACCCCTGTGTATATATACTCACATATTTTTCTCTCTGTCTCTTTCTAGTTGCACCAGCAGATCCTAGTCGTACTTCATCTCCAAGGTCAAAGGTCCCATCATCTCCAAGGTCAAAGGTCCCAGTAGCCAAGTATAGTAAAAATGCTCCATGGGTAAGTAATGGTACCTTAGATTATTAAAAATAGAGGTAAGAAAATTCCATGCCCATTACGTTTGAGCGTACTGACACCGGTACGCTATTACTTGCATTCCATGGGGAAAATAATATATAGTCAACCATGATTTAATATGGAAAACTGAGTGGTTGTATAAACTGATTAATTACATCCAAACTGGACAGAAATGTAAATATTTATGATATAAAGTCTACTTGAGAGAATCCTTTGAATTGAGAAAGCATCCCTGACGACATTTTCATGAAAACTTTTTGAAATCTGACATTACCATTATTGATTATGAAACCACTTTTTTTTAAATTCGTTTTGAAAAAAAACACTAAATTCTTTACTCAACTTTAAATTACAAAAGACATCAATTGGTTTCACTGGAAACTTTATAATTTATAAGTGTATTTTATAATTTTTTGGTCAATTCTAATTTGATGCATTATATAGACTCACAAGAAAAATGTTAACTCTTCATGTTGACTGACATGTTTTTCTTCTTTAATTTATCCTTGGTTTTGCCAGACCAAATATTTGCCTTAATATCGAGGTTGGTTATTTCAAGTTTTTGTGATCAAAAATATTTTGCTCCAGTATCACATTTTTCCTTTATTGCAAGTAATTTTAATAATGATCTGTGTCTTTAAGTGTTTGTGATTCTATTAATGTTATTGATAGTCTTTACTGGTTGATCTGCAGAGAAGGTATCTTACACTTCCCACAATGCATTTCTTCCCAGTAGACCTACTGATTTACTATTCAGTGGAACATTTGTTCAATCATGGTTTGATACCGTCAAAAATTACCTGAGGTAACAAGAGCTCATCCGAACGGTGCAATCGAGGTATTTCTTGTCACTTTTGACCCATGTTGTGCTGAATAGCATCCAGTACTGGGAAGAAATGCATTGTGGGAAGTGTAAGATTCTCTGGTTGATCCTTAGATTATTAATACACAGATTGGAATTTTCCATGCCTGTGCCCTCTAAGCGTACTCGAATTCAGCTGACGCCTGTACAGCGTACAGACCTGGCGACATCGCTAATCTTACGCGCGAAGTTTCTTTTGTGTACGCTCGCGCTGTTTGCGCTAGTTTTGAGTTTGCTCACGCGGTATCTGACTTAGCGTCGATCCCCTGAGGCAACATGCCATGTTTCCGCGGTATGGGTTGATCAGTAACTAAATAGAGTTTGATGTTCATATTAGATTCATAAATGTGTTAATATTAATGAGGCAAATGTACCAATAGCTGGTGATATTTGATAAGTGGGCTTTATTTGTCAATGCATGGGAGCACCATTTCAAAGATTTATGTGCGTATTTCTGTGTACCTAAACAGTAATGACTAGGATGTTTTAATTGCAGGCGGGGGGTTTTCTTGGTTTCTAACGAGGGATATTTTTATCTTTGATATTAAGATTTTGAACTTTTGAAGGTGGGTCAGAGGAAAGCATAACCCAGTGGTGTTTGCACTCAAGTATTGAGACAAATAAATCTGACGCACAAGAGGAATGATAAGGGGTTTTAATAAAGGAGATCCCAAGGCTTGATATAAGGGGTGTCATGCCCCATGTGCACAATTTTTCTCAGGAGGTGAAAAACACCCAAAACTTTTGTTTTTATATATTATTGGCCTGATCTCAAGAATTGCAAGGCCTATGGAAATATAAATGTGATTATGGACTCCTAACTCATTTCCTTTAACATCAATGTACTTAATATTAAGAAGTACATTGCAATTTTTTAGTTCAATGACTAAAACTGGACAAATATGTTTCCTGCCATCCCACTTGCCTAAAGGCTGAAGGATAATGAAAGCATACTTTCATTTTTAAACTTTTAAAAAGGTCCGAGGGTAAATAAAACATTCTTTGATGTCATTTATGAATGAGATTAATGACTGGATATGATATTTTGTAAACAAATATCAATGCACTTGCCATTTTATTTTTTCATCACAGTGCAATTCCTCTGAAAAACAGTGTGTGCATTGATATTTGTTATTTGATCTACAACAAAATCATCCTCTTATTAAAAATTGGGGAAAAAGTTAGAAAGAAATCTTAAGGTCTTTTTAAAGATTCATTGTTTATCTGTGTAGTTGAGAAAAGTTGTTATTTTGCTTTTGTTGTTATCTAGACAACCTCTTCTTGTATATCAGTATGACTTTGCTAGTATGCACGCTCATCTCTTTTCATCATAATATATTAATACTAGACATCATTTAGCTCTCATAGGCTGACTTCACATCTTTATTCACTCTCATCTTTTATTGTATGTCGATTGGGTTGCCAAAGGCCAGCCATTGATAGAAGCTGGAGAAATATATATTCAAATCTTTATCTGTTACATGTTGTCATTTTAACAATTGTGTTGGGTAGTGAGAAAGACAGACTGAAAGACTGACAAACAGTTGATCTTTGGAAACTAACAAAAACAACTCAAGTGTTGATAAATGTGAGACTTATTAGGGTTGCCGTCATTTTGGCACTACGATCTCTAAACATGTGTTACAGAGTGTTATAGGCCTGTGGCAATTTATAGAATTAGTTTTTAGTTGTTGATGTCACTATGTTTGATACAAAAATAAGAATTTTGGTATGCATAGAATGCAGCCCTCGAATTAAGGATCTGAAGGGGCACAGCAACTTTTTTAGGGCAAGTTGATAATTGCCTTGGATTTTCACTGAAAAGGCAAGGCAGCATGGCAGTTTAATATTTCAAGAGGGCATCATTGCAACTGTTGAAAATTTGAGAAGGGCACCAAGGCAATTTCTCAAAACTGAAGAAAACACACACATACAAACATGGATAGATGATTTTATAATGAAGGGGCAGGGATGGGGCACCGACGGCAACTTCATTAGAGTGCACGGCAAGTGCCTGCCTTGGGTAAAGGACATATTTTGAGGGCATTTCAGCAGTGGGGATGGGCACCCACGGCAAAATGCCATGGGCGCTGTGGGTTAATTCGAGGGCTGATAGAATGTTATTGTTTTTATAATTTTGTTTTAAACTTTTGTTTTTTGTCCATATCATTGTTCAATTTGAACTCACATACCCCTTAATATTTTTCCAAGTTCTAGTATTGCACGGATTATATATGTGTACCTATTTGATAAATGTAGTGAACAGTATATCTCTCTGAAAAAAACTAATTTTGACTTTTGATCAGTATTTTGTAATTGTGTTCCCCCTCCTTAAGTATGTCCAAATCATACTTAGCATTCGCAGGTGACAGAAAAATCACTAGTGATTTCAGTTGTTTCAGTTGTGGCAAGCGACTGTGGCTGGTCGTGATTTGACGCTAGGCCATGCAAGCAACTTGTGATTGATAATCGGCACTTGCTTTTCTGAAACACCGATCGATGTAGGATGTAAAAACAGATCTTTCTTTACTTTCATTGCGACTGCTTAGTATGCTGCACCTATTGGGCTATTCTATTTAAAATCCACATTACCCCTGTGGAAGGTTTTGGAAATATCTTCCACAGGGGGAGTATGAATTTCAAATTGAATTAACACATTAGGCAGCTCCATTTGAATTTCAAACACCCTCTGTGAGTTTCAAATTGAGCTACCTAATGTGTTCATTCCATTTAATACTCCCCCTGTGGAAGATATTTCCAAAATCTTCCACAGGGGTAGTGTGGATTTTAAATGGAATAGCCCATTATGATAAACTTGTGATCATTTTATGTTTTATGCTATAGTATAAACACTGTCTATCATATTACCATTATTATTTTATATAGTCAGAAGATGAGGGTGCTTCAAGTTCCTCTGAAATGCCATCAGAAAGGCGGCGAAAACCCAACCTTCGATCGCGACCAAACACACCACCGCCGCCGCCTCCACCCGGCCAATCTCCACCTTGCACACCGAGATCAACTGATTCCACGCCGAGAAATTCACCTCGACCCGAAAGCAAACCACCGTTAACACCATTGCAGCAAGAACTGCAACACTATATGGCATCATCAGCATTTCCAAATCAACCAAAGCGTCCAGCTCCGCCGATGGTCGGAATCATCCCTGCAACACCGCCGCCTACGAAACGGTCCACACAGCGCCCTCAAGTACAGGAAGTTACCGCAACACCGCCCCCACCTCCAGCTATGCATGTCATTGATTTCAAAGGGCAGGTACCACCAAGAATGCATCCACGGGAACAGAGAGAAAAGAAGAAATTTAGCATGAGTCTATTCAAGAAGAAATGAGTGTATACTGGGGTTTTATCAGAGAAGCTATCTTACTCTTCCCAGAATCCTTTGCAACATGATGCACCACCTCATTACATCAAATGACACTCCTGTTACTTTGTACAGGTTCTCTGTGTTTTCCTGTTGAGAATAAAGTAGTAAACATGGTCGATAGTCAAGAAATAAACATATTTTGCACGATCTGGATGTCTTCTATTCACGGAGGTACATTTTGTCACTATCAACCCATGTTGTACTAGATAGCAATCAGTACAGGAAATTAAAATGAGAGAAATGCATTATGGGAAGTGTAAGATATCTTCTCTGGGATTTTATATTTGGGTAAGAGAATACTGTACTTAAATATTTGTATCACAATTTCTTCTCATCGCAAGTGCTGTATCACAATTCAGGTGTACTTATACAAAAATAGACTTTATCTTTTATACATTTAATAAGACTATAATACTTGCAGGCTGATCATGTTTCATGTATTCTGTGTATGTTTATGTAATTATGTGAATATGAAGAAATAATTTGTGCAAATCGTTTGTGTGCTGCTTGTCCTAATCTGCTAAAACCTGTGTTCGTTTTGTTAACCGAGTAGAGAGATACATAAAGCCTGTGGTATGTTTGGAACGATTACCGAATAGGGTGCAACTCTACTAGTCTTATTACAAGACTGCTCTATCCCAATCCTAAACCCTAACCCTAAACTCTGTAAACGAGTACTGGACTCAAGTCTAGCAAGTTGCACCCTATTCGATAATTGTACTGTATGTTTGAAAAATATTCTTGACTGATTAATACGGTCTACATGAGAAAGGCTGTCCTTACAGCCAGTCTGTACCAGATCAAAATGGATCAATGCTGATCTATTAACCGCAATGATCTGTGAAAAATTGTTGTGCACAAGTTTTGTACGTGAAATTATCAATAATGTTAGAACCTTTTATAGAGGCCCTGCATGAAATTATCGATTGGCTCCAAACAAAGGATTTGAGCCGGTGTCCCTCACCGTAGTTATGGCGGAGTGCAGTCCATTCAATCAAATGTTGTCATCAACCTATTTGATCGTAGTGCAGGGTTATGTGTGTGAGACAAACTGTCACGGTAGATTGCAATCATGCTTTTGTTGAATGCATTTGAGTAGTCCGCCATATTTACGGGATGATACGTCACATACAAGGCCTCTATACAAATATTTTGATTGAAAATGAAATTAACCTGATAAAAATTGTTTTCAGTATTTTTGAACCAAAATTGGATCACCTTGAAACTTTATTATAAAATCTTGAAAACTGTCCTCCATCTTAATTATGTGCAATCTGTATATAGAACAATTTTATATTTACTTACTACACAATACTGTATTTTCTCTTTTCTATGACAAGTTTTTTTAAGGGCTGGGGTATGAGCGACCTTGAAGTTCCGGTATCTGGAGAGGGGAAGCAATGAGTTACCCCAAATCACAGCGGCAGGTAGTGACTGGGCCGCCGAGTGCTAATATATATTTATTTTGGAAGGTTAGTGTTTGTTTTAAATTTTGGGGCGTTTTTCAAAATTTGATATTTTTGGTCATATTTCAAAAAGCGACATGCCAAAGACAACTCTTTGGGCACATAGTTTGTTATTGTTATTGCAGTTCTTTTCCACATACCTACGTTAACATTCGATTTCGTGATTTACTAATATTATATATTTTATGACTGCAATTTGGCGTTTTCAATGCGTTTTACACGTATCATGAAATTAACGCAAATATTTGGTCACGCTGCTTTTAGAATTTTTACCTGATCGTCGGCTTTTGCAGGCAACAGAATGCAGATTGGCTCACGATAGATGTCGTATTCCTCTATGTGGTTCACTCATTGATAAAATGAGTTTGCATTCCTTGTAACAACACACACATTGCCGTCTGGAAACCGGGTCTGGTACTGATTTTGGGACAGCCAATAGACTTCAGCGCCGTATCAAATCTCATAAAAACCACACGACTGGCGACTATGTGTTTATGTTTCCGCATCGAAAAGCTTGTGTCTACATCTATATATTATTATACTTCTTTGGAAAGCGTTGACCTTTGACCATTCTTTGTATAACGCCTGATATGACCTTGATATGTTAAGCTTGATTGGGTAATGCGTTATAGCATCCATTTCATTGAGGTGTTAGGACTTGGTCAGTATATACTTGCAGGGATACAATAGTTTAACATGGTGTGTGAGCATGGTGAAAGACTCATTATTGATTAGGCGCGGACATATTAAAGGCACAGGTCCTTTGCGTGTATAGCAGAAAATTATAATAGAATGTGTGAATAGAATGTTTGGAATTTTGCAACTAAAATACTAACTGCATTCTGCATTATGTATTTATTTATTTATTTAGGCCTATGCCTATTTATTTATTTACTGACTTATTTATTTATTTTATTTATTTGGAATAGGGCCTATTAGTTAGTAGGCCTAGTTAGTAATATTCCATGATAGGCCTATACGTCGGTTTATTACTGATTGTTGATAACTTGACAACTTGATTGATTGATCGATTGATAGTCATTTCACATTATATTCCTAGTTTATAGGCCAATTTGAATAGCATCGTACATTAGATAAATAGACCTATCAGTATTGATTTATTCTATTCAGCAATATCAAGGATTACTATCAAACTTCTCATAGCTGATTGTCAGTTGGCTCAGTGGTAACGCAGTAGGTTTTACAACACCGAGGTCCCGGGTTCGATTCCCACCTCCGCCTATTTTTTGCAAGGCTGAGAAAAAATGAAATTTCTGGACTGCAAACTTATTTGGCGCGCGATCTGAGCTGGTCCTTTTCTGGTGGCTGTGTCTGTTACAGGCACACTCCCTCTGCATCCAAACCAGGTTCACGCTCATTACACCTCCCTTAAGAAATGCATTTTCCTACATATTTAATATAATCTCTGTACTGTTTACATGTACTTAATACAAGAACCAAAGCATAAGTATTTAGTTATACCTGATTCCATTTTCTTTTACTTTTGATATTTCCATCGGAAACTTTCAATTTTGGGGGCACAACATTGAACATTTTACCCAAATAAGGCAGTTATTAAGGTAGTAGCATAAGTAAAATAAGTTTGGAGTACCCTTCCCACCATATAATACATTTTGCTGACTAAGGCATATTAACATCTAGCGTGTGAAGGGTATTTCGGAGTTATGAACAGGGTATATCTTGGTCAGCACAAAATAGGCAAGAACTGTAAGAGTTGCTGCTATGCCTACAGTCTGTCCACATAGAAGTACAAAATAAATAGACCTCGGAAACCGGAGGTATGAGAATATTATTTCAGTGCAATGTGTGTGTAAATGCTTCTTTGGCGCGCCAACTGCTGCACAATTTGTACTTGCCGAGTGCACCACGCTCTTTACACGTCACGTTTTTTAACACGCAGTGCGAGTGACGCAAAGCATTGACCCCCGATGCCACAGATTTGGTTTTTACTTCTATGTGGACAGACTGTAAGACCCACTTTTTATACAGTTTCTGTTCTATTCATTGTGTGTGGGGGGGTTCGTTTGTTTTCAACGACAAATGTGGACACACCTATGACATTTCACTTATAAAGTGCAACCCCACAAGAACCGTGGATGTCCACGGTGATAAGAGAGAATCAGAGAGCGCTACACGTCGTAATATTGCATATGGGAGCATATGTACCTCATCGTAGGTGTAATACCAGGTGTACGATTTGGCAGTTAAGTATCATATCGTACCACAAAAGTCCACGCTTTCAATAGGGAAATCTCAGTGTGTAGAGATCCACAGTTACTCTGTTAACTACATAGGAGGCTCATAGGGCCCACATTTGTCTAGAAAAAACATGTACATTTTCAGGCCTGAATGGCCCATCAACATTTTGGCTTATTTCTATCCCTTTGTACAATGCTAAGATTACTTGACACAGGGTACAATTTATATGAAGATTTAACATTGTATGTAGATTTTAATTCCGTAAATACTTAAGGGGGTACTACACCCCTGGCCAATTTTGTGCCTATTTTTGCATTTTTCTCAAATATTATAGCGCATTGGTGGCAAGTAAGATATGTATATTATAGGGGCAAGGACTACAACTACTGCGCTAGAAAATTAGCACCTCAGGGCAAGTAGTTATTGATTTATTGATCAAATATTGGTTTTCCCTCATTTTTGACTGTAACCCCACAACTGTTGTCTGTGCTGAAATAAAATTTCCAGTGCAGAAGTTGTAGTCCTTGCCCCTATAATATACATATCTTATTTGTCACCAACGCGCTATAATTTTTGAGAAAAATGCAAAAATAGGCACAAAATTGGGCAGGGGTGTAGTACCCCCTTAAATCATTCAAATTCAAATTTCAACCATAATTTTAATAAAAAGTTAATTATGTAGTATTATGGTGATATATGACACAAAATTGATATAAGGTGTGCGTATAATTATTGAATCTGACATTCCATTTCAACTTCGTCCATAATTTCAATAAAAAGTTACATGTGTTTAGTATTATATTGTAGTGGTGTATAACACAACATTAATATAAAGTGTGCTTGATTTTACTCTAGCTGGTCTAAAGTATTAAGTAGAAATCTTCAAAAAACATAGAGTAAAATCATTTTTTGTCTTTATAGAGCATCCATCTGATATCCCATGTATTCAAAGCTGAAGACCACAGAAGATTTTCACAGCATTCCACAATACATTATGGGCTGAATTGAGCACATTTTGAAAGTTCACTTACCTTGGTAATAGTCGGATCAAAAACCTTTGGTAACTGCATTGATAATAGGGCTATTGCTGGATTCATTACTTGTTGCCGCTTGTGACGCTTTATCATGCTGCTTGCACTTGTCTGCAAGCGGAGCGACATGACTCTGAAATCCACTTTTGCCTCTCAGCACCGCTACATTTTGTTCTCATACGTCAGAGCGGCACCGCTCCGAGTTGATTTGAATTCAACTCCCAGTGGTGCTGCCGCTACGGCAGATTGGAGTGATCGATATATCGGCTTGCTGCTGGTCACTGCTAGTATTTCTGGTGCGACTGCACAGTGAAATAAAATCTTGATTGGCAAAGCAGCAAGTGGCAGGAAAGTATGAAACCAGCATTACATTTAACCTTTTTTATTAGCTGGTCCTCTGTTTCATCTTGGATACCAGTTGGCAATTGATTTGGCTGTGTTGTACAGTTTGCCTGCCAGCATTGGGATATTCCAGTTGAAATCCATACACCCTATGGAAAACATGACCTTAATCTACAGGGGATGTAGATTTCAAATGGAGTCACCCATTCAGGTAACTCCATTTGAAAATTGCACCCCCTATGTGGAAGATTAAGGTCATAACTTCCATAGAGGGTGTATGCATTTCAACTGAAATATCATATTTACAGCTGGTCAGTGTATTGTGCGATGTTATGAATATAATTATGGTCTTTGGCTGAAACCAAGATTTACATGGTCTTTGTTTTGTTAAGTGACCAACATTGAAAAAAGTATATCATTGTTGGGCAGGAAACACCTCCTATGTGCTTGTGGCCCCTGAACATGTTTAAAACAAAACTGCCAACAGGTTACATAGGAGGTTTTGCTTTAAACATGTTCAGGGGCCAATAACACATAGGAGGTTTTTCCTGCCCAGCGACGTTATAGTCTTTGTCTTGTGTGCTTTTTCAGTCAGTGCATATAAAATGCACCATACATTCTTTATATAACATTTTACAGTCCATCCAAATTTTAGAATATAGGATTCATTATAATATTCACAGACAGAAAAACATTTTTTTGTTCTATTTCTTATGTAAAAGCATCACACATTTCCTGGTGAAAGTTTTCAATTTTCTTTTTGCATCAGATAAAAACACATCAAAAGAAATAAGTCCCCCTCTGAACATGTCGTCATAACATTGTAAGGTTTCGTTTTGTACCAATAAAACTAACTTTGAAATAATTATATGACTGTTTATATACTAAGTGCTGTGTGAAAATGAGAGATTTCCATGACTTCAGGACTGAATGAGCCTAAATTGAAGGCAAAATTGCCCTTTTCAAAAGTCACAAAGTAGGCCTTAAATGCTTGTCACAAAAGTTGATTCATGGCTTGTTACTAATGGAAAACCCCATGTGTTTGAGTGCAGTTTAAAATCCTCACCAAGTGAACATTTACTGTAATGTGTATCGATTCTTGATCATTCAGCCATGCAAATCCCCTTGGTGCAGAGTTCAGCATAGTGAGTTGTAAGATGGCCAGTTCCATTCCTTGTCCCAATACGCCTTGCAGTTAACAAGCATAGGCCCAATTTTGTGACTTTTGGAAAGGGCAGTTTTTGTCTTCAATTTGGGTTCATTCAGCCATAAAGTCATGGACATCTTTCATTTTCACAAAACACTTAGTAAACAATCATATATTTTTATTTCTAAGTAAGTTTTATTGGTACAAAGTTTTACTTTACGATGTTATGACGAAATTTTCAGAGGGGGACTTATTTCTTTTGATGTGTTTATATCTTTTGGTTCATTTAAGTGTACATGATGTATAATGCAATGAAAGAAATTTTCACAGGACCATTTGAAATTGTACTTTATTTACAAAAATGCTGTTTGAGAATGGAAGAAGACATATTACTGCTTTTATTTTGAGGCTCACAACAAAACAAAACTTCATGAAAGTTGCTATCTCTGTTTATTACAGTGCTGTATAATATACAAATATGCCTGTGTATATCTGCATAGTAGTACTGTGTAAAATAACCTAAGAACCAAAGAATATTTGTTGCAAGTAGTTTGTATTGTGTTTAAAGTAATGTACAATAAGCAATAAGTGTGCAAAATACTAAGACCATGTTGAAGTATCGTAATTTTATTTTCTCTATCATACATTGACATAAATTTGTCCTCATGCCCTCTTGAAATGAATACATCAAATTACGTGAATTATTTAAGAGAGAGACATGAGATGATAGTTTGTACGAGAAGTAATTTTATGATTTTTAAGGGATCTGGAATGAGCGTTTCGACAGTATTTTTTGTGGGACATGAGAACACATCAGACATATCGAATTGCATTCTGAATACGAAGAATGTCTTTCTGATATCAAATAATTTTCATTTTATGAAAATTTGATATTTTCACATTTTTGATGTGAAGTAAATGTTATAAATCTAATGATATATTCTTTAAAACTATGTAGCTGGGAGGAAAAAGCCGACGATCAATTGAAAATTTTGACCTTTTATATTGAAGATATGGATTTTATTCCTAAAAAGACCTAATTTGTTTTGGTGTTTTGGGGAAAAAAATCCATATCTTCAATACGAAAGGTCAAAATTTTCAATTGATGTTTACTTCGAGTACTGTTAAATATCAAAAATGTCAATTTTTAATCATTTGCCATAAAATGTGTATTACATTGCAAATTTCAAAAATTATTTGATATCAGAAGGACATTCTTCGTATTCAGAATGCAATTTGATATGTCTGATGTGCTCTCATGTCCCACAATAAATATGTCCAAACGTTCATACCACATCCCTTAATGAGTGAATATTGTCAGTCATCCAGCTAAAATCAACAAATTTGGAAATTAATCTAATACTGATGGATCTCTTTCTTCCATGGTACCACAAGCCTTCATGAAACACATTGAACCACTGGGCCGGTGATCTGATAGATAGGGGGCTATGGTGTAACATATATCTCCTAGATGGTACCAGGCCATTAAGAAAACCTAAAGACTAGCTCAGCTGGTCAGCACTTAGAGGCATTTAAGTGATCCACAGCCTCATCCCCCACTTTTCTCAAAAAAGTTGAGATTTTTATATCACTGGAAACCTCTGGCTACATAATGTTTATGTACAAAATATTTCTTGCAGATTAATTTGTTTAGCAAAGATATCGTGAAATTTTAATTTCGTTCTGGTGCACCAGAACGAAATTACAACGCATTGTCTATGGAGCAGTGTAATACACATAATCATGCATAACTCGCGAACGCAAAATCGGAAGCAACTGAAATTTTGGGAATAGGTTTTTTTTGTGGATATCTAATGAAAAATGACATAAATAGAGGATGCCTGGATCACGAAATACTCCTTTAATGAAGTCGAGTGCTACACAAAGTAGCAAGTCTAAGAAAGTAATTCCCTGTATAAGAGTTATTAGAGTAATATCCAACTTTGTTCTATACCATCTGTACAATTATACAGAGTCTGCATTCTCATGCTATAACATAATTCAACTTGAAAAGCTGAATTTAAACTTGATTGCTTTTGCAGAAAAGCAAAAACATTCTCTTGTTACTTCCATACAGTGTACAAAATATATGTTAGTCCGACAGTGCAAATTCTTACCAAATTTGTAACAATTGTCCAGACAGACTACCATTTATTTTTGAATTGAGCAATATTATCAACTTGACTTCATCAAAATACTTTTCCATAAAAAATCCCTCAAATCTAAGGACTACCATACATCATGGAAGTACAACGGACTACCATACATCTTGATGGAGTACCTAATTCTAATAATAACTGGGTGGTCCATGGGACTACTTTTATTTCCCTTAATATGCACATTGATTTACTATCTATACCAGTACTAAACCAAATCTATACCATTTTTTACCCTGTTGTGGCGGTGACACCAACGCGTTGAGGCAACGGTTTCGTACAGGCATCTGTGCAGCGTCTTGAAGCGTGTCACACCAGCGCTTTCAGCAAAGGCTAGCAATCTTTAGCTACGCCCAAAAAAGCCCCAGTGAAATGTGCACTGACGTCAAATCATGGTGAAAAATGGTATAGATGTTATTTGCTATACAATACATGATAAGCTGTAGCGACACAAGTAAGGTTTGCTAATACAGTCCTAGATGGAATTATTACCATTTTAATGTCTCCTATCTTTGTGAGACTTGTGTTTTACAGTCCGTCCTTTCCTATACATTCCAAATTACTACTATTACTACCTTGAACAACAGGTGCTGCAATTTCAATTTTTACACATTCAAATATTATGTATCTCACCTTGAATTTAAAAAAACAATGTTTTTTCTTGGGCTAGATTTAGACTTGTAAGGTACCGTAACCTAAGTTAAAGCCATATTATAACATTTGGTGAGGAGGATGCCCTCAATATTTGTCAAAATTCTGTGTTTTACACCTTTTTACACTTTTTACCAATATATCAAAATCAAGACCCTGGGTGCTGTAGTTTTGTGAAAATCTGAGATTTTGAATAAAACACAGGAACCGTCGTTTTATTATTACAATGGAAATATTAGTCAAACGCATACGCGATATTCATAACACAGTACGTACATGGCGTGTGGGACGGTGATCTCACAACCAAGGATCGTACCAAAACACGGCCGAAGGAGTGATATGTATTGGCGACATCGGCGCTGGTAGTAAATTCCAATTTTCTTTGCTTTGCCTTAATTGTCGGCTCAAAATTAAAAGGGGATATATCTGACAGTAAAAGCTTACATTTTATGGCAAAGATTTACTAATCTATTTTGTATGAAAATGTTATAATATGGCTTTAAGGTTTGAAATCCAAACTATGATGGTTCAACAATGGGTAGTGTTTCTTTACTTCCCCACTACATAAGGTATTCACATCTTTTGCAAATGAGCCTCATGCTCTTGGAAATTTCAATAATTAAACATTTTTGTCCATTTTGTATCAAGTGGGAAATGTTAGACTCTCCTGGAAGTTGTTATGTTATTGAGAAATTTGAAAATAAAGAAATTATTTTACAGTTAGCATAATATTGAGTGTTTCAATACTGTTTCCTGTGATTACTTCTTTGATAACTTAGGGATGAAAATTATAACTAACCCCTTTTCTCTCTCTTATTTTTGAAAGCTACAACTGCTCAAAACGTGTATCAAATTTTGAAGTTGAGGTAGCAAAAAAAAAAATAATTAGTATATTCTGTACATTTTGACACCTTATTAAGTAAATTAAGCTATAAAATTTTGCCAAGATGACCTTTTGAGTGATACATAACCTTTTCATGATAAGATCCTCCACTTTCTTGGATTTCTTCACTGTGGCCGCATCATCCGAAAGTGATGGACGTCCACTTCTTGGCTCATCTGTGAGGGACATGTGGCCAGTTTGGAAATTCCTTTTACAAAAAGCAACAGTGCCATATGATGAGCAATCATCACCGTAGATAGCTTTCATTTCATCATAGATTTTCTAAGCATTGTAGGCCTAACCCTTCAAATGCAGGAACTTAATCACGCTGCGTGCCTCAATTTTCACCATTTTACAGGTTATGCGCCTACTGCCCATCTAGCGCCACCTGTAAAAAAAGTAAACATACTTATGAGACCATTTTTGGACCATAATGTAGAGAAGGATCAGTAATTGCACTGACAAAATTTCATCGATATAGCTCCTTCGCTTCTTGGTGATGTCAAAAACTTTTGGATACCCCCTCGTACTAAAATAAATACCCGGGATCGATACATGTGAATTTGCTATGCACGAGTTTGATATGAGAAGAAAATCTTTGGATACCGGGGTAGAAAATGATGAATATCTCCCGTAAATGATTTCGGATGTGGTTCCTTGCACTTGAATATATATTTTGAACAGATATGATAGTCGTTAGCTTGCGTCTTGAGAGAGTAGCTTGGTCTTGAGTCAAAAACTGACTATAATTCTGATTTATATGTGCCGAATTATATATAGCGCAGTGTATAGGCCAATCGTGAAGGTAGTCGAAACGCACATGACCTATGGCGTCAATGCTTGACTCACACACTAGCAAGGTCAGTCACCGAGCTAATCGGGGCTATTGTCAGTAGCCTTAGTCAGATGTCCTTCGGCCCATTATGCGACTCAAAACTATTAAACAGGTCGATACAAAATGGCCATGAGTGGCGGTGGATTCAACCTACCATGGCGATTTCTGCCATGAAGATATCGGGGCGATGACACTGTGCCAGGCTCAAACAAAATGATCAAACCAGGCTAAAAGGCCTATATAAGCATGCTGGCCTATATGAAAAAAAAAGATTGCTGAACATGAGGCATAATGTGTATACCCGGCCCCTGCTGCATGATTACTTGATCTAATTAAAAACCTCTCGTCGAGGTTTTGCCAAGTTTTAAAAATAACGGTTACTTAATGAAATAACGGTTAGTTCATGAAAAAGAAGAAGTGAAATTTAGCAAAACGCGACGAGGTTTATTTGCCCGTAAGAGAGCTCTATTGTTCCGCTATTGTATCCACTATTGTATTCTTTCATAAAAGCTACTGCAAGAATCGCGGCAATCCCTGATATCGCTGGTGTCTACCGCCGGCGTTTCGTATTTAGGCCTATTAAAAAAATGATCCGATACTCTTACATTTATAGACTTATTCCCGCTTTTTATATAATATTCAGAAATTGCAATTATGAAAACTACAAACTTTGAAAGTGAAAATATATTACCATCGAAAATATATCATACTTAAATTCTATAGAATCTATAGAGGCATTGCATGTGACGTATCATCCCGTAAATATGGCAGACTACTCAAATGCATTCAACAAAAGCATGATTGCAATCTACCGTGACAGTTCGTCTCACACACATAACCCTGCACTACGATCAAATAGGTTGATGACAACATTTGATTGAATGGACTGTACTCCGCCATAACTACGGTGAAGGACAAATTCTTTGTTTGGAGCCAATCAATAATTTCATGCAGGGCCTCTATAGATACCCAATCCAGAAGTGCCCATCTATTTTCTAATTTTTTGTAATCGCGCCCAAATATCCCCGCAAATATCTTATACACGGTTTTATTGATTCATTTTGGGCATTTCAAAAGTTAGAAGTCGTCAAAAATGGCAACATCCATTGATAGCAATGGTTGAGTAAACATTGTCTAAACACTAGATAAAAGGACAGCTTTGTACTACAGAGAAGATGTGAGGAAAAGGAGATAGATCCAGCTATCCTCAAACAAAATATGTGTGCTGCCGCTCATTCAAAAGTAATCACGCTATTCAGGTTTAACAATAAAATACAATAAAGGGGTTCGAACCCATGATGGGTGTGATACACAACTTGCTGCTTAATAGTTTTAGGGAAAGGTCAGTGTCTGTATATCATCATACTATGCATACCATGCATGCAGACCCTAACATTTAGTTATATTTCAAATAAAATATGACCGAAGTTCCATGGCAAATTATAATTTCTGACGCTTGTTGACTCTGTCAACCTCTACGATTTATGATGCAGACTATTTTCAATTATCAAAATATCTTTATTAGGTTTGCAGGAAATGACAGGAAAATACATACAACAATAAAATAAACATGATCAACAATCATCCCTTTTCTAACAAAATCCTAAAACACTCTCCCTAAATAATTATAATTCGAAATAATAACACCTATTCATTTATTCATTATAAACCTCTCGCAAACTGGAATGTGTATGTGGTGAATTGTAATTTTAATAACCGATATATGGAAACAAACAGGTACTATAATATTATTTAAAATCAAGAATAATATCAAACAAATCCTCCTACTCGAACAGTACACTTAATTTAGGCCCGGGATTTAGGCCTGCATTATCAGTCCAAGAGAGTGCCAAATATGGATCAGGAGGATTATATAATAATACCCTGCTATGACAATAGCTGCACTAGGTTAATCGCAAAGAGCTTTTAAATAGAAATAGAGTCGCAATAGATTATATAATCTTTTGTTCGTTTGATGCCGATTAGAAGTTGCGACAGGCTATTCAGTATATATCGAAGTTACGTAATGTTACTATGTCAACGGGATCACGCGCTAGAGTAATGAACCACGATCGAAATGATCACCACATAAAGTATATGGCACTCGAAGGCATACCAAAGTAGCGTGATCCGGTAACCAAGAGAATTACGTAACCACTTCGATGCTGAATTCATAAAAGTGGTACCATTGTTTCGAATAAAGGGGCTCCGCCAGTAAATACGTCACTGATCCGCCATCATATTAACGCTCTACACAACAGGCGAGAATCAATAAGTGACCACACTACAGTCATGTGTAAGGGCAGTCATGTGTAAAGTGGTACCATTGTACTCAATGTATCCCATATATGTGCTTGTGTGGGTCTGAAGACTATAAGGAGGCTTTAGCTGTCGATGCAATCATCTTTACCACCCACCTGACGATAGGTGTTTCATTTAAATAAATTGAATGCTCTTGGTGATCGATTACACATTAGAATGTATGAAGGCTGCCATTTCCAGTCCATATATCTATATTACACTATAATGGTAATCGCTATACGTATACATGTAAGTATAAGTATAGGCCTATAAAGGTTGTTTTTAAGAAATTTCCATTTAATTTTATTTTAAGAAGGAGATTGGTATAGAAATAGTGGCGTACCCAAAAAGGGGAGGGGATTGGGGAGGGACAGATTCACCTCTGTGAGAAGTCTTGGGAAGGGTGAGGGAGGAAGAGGGGAGGAGGGGATATGGAGAATGAGAGAGGGCTGGAGGAAGGGATAATAAAGACAAGTAGATAAATAGAAATATAAGGAAAATGATGGGAATGAGAGAGGGAGGGTGAGAGGGACAATGAGAGCGAGGGAGTGATAAAATGTAGGCCTAGGAAAGAATAAGTACAGAGAAGGGAAAAGAAAGGAATGATGAATACATTTGTGACGTGTCATGTCAAAAGGAGACACTTTTGGGCAGGTTATCAATTTTGAGGTTTTGGCATGTCTTAAATATAGAGATATTTTGCTCCACAACACCCTTTTCCCCAATGAAATCGGACATTCCTGAACGAAGATGTTGAGTTCGTAAGTTATGGTATTACAAAATTGGAAATTGAGATATCGGCCTTTAAAAATATTATTGCCAATGTTGAGAGTATGAATAACCTTGAAAAATGTCTCAAAAAATACAAGATGCCAGTAATATTTCGGTCTGAAACTATCAGATAATATTTTTAACATTAATAACATCACAAATTCGCAACAAACCCAAATTGTGAAAAAATCACCCCCGGGCAGATTTTTGGCTATTTCTCCATTTACGATCCTGCCCAAAAGTGTCTCCTTTTGACATGACACGTCACATTTAATAATAATTATTAGGCCTATATAATAACTAAACACATAACAGCACTGGGCAGCCATTCGACGATGTCAATGCCTTTATTCGTTACGTAATTAGAACGCCCAGTCAGATGTATTTCACACCTACCATACACAACTCACCCAATTTCGCAAACTGGACGTTGAATGTACACTCTCATGAATATTGATTGGCAACATTTTCCAATATGTCAGCGCTCTAATCGGAAACAATAGAACAATAGACCCTGCAGAGCGTTGGTTAATCGTATAATCTCCTTTATGTGGTTAGCATGGCTGGGCCAGGAAATCCACAATGTCAGCCAATGTATGTACATGTATTCGGTACATGTGCCATATCTTTTACAATGGGTGATAAATTTCTGGTTTGTTTTATTTCAAAACGCAACAGTCGATATTCTAAAGCTTGGTCCAAATCCAAGAGAAGAACCAACTCTAGTAATTTATGTGGTTTCAAATTATATCGGCCGTTGCCTTTTTGATAGAAATGGTGTTTGTTGATGTGCACAGTTTCCCATTAGATCATAACATGCTGTTGTACATCCAAGGTCAAAGGTCTTTTAATCCATATTTGGCGTTCTTCTGGGACTGATTATGATTATAGACCTAAGGTAAAAATACTTGAAGAGATAACAAGAAACCTTTCGTGCTTGGCCACTGTAGTGCTTGGCTGATCCTTGCTGGATGAAGGTCAATATTGATCTATTATGTGAGTGAAATCAAACACCGTGTCCTCGTAGCTATTCCCATGTAATCGAAGGTCGTAAAAATTAATCCGATAACAATAGAGGGTATTCATTACTACATCATTGATGTGGTAGATCAATGCTCATGCATAAAATTCTTCCACATAGGCTGTTTAGCTTAATCCTCTTGAAATGATATCATCACACTGATCAGAATGATCTTTATGTTATTACAGTGCGGCCCACATAAAATGTTCAACACAAAGTGAACGATGTTATAACTTGGAGGGCTAACAAACCAACACCGCCAAATTCGACTGACGTGTGTACAACGTGAGAAGCTATGAGGAAATGGAACACTCGTTGTCTGATAATGCATGTGTTTATGGTTCGGATAGCGGTTACTTAGCAGCTCTCGTTCCGCTTGGGTTTATTGAATACACTCTATATATAGTCATCAATATGTCGTTTCCAGTCCCTGGCTGAACTATAGGGTTCAGCTATTATTTTTAAATAATTCTTTTACCCCATGCAGCTGATTGGGGTGGTTGCAGGTCGTTTAAAACCACTAACCGCGAAATGAGGATATCGAACATAGGCCCCCGCAGGGCTACAAAAAACTGCTAACCGCGAAATATGGATATCCAACTAGTTTGCCCCTCGAAGCTGTAAAAAACCACTCATCGCGACTATGGATATCCAACTAGTTTGCCCCGCAGGGCTACAAAGAACCACAAACCGCGAAATATGGATATCCAACAAGTTTGCCCCGCAGGGCTACAAAGAACTGCTAACTGCGAAATATGGATATCCAACTAGTTTGCCCCTCGAAGCTTCAAAAAAATACTCATCGCGAAATATGGATATCTTACTAGTTTGCCCCGCAGGTCTACAAAGAACCATTAACCGCGAAATATGGATATCCAACTACTTCGCCTCGCATGGCTACAAAGAACCACTTACCGCGCAATATCTTTTTACCTCAAAAAAAGAATTAATATCTACCAAAACACGTTTCAAAACGTAAAAAGGGGCCAAGTTTAAAAAATCTTTCCTGTGTGGCTTTTCACCCTTTTTTAAACTTGGTCCCATTTATGAAAGTTTCTAAAGACCCATACGAAGTCATCTTCAGGCTACTTGTTTGTTTTCTTAGTTGTCAGTGTTTTTTGTAGAGTAAATTAATTAATGTTCGTACTTGATTGAAGGTTTTTCCGTAAAGACGTTATAATGTATTTTGATTTAAGCAAAAGTAGCAAATACTCACTTTGTTAAATTCTTCATCGTCTTGTGCGATCCTGCGCCTTATGTACAGATGTAGGGCCTATAATATGTAACAGGTTGACAGACAGTCAATTTGCTAAGTATATATAATACTCTACTACTCTTTATGAACACGCAATATAATGAAACATAAACCTTCAATCAATTTGATAATACATAGCCTACGTCATATTGCACCGCTTTCGAACAGTCTTAAACCTAATTGTTGCATGTAGAAATTAGGACTCATTCTTCATGTTATTACGGTACCACTTTACTGAATGGGACCAAGTTTTAAAAAGGGTGAAAAGCCACACAGGAAAGATTTTTTAAACTTGGCCCCTTTTTACGTTTTGAAACGTGTTTTGGTAGATAGCACATTGCTATTATAAGATCATCGATCATTGGTTGTTTTAATTCTCATACAACAGATATCCTGAAAAGTTGGAGAATCCAGCACATAAATCATAATGGTACACTTCACCAGAATGAAGTTTAATCCATACATTATCCCCAATCTGTAGTGACAACACCACACTACCACTTATCCCACCATATACGTCTAGCCCTCTTCTTTTGTTTCATTATCTATTGTATTTCTTTTGTTCAAAGTCTGGTCAACTGTCGATTATATCAAGTAATGTGGACAGGTCAAGATAATCTGGACAGGTCAAGATAATCTTGGTCAGGTCAATAAATTTTGAACAAGAGAAGTACATGTTCATATTTAGAAACACTGGCCACATTATTTGACTTTTTGGACATATCAACGAACTTAAAATGCATCAAAGTACATTATGAAGTGATCAAACTAGAGAGGGCTCTAATTTTGAATTTTATATATTTTACACGATCAGAATAAATTATTATGCAAGTTTATGCATATTAGATTTAAATGAAGATGGTAAACAATACTTGTGTGTATTGAATGACACGAAGAACACCTTTATTGAATAATGCAAATTAGTTTGTATTATGTCTCTTAAAGCCTGTATAATTAGGACGAGGGTGTCAATCTACCTTTGTCCCCCCTCTCCCAACTAACGCAGATTCCGACAAAGTAGGTAACAAAACAAGAGCCATGAGGTCTCACAAATTAAGTTCAACCAAGGATATTTTGCACCTAAAATGCAGTACATTACAGGCCACAAGACTAGATGTAGAAAAACTACAACAATCCGCGGCCTAACCCCAACCAAAATAGGTCGCGGAGGGTACACAGGAATATGCGTTGATTTGGTTCAGGACATTTGTTCTATAAGTATATTAAAGATAAATATATATTCTATGGTGTTAAATGAGTAACCGTCATGGTAATTTGACCTTTGAACTATTTGATTTACATATTCATTATTAATATTACGAATATGTATAAAGAATTAATATGGCTATCGAGTGGGATAGGACCACAAATGAATTGAATAGAATCTTCCGTTAAATAGGCTATATTGAAATCAATGCTGTATTGTGTGACGGGATTCGAAATATTATTAAGTGATGTCCTTTAATTTTACTATCCAAATCACGTAGTTCGCCTTTAAATTCATTTCTGCATTACGTCATTATCAATCAATCAATTAAGTGGTAATGAGCCGCGCTGATTGGCCGCTTCTAACCACGCGGTCACGCCAGGATGGAAAGCCCATTCTGGCGTTGACCATTCTAGGTGATTATATTTCTATTTATCTTCCGTTATTCTTTTATTATTTTTATTATTATAAAATGGTACTAGGAATTAAATCATTCTAAATTAACTTAGATTATTATGTATAGAACACGTAGAGGTGATTTGGGAGTCATGAAATTAATTTTAGGATGTGTTTTGAGCGATTTTTGTGCGAGTGACTCGAGTGATCCTTTGTTGTTTTACTTTTCCATGTGTGCGTGCACGGAAAGCATAGCGCATCCATACAGATTTCTTGTTGTTTTTGACTACAAATTCACCCCCAAAATCATGCTTTATCGTGTTCGTATTTCATAATCATAGTTTCTAAACAATATGGTATTCCGTGCTGCTCATGTTGGTATATAACAGAATGTTCTATGTAAAGCGGAAAGAGAGAAATGACTGATTTAGTTCGTCTATCTTATATTATTTTTGTAATGAAATTTATATGGTTTCCATTATTGTTGATATGGCTTGGCGTACGTGCAGGATTGTGCATAGCCATGTCAATGAGGTCAAAGGTACACGTACCGCACAGCGCATTGCTAAGTAGCACATACACATGTACATGCGCTAATTGCATCAATTACTCGGGTTTCCCCCGAATATTATTTCGGATCTTTGATTTAATTAATTATTCGAGATGGCGAGTTGCGTATAATATTAATAGGGATTATTATATTTTCGCGTTGTATTATTTTCGTTTGGAAAATAATACTCTCACTCTCTTTCCCACTTTTCACAATTTTTTATGTGTTTACAATATTGTCTGACTTTTGACATTATTCATGATTATTATTATTATGCAAACATTGTAGCCTCAGCTAAAAGCATTTGTTTAATAACGAAATTACATTTTGTCAAATCATAGAGACTTTAAAATTTAGATCAGAGTATTTATGTGAAACTCACGCAAGTCACACCCAAATACTATTTTGGATTAATTAGGTCTTTATTACAAAACATGTCATGTACAGGGCCTATGATCTTATTTAGGCCTATAAATTGTGTGAAGTATATTTAAATATTCATGTGTTTTATTTTTATAATATGTGGATATTAAGTGCTCACGGAAAGTTATTGGTAAGATGTTATGGTATTTTTATTATCATTATTATTTCTCTGATGTGATTTCAACAGACATTGTGTTGTGGTTCCGTGCACGTGTATGTTTGCTTTTCAGTGCATAGAGAGATAGTAAGGAGGAGGAGAAGGTCCTAGGGGCCCATGCGGTAGCGTGGCGAAGCTCATGGACACATCGTGAGGGAATGTAGAGAGAGGAGGTCCTGGGGCCTAATTGCTGCGGAGAGTAATATGTGGCGAGTTTATGGTAGTAGAGAGGAGGAACACGTCGGGCAGGACTGGTGTCCTGGTGCTACGTGGACTGGTGCCCTGGTACTGCGGTGGGGGTTGACCAATCCGAGTTAGACCAATCCGAGTTGAGTGATAGAGGAGTTTGACCAATCCGAGTTTGGGTGATAGAGGAGTTGACCAATCCGAGTTTTGAGTGATGGAGGGCTTGAGCTTTGAGTGGTGGAGGTAGTTGACCAATCCAATTCTGAGTGATGGAGGGCTTGAGCTTTGAGTGATGGAAGTAGTTGACCAATCCAAATTCTGAGTGGTGGAGGTAGTGACAAGGCCTAATAGTATAGTAGGGCCTAATGGTTTGTATAGTGCTATTGTTTATAACACATAGTCTGTTGAAATCTATATTGTTTTATTATGTTGTAATTTTAAGATAGTGATAATACATAACGATACATACCCGGGTATGTCATCTTTTATGTATTGTTGAAAATCTGGTCGGCACCTAGAGGGGGGCCTCTATGCGCAAATTTTCAATTGCGTTCAAAAACTTGGATGTATTTTTCAAAATATTAATATGTGCCAATGCATACTAGTATGTCATTTGCATGTATTATACCTATTGGCGTGGGGCCATGCTGCCCAATTTTCCGTTTGCCAATAGGTAGTTGTGTTTTATATCATATTTGTTCGATTTTATGATGATACCTTGCCAATACATGCTTGCCATGTCGTGCGCAAGTGTCGTTGATATTGGCATGGTGCCGCGCGGGACGACTATGCCCAAATTTTCATTTTGTACTAAATAACTTGGATTTTTGTATTGTAGGCCTTACATGTTATATAATTATATTAACACGTTTTTCTTATTCATCCTGGCGTGATGCATCCTAGACCGTAGACTGGCCCCAGTCTCGGTTCGGTTCCATCTCTGGATAATGTAACAATAAATAATTACATATAAATGCCCTATGAAAAAAATGCCAAAGTCCTCTACCCCCCCTTATTTTGTTCAATGCCAAAACCCATTCCTCTTCATCCACAAATCGACGCCACTAATTACACCCACCACAGTCAACCATGCAGCAATATAGAAATATACTCGTATTATAAGTGAACGCGAAAGTCCATTGAGCGCTGATTCCTCGACTGGTCCAATCTGTTAGAGATCTCACTTCCAAATATTCGTTCAACGAAGCACGGTGATTCCGATGTCAATTACGAAAGCCCCGCCCCAGTTTCAATTCAAATATGGTAGCACAAAGCTATGCCGCGGGATGTGACACAAGATCGGATGGGACACTTGTCAACAACTGAGAGGTATTGAGCTCAAGTGGCACGCGTCTGATAGACCCATGGTACGCGCAATAATAAAAGGCAACCACTCGACTCGGACTTAGGCCTATTGTCCATATTGCGTATATTATCGCGTGCGGTTTGCAAATGTTTGCACATTATTTACCTAGGGAAACCTTTTCAAATATCTCCGCGCTGCCAAGCTGCGTTGATTGGTCGGATACAATATCGTTGTTTAGTCGCTTACACAAACGTTAATGTAGTGAAAACATGGACGTGGTATATAGAAAGATTGCGTGACTCCAAATCCGTAAAAGTGAACTCCCAGCATTTTGTGGGAACTGGAAGTCAAATTGCTTACAGACTGGGAGGGTCCATGTATTGGGTTGATTTTTTATGCTATGTAATTTACATTACCAGTCGTTCTCCATGGACCCGAGGGAGGGTCTACCTAGACCGTTGCTGTTGTGTAGCGTGTCCATTGATGGTACGGCAACTCGTGTTTACTGTTACCTGCTGTCCTGTTGTTGAGACGCGTGAGACAGCCTGCTTGCCAGATCAAAAGGTGGTGCTGATTAATATGCGAGATGGTTATTATACTTTGTGGAGATAAAGTATATCTACCAAAACACGTTTCAAAACGTAAAAAGGGGCCAAGTTAAAAAAATCTTTCCTGTGTGGCTTTTCACCCTTTTTTAAACTTGGTCCCATTCAGTAAAGTGGTACCGTAATAACATGAAGAATGAGTCCTAATTTCTACATGCAACAATTAGGTTTAAGGCTGTTCGAAAGCGGTGCAATATGACGTAGGCTATGTATTATCAAAAACATTTGAAGGTTTATGTTTCATTATATTGCGTGTTCATAAAGAGCAGTAGAGTATTATATATACTTAGCAAATTGACTGTCTGTCAACCTGTTACATATTATAGGCCCTACATTTGTACATAAGGCGCAGGATCGCACAAGACGATGAAGAATTTAACAAAGTGAGTATTTGCTACTTTTGCTTAAATCAAAATACATTATAACGTCTTTACGGAAAAACTTCAAAATCAAGCACGAACATTAATTAATTTACTCTACAAAATGAACACTGACAACTAAGAAAACAAACAAGTAGCCAAAAGATGACTTCGTATGGGTCTTTAGAAACTTTCATAAATGGGACCAAGTTTAAAAAAAGGGTGAAAAGCCACACAGGAAAGATTTTTAAACTTGGCCCCCTTTTTACGTTTTGAAACGTGTTTTGGTAGATATTAATTCTTTTTTGAGGTAAAAAGATATTGCGCGGTAAGTGGTTCTTTGTAGCCATGCGAGGCGAAGTAGTTGGATATCCATATTTCGCGGTTAATGATTTTTTGTAGCCCTGCGGGGCAAAGTAGTTGGATATCCATATTTCGCGATGAGTGGTTTTTGAAGCTTCGAGGGCAAACTAGTTGGATATCCATATTTCGCGGTTAGCAGTTCTTTGTAGCCCTGCGGGGCAAACTTGTTGGATATCCATATTTCGCGGTTTGTGGTTCTTTGTAGCCCTGCGGGGCAAACTAGTTGGATATCCATATTTCGCGGTGAGTGGCTTTTTACAGCTTCGAGGGGCAAACTAGTTGGATATCCATATTTCGCGGTTAGCAGTTTTTCGCGGTTAGCCCTGCGGGGGCCTATGTTCGATATCCTCATTTCGCGGTTAGTGGTTTTTAAACGACCTGTAACCACCCCAATCAGCTGCATTGGGGTAAAAGAATTATTTTTTTTGAACCCTATAGTTCAGCCAGGGACTGGAAACGACATATTGATGACTATATTATAGAGTGTATTCAATAAACCCAAGCGGAACGAGAGCTGCTAAGTAACCGCTATCCTAACCATAAACACATGCACTATCAGACAACGAGTGTTCCATTTCCTCATAGCTTCTCACGTTATAACCTCATACTTTCCCAAGTTATAACATCGTTCACTTTGTGATGATATCATTTCAAGAGGTCACTTCCCGATTAACATGATTAAGCTAAACAGCCCATGGAAGAATTTTATGCATGAGCATTGAGCAACCACATCAATGATGTAGTGATGAATACCCTCTATTGTTATCGGATTAATTTTTACGACCTTCGATTACATGGGAGTAGCAACGAGGACACGGTGTTTGATTTCACTCACATAATAGATCAATATTGACCTTCATCCAGCAAGGATCAGCCAAGCACTACAGTGACCAAGCACGAAAGGTTTCTTGTTATCTCTTCAAGTATTTTTACCTTAGGTCTATAATCATAATGCAGGCCTAAATCCCGGGCCTAAATTAAGTGTACTGTTCGAGTAGGAGGATTTGTTTGATATTATTCTTGATTTTGAATAATATTATAGTACCTGTTTGTTTCCATATCGGTTATTAAAATTACAATTCACCACATACACATTCCAGTTTGCGAGAGGTTTATAATGAATAAATGAATAGGTGTTATTATTTCGAATTATAATTATTTAGGGAGAGTGTTTTAGGATTTTGTTAGAAAAGGGATGATTGTTGATCATGTTTATTTTATTGTTGTATGTATTTTCCTGTCATTTCCTGCAAACCTAATAAAGATATTTTGATAATTGAAAATAGTCTGTATCATAAATCGTAGAGGTTGAAAGAGTCAACAAGCGTCAGAAATTATAATTTGCCATGGAACTTCGGTCATATTTTCATTTGAAATATAACTGGATGTTAGGGTCTGCATGCATGGTATGCATAGTATGATGATATACAGACACTGACCTTTCCCTAAAACTATTAAGCGGGAAGTTGTGTATCACACCCACCATGGGTTCGAACCCCTTTATTGTATTTTATTGTTAAACCAGAATAGCGTGATTACTTTTGAATGAGCGGCAGCACACATATTTTTTTCCTCACATCTTCTCTGTAGTACAAAGCTGTCTTTTTATCTAGTGTTTAGACAATGTTTACTCAACCATTGCTATCAATGGATGTTGCCATTTTTGACGACTTCTAACTTTTGAAATGCCCAAAATGAATCAATAAAACCGTGTATAAGATATTTGCGGGGATATTTGGGCGCGATTACAAAAAATTAGAAAATAAATGGGCACTTCTGGATTGGGTATCTATAGAGGCCCTGCATGAAATTATTGATTGGCTCCAAACAAAGAATTTGAACCGGTGTCCTTCACCGTAGTTATGGCGGAGTACAGTCCATTCAATCAAATGTTGTCATCAACCTATTTGATCGTAGTGCAGGGTTATGTGTGTGAGACGAACTGTCACGGTAGATTGCAATCATGCTTTTGTTGAATGCATTTGAGTAGTCTACCATATTTACGGGATGATACGTCACATGCAATGCCTCTATAGATTCTATACGCTGGCGAAGTTACGTAATAATCGGATTAACTACCATAGCAATAGGTGAAAACAATTTTTGAATATACCGCGCTGCACTGATACGTTCACTCGGTGCCTCTGCGTTGAACCATATCATGTTGATCACTTGCACCTGTAAGATTAGTATCTTTGAAAAGACCAGTATTGTATTCAATCTATGATTGCAGACATACACAGGTGATGCGTTCAACCTGCTTGTAGTGCTGCGCGATATATTCAAAATTGTTTTCACCTATTGCTATGGTAGTTAATCCGATTAATTACGTAACTTCGCCAGCGTATAGAATTTAAGTATGATATATTTTCGATGGTAATATATTTTCACTTTCAAAGTTTGTAGTTTTCATAATTGCAATTTCTGAATATTATATAAAAAGCGGGAATAAGTCTATAAATGTAAGAGTATGGGATCATTTTGAATGTTAATAAATGCGAAACGCCGGCGGTAGACACCTGCAAGATCAGGGATTGCCGCGATTCTTGCAGTAGCTTTTATGAATAGAATACAATAGTGGATACAATAGCGGATACAATAGCGGAACAATAGAGCTCTCTTACGGGTAAATAAACCTCGTCGCGTTTTGCTAAATTTCACTTCTTCTTTTTCATGAACTAACCGTTATTTCATTAAGTAACCGTTATTTTTTAAAACTTGGCAAAACCTCGACGCGAGGTTTTAATTTTGGAAACCCGTAGTATCAGTCTATACGCAGGACAACCAATTCTTTTGTTATGCAAGGCTCACTCAGTCATTTAATGAGGATATGAGGCAATACAAACGATCGAATTTAGTGTTGAAATGAGCAAAATTTTGAGTTACACCTTTTCAATGTAAAATTAATTTTCTCAGCCAAATGAAAAGCAATAATTTTAATTTTTTCAGTAAATGTCAGGAAAAACTGCAATGCTTGATACTGTATTTTTTTCAAATCCTAGTGTTAAACTTAGGCGTGAAATTCAGTCATTTAGTGTAAGATTTTCGATTTTGATAGGCTTCAACTCTGCCCGCGAGCCTTTTTTTTGGATCAACCTTTTAGCTTTTCAAAGTAATATAGTTCGCTAAAGAAGGATTTTTCCCAACTTTCTAACGCACATCACCGTGAGCGATATATCATAGTTTTGTCAGAATTTCCGTTTTGATTCCATAATTTTTTACTACCAGCTGAAAATTTGTCAAATCCATGCGTGAAATCTTAGGCTAATATTAGCATTGTGGATCGATATCTCTGGGTGCCCGGCCTGGCTACAGTGTTGCCAGAACTTCAATATAGCAAAGAAATTACCTAGTGTTTCAATTGTCATGAAGGTGACTGGGTATAGTGCCTTTTGTTTGTGTTTGTTTGAAACCCACCGAAAGTCATAATGAAGCAGCCAAAACAACGTTAAACATGGAAGTTTATAACAACCTATTATAATGACCTAAAGGAAAAATCATTTATGGCAACAATGAGCCTTGCATTGTAAGTCATGGTTAAAATGTGTTGAGTACCACCCCTACCATCCCTACATACACCCCACTACCCACATCACACACCTCTGCACCCACCCCACCCCCATAGGCCTACTTAATATTACATACCGGTACCTAATAATATTTATATAGCACGGCTATAGCTATACATTTAGAAAGTAGGTCCTATAACGCTAAATTATGACAAATAGGCCTACACAAACCCGAACGCAAGTCTGAAGGGTGTAATGAAAATGCCAACCCGCGATGGGGGGGGGGGGGGGGTCATTCAAAATTCACCTGGAAATAGGAGGGACAGAAAATTAAAATCCCCTATAATAACACGAAAATTTTTCTAGGTTTGGACAGTGGATTTTCCCATGGACCTCATCCTAGGTAAATAAACAAACAAACAAACAAACAGACAAAATGGTTTTCATAATCATGGAATCCATAGCCCCTATAAATTGAAATTGCAGGCTATCACGGGAGCAAATTTCCAAAATTCACCTCATTTACCAGAACATCCAATTGGGGATTTGGGCTACCAAATCGCTGGTCAGGCAATCCTGGTTTTCAATGGAAAAGGGACCTGGTTGACAACAATTGAAATATCGATTATTTCTGCTGGTTGCTCTCAAGATAAAGTACTGAGTTTGACATTTTCAGAGCATGAAGGGAAAAAGGGTAAAATAAAAACGGAAATTCTGACAAAACTATAATATATAGACCCACACGATGTGCCTTACAGAGGTGGGAAATATCTTTCTTTAGCAAACTATATTAGTTTGAGACGCTAAAAAATGAATTCCGTAAAAAGCTCGAGGGCGAACTAAAGGCCTATAAAAATCAAAAATATCACACTAAAAGACAAAATATGATGCTGAATTTTAACACCAGGATTTTAAAAAAAATGTATATCCAAGCACTATGTTTTTAACTGACATTACTGAAGAAAAAAAAATATTGCTTTATATTTGACCGAGAAAATAAATTTCATAGCAAAAAGGTGTATCTCTGAATTGTGCTGATTTTAACATGTATCGATCGACTTTTAGCGCGACTATGCATTTCTAAAGAATTGGTTGTCCTGCGTATAGACTGGTATGTCACACAGATAAGACAAGTGCTATGAATAAATTAGTAATACATTGTTGAAGTAAAAACAAGGTATCACTGCAGTTTCTTTGAGGTCAATCACAGACTCCTCCAGTGCGTAGCCGGATTCTAGCTCCGGCAAACCCACCAATAAAACCACTTGCTAATAGCGTTGTTGCGGCTCCCGTATGCATATGCACCGTCGATTTTGATGAATAGACTTACGGTTAAAAGTCAATCAGCCGTAAAATTTAAAGTAGCTCCACGTGCGTGACGCACCACGAATGCAGGCTGATATCAATCAATAAATCCTACCGTGAAGTCTTTAATGCGACCCTGAAAGTTGTGCCTCATACAATTAAAGAGCTGGGTGGGTGCTGTCCACTATATCTGTTAGGTTTCAAGGTTTGATAGACACCGATGTTTGAATTGGTCTAGCGTCCTCATTGCCCATAATAATTTTTTAAATGTTGGATTCGGGGCGAGTTTTTATAAAATAGGGTATTTTGGTGATAGTGATGAAATTGGGAACACCCAATCTGATAACTTTCTTTCCTTCCACTTTATGCCTCCTGTCGTCTCCCGGCCGGGCCTTTCCCTGCTCCGCTCGCGATTTTTTTTCATACATCATAGGGCCTACATATTTGAAAATTTGTTCCGTTTTTCATAATCAAACACGAAATATTTAAAGCAAACTCAGCCTGAAAAATCAACTGATTTTACCACATGCGTTACAAATATATAGGCCTAATTATGATGTACGAAAAAATAATCGCCCCGCTCCTATCCTGTCCTCCTCAGCTGTCCTCGATCTCTTTTCTTCGCCTTTCCTCTCCTCTCATCTCATCTCCACAGTTGTCCGCATCATTCTCATAGGTTCCTCAAAGTTTAATTTGTTGGGTAGGCCTACACCCTGTCAAACCGAAACACCGTCAGTCCGAACCACTGTCAATCCGAATTAAAAAAAAAAATCTAACCCGAACCCTAAACAATTCTGACTGACGGTGGTTCTGACTGACGGTGGTTCTGACTGACAGTGGTTCTGACTGACGGTGGTTCTGACTGACGGTCTTTTAGTGAACTGACGGGGAGACACAGCGGCGTAGCTGTGATTTTTTCCAGGGGGGGCAAGCCTGTATGTTGCGGGGGCCCAAATCCACCAAATTTCCCTGCACTTGGGGGGGGGCGCCAAATAGACACTTTTTGCCAGGCTTATTGATAATAATCGTATGGTATTGCATATCGTATGGATTCCCCATCTCTCTGTCCCTCCTCTCCCTCCCCCCCTCTCTCTCTCTCTTTTTCCTCTTTCTCCCTCCTTTTTCCTCCTTTTTCCTTGCACTAGTGGGCGGGGGCCAAAATAGTTATTATTATCATGAGAGAGAGAGAGATCAGTGGGGTACCGTGGCCGCCCCTACCCCGGGGAGCTGAAGAAAATTAAATTTTGGCGCCCCTTCCTAAACAGCCCGAAAAGGTGGTTTGAAAAAGTGAAGAGCAAAAATTTACTAATTCTTTTTGTCGCCCCTTCTTCCTTTTGCCGCCCCTTCTTCCGCCGCCCCTTCTTTTTGGCCGCCCCTACCTTGCCCCCCCAAGGCCGCCCCCCCAATACGCGCATGGAGAGGGGAGAGAGAGAGGGGCGCCTGACCACTTCCAATGGCAGTATAATAAGCCCAATATATATCAGTATTAAGATAAAGATAAATTGATGTGCAAATCTTGTTTAAAGAAGCCAAATTATAAATCAACTCACATAACCCCGTTTGTTTTCGTTTGGTACAATAAACAACCAGAAAGTGAGATAAAAAAAGACTTTTTGCTCCATTTTTGCGCAAAATGGGTTGATTCTACCCACCCCCTGAAATTCACTTTGCCCCCTCCTCACCCTTGTACCCCCGAAAAATGGCTGTCGCCGCCACTGCCCCCCCAACATTCCCCACCTCCCCACCCCACCACTGATATGGTTAATTTGCGTAAGAGATTAGAGGACTGCTCAGCTGCGCAAGCCCGCTCAGTGTTATGCTAATTCTCTTCATTGTTTTACCGTACAGGTTAGACACCTTAGGTAAAGGTTTACACCCAGTCGCCTTTGGAACAGCGATTTTATTCAATAAAAGTCAATCAATCGTCGCGATAGCGTAGCGACTGAGTTTAAACCTTTACCTAAGGTGAGTAACCTGTTCCGTAACAAACAATGAAGAGAATTAGCATAACAAGCAACTTGCGCTCTCTAATCCTTTACGGAAACTAACAATGAAGGCACAGAGTAGTCATGGTTCCGGTCATATCCTTTATCAAATGTACGGTATCTAACAAAGGAGAATTAGCATATTGACAAAGGACGTACCTAGTAGCCATGGTACCCGTGATACATAACAATGAAGGCACGGAGTAGCCATGGTTCCGGTCATCCTTTATCCAGAACAATCAAATGTACGGTATCTAACAAAGGAGAATTAGCATGTTAACAAAGGAGGTACCTAGTAGCCATGGTACCCGTGATACATAACAATGAGGTACCGAGTAGTCATGGTTCCGGTCATATCCTTTATCCAGAACAGTCAAACGTACGGTAACTAACAAAGGAGAATTAGCATACTAACAAAGGAGGTACCTTAGCGGTCATTCACCTAATCCTATAGAAGTGGGTGTGTTTACATGTTCGTTTAAATTCGAAAGTAACTTGCGAGTGTGTCCACACGAGACGTAGGCCTACTTGTAAGTTCGCTCCCAGGAGAGGAGAGAGTGGAGGTGAGAGGGAATGAGAGAGACAGGGTGGGTTGATTGGGGTCGTATGTGGGAGAGAGAAGAAAGGGAGAGAGAGCATTATGATGAGAGAAATAGAGAGGGCGCCTGACCACTTCAAAGGCCAGTATAATCAGCCCTATATCACACCTTCGGTTTGTATTTAGTACAATAGAAATTGAAAAAATACCTCATTTAAACAAACACATACAGGTGGCGCCGCGGGGGTGGGGGTGACATGGGAGAAAATTTGTTGATTTAGCCGCCTCCCCATGCCCCGAAAAAAAATACTCGCCCGACATTGTTTAAATTCACTTTGCTCCTATCCCCGAAAGAGAAATTTATGGCGCCGCCGCTACCTCCCCCTCTCCTTGAGACAGGGGCTATTTTAGAAGAAAAAAGTCACTGCACGTTAGCAAACGTAAAATCTAAAAGATCAGCTAGCGGAGACAAGCTTTAGGGGAAGGGGTTGCTGGCAGAGGGGTTGTCTCCCCTCGAGTTCTGTAAACTTTTACAAATCACACGTTACAATCACGCATTTTACTGACTCATTTTTGACGTTAAGGGCTGAAAGCTGAGAGCACATCACTCAGACATACCAAATTGCATTCTGAATACGAGGAATAACCGTAACTGATATCAAATAATTTTGATTTTTTTTTTTAAATTTGCGATATAATACAAATTTTATGACAAATTATATTAAAATTAACAATCCCCGAAGTAAAGTTTATCAATCTAATGATATGCACTTAGTTAAAGTGGAAAATTGATTCATGTCTGGTTCACTAATGTATTTCACTAATTCATTTCATTTTTAATTACCTACAGCTCCATGAAAGTACGCACTAGGATCATAAATGTTATTAAGTTTATGGTATTGATGGTATTGATATGCAAAAACGAATACAATCTCTGCAAAATGAATAAAATGCGCACAGGTGCCTACAATTGCACAAATTAATATCTGTAAAATATAATAATAATATAAAAATCCTTTTGATTTACTTAGAAAGGTAATAGGTTTCATTTAAAATGTCATTCCATTTAATTGAATTGTCATTATTGAAAACTCCATAAAAGTACACAGAACCTCTTTATTAAATGTTGAATGAAATGCATACGTGTCCCTACCATCTTTTAACCTGTCGCACAGTAGCGTAAAGTTCTCAAAATGTGAATGTGGTAAGATTTCTGCAACTTAAGTGATGCAAAGATGCATAAGTTGTCGGCAAATTGCATAAAAAAGTTGTATACAAATTCATTACAAAAGATTAAACACACTCTTCATGAACTAAATGTCTATAGTGCTCAACTTAAAACACTAGATGCTCAGTCCATAAACAGGGTGTTTATTTTCTACAAGCAATATACAGGGTGAGTCCAAAAAGTGCAATAGTGCAAAGAATCCATCTTTATTTTATAACCAGATTGAACTTTTAGGATTTAAAACACATGATATATATATTCATTAGTGGCCTTGTGTGACAAAACGAAGTAATTAGCACTTGCCGTTCTGTTTTTATGACACATTTTACAGCGATACCCAATTTTAATGCTTGTCCACGAGATATCTAAACTTTGAATGTCAGCGCACTATACTATTATACTATTAGGAACAACTGCCATTTTCTTAACCTCATTGGGCACTGAAGTAAAATGGAGCACCCAAAGTTTTATTGTCCCTGGTCTTGTATAAGTAGAGGAAACATTGCTTTTATTTGTTGTTATTTTCCTATTTACCCTTACATTAAAAATGTTCATTCTCTATAAAAGAAACATAAAAATATATGGGCGGGTTTTCAAATGTCGAAAGGAATGTGTGCAAATTGAAGTGGTGTGAAAAATTGGAGTTGGAGTTAGGTGAGGTATGAAGGACTTAAGCAATATTAAAAAGTTAGTTTGAACCGAAAAAGGGAATTGAAAGAACACAAAAATCATCCTTGTTTTAAGTTAAGCCAGTTTAAGATCTGGAGTCCTTATTTCGCAATGTGTGCTCTCATTCAAATTATGGTGCCTCGTGGACAAAGAGTTAAAATGGGTATCGCCGTAAAATGACTCATAAAAGTTCAAGGGTTCTCTTGCTTTTTATTACAAGTGGTGTATACTGAGTGTGGCATTTTCAATAATGGGAAAGTTCAACATGAATGGAATATTGATTCGTTGACCCTTTTTACTCACCCTGTATATACGTTTAATACCAAAATGATTTGATGTGTTCATCATTAAGTGTCTAGTTTAGCGTTGAAAGTGTTCAATTTAGTATTTACATCTATACGTTTACCTTGTAAGCACATAGAAGAGTTTAAACCGGCTGATATCACATGCATTTGAAAAACAATCAATTTTTAAATAATTATCATATGGTTAAGCAGTGCTTTTTTCACTGATCTGGACTCCTCTCTACTAATATATCGCAAACAGGCCCATAACCAGGATTTATTGGGGGGGGGGGAGCTGGACTGATTTTGAAAAAGTGGACCTTTTTCAAAATGTGCACCTTTTGGACTAGGACGGATTTTGAAAAAGTGGACTTTTTTCCCAAAATTTGGACCTTTTTGACCAAGAAGGCTTAAAGATTTTCGCTCGCTACGCTCGCAAACGGGAAGTTTTAGGTTAAAAACGGGGATTTTTTTGGGAAGTTTTGGGATGGGGGCGCCGCCCCCACCCCACCCCGCCCCCTGCGTTACGGGCCTGATTGCAAATAAATAAATTATATGGTCTTTAAAGGTTTCCTTGGCCATAAGTATTGTAAATTTTGATTAGAAAACTCCCGATATTGAGTTAGAGGATTGATCAAGCTACCCCGATACGAGGTCTGCTTGCCGTATAGGCTGCGCACTTGCTTTTTTTTTTATTGGTGTCCCCGGTGGCATATCAGCGGTGAGCGGCGATGAAAATGTTCCTGATGGTCATAATTTTTGGTCTGTTTTATTGGGACAATTGCGCACGAAGCGCGCAAAACCTTTCCATTTTACACTATTTTAGCACAAACAAAGGTGATATGTTGTGGTAATTTGCAACATTACACTATTTTGCCCCAAATTAAGGTGTTTACCGGTTTAAAAAAGAAGATGCACAGGGCAATTCTGGACAATTTCTGTCCGGTATATGGAGCTACCCCCACGCCTGTTGCGGATTTTCTCGTCCAGTGGCTTTGCACCACGGTGACCAAAAAATTGGGAGGAGAGGGCGTTACCAGAGGCGTTGTTCTTGATTTCCCCTGCCAATTGAATCACTGATCGCCACAAACTATACAATATAGGATTTCCCGACTAGATCAGACATACTTTGTGGAGGAACTTCTTTAATTTCTTAGTAATTTTTCGGGCTGAAACTAGTATAGAACTATTTTAACTTATGCCTAGAAGAAAAATTTGCCATAAACATGAACAAGGACAATATAATCAATCGTAGGTCCGAACTTATTTCAAAGTGCCGGCATAACAAAGGTAAAACAAAATCGCCGGACTACAATAAGAAAAATAAATAGTTTTTCCGTGCAGCACCAGTTCCGCGCGGTCCTACACCGGCTGAACCCCAGACAATCTTGGAATGATAGGTCCTTGACTGTTGTAAATGACTCTATTGGATTCCTTGATCCTGAAAACATTGGTATAGACATCAGAATCGTGCTGCTGGGTACTTCTCTGACCAAGTTATGGTGATTTTAAGGGATATTGGCGGCCATTTTGAAAAAAGCCCTCTAGTGATAGTCCCCACACTTTTCGATGGGTCAGACCCCTCTCATTTTATTCAGCGTCCTCAAATCTATTAAAAAACACCTCCAAAACTTCTTGTACTCAATCCGAGAACAGGACTTCCATTCTGGAACCTACTGTTTATACTAACATGAGATGTATAGACACTCTGTAGAAATAGCCTATAGTATAATAGTGCTATATACCGCAGTTGAAGAGACCATATAGTCCTACATAGAGGTCTGAGGAAGAGACGCTCCCAATTCTTTAATTTATTAATTTATTAATTTATATTGGTAATCACATTTTTTTTTTGCTCACAAAACAAAGAGTATAAGCCCGCCCACCGCTGTCAATCATTCGAATGAAAATAAAACAAGCTCTGGCCATGGAGGTACTACCTCCATGCTCTGGCAAAATTAGCAATGACGTAGTCTTAACGAAGTCTCTAACGAAGTCCTCGGTTGATTTACTCATTTAATACCATGTTTACATAATCTCAGAGCATTTTATGACCACTCGATAACAGAAAACATATCATAAAACATTCTCGGTTTGTAATGGTTTAAGGGGGTACTAAACCCCTGTGGTAAATTTGTGACTATTTTTGCATTTTTCTCAAAAAATAATCATCACACTGCCACACTGGTAACAAAAGTTATGGCATTAAGAAACTTCATAACTTTGGAACCAAGTGTGCTGGACCTGTTGGTGCTTTCAGTGGGTGATAGTCTATTGTATGACTAATGTATATGTAATGATTGCGGTGACTCATTTTTCAAAAATGCCTCCTTTGGCCCCCATGGACCAGATCGTGTCACATATATTTTTGCCTTTTAGATGCTTTTCCACAGCTTCACATTGTATTTTAACAGAGTGCCTGGAGCCCATGGACATGGGGTGCGTTTGTGGTTGTGGCACGGAGGGGTTGAGTGCGTTTGATCCATCTTTTCTGCTATAAGTGCACACCCCTTTTAGAGGAGTAAATTTTTAATCAAAGAAATGTCTGGATTTCCAAGTCTGCTTTCTGAAAACAACTGAAATTCCAGTTGCCAATTTCGCTTGAAAAAGCTTGGAAATCCAAATAAATGAAGGAAAAATCATGGAAATTTCAAAAAATGAGCTCTCAAATTCAGGATTTCTGACTATTTTTCTGATGGATTTTTTCGCCTTTGGACACTTAAAAAGTCTGGATTTCCAACAATCACGACTGGACCAAAAGTCTGGATATCCGAACTCCTCTATAGGGGTGTGCATCTATTTTCTGGAATAGCCCAATCAGACATACCAAATTGCATTCTAAATACGAGGAATAGCCTTAACTGATATCAAATAATTTTGAATTTTTGTAATTTTCGATATAATACAAATTTTATGATATTTTTTACATTTAACAGTCCTCGAAGTAAAGTTTATCAATCTAATGATATGCACTTAAAGTTGAAAATTGATACATGTCTGGTTCACTAATGTATTTCACTAATTCATTTAATTGACATGTCATTATTTTTAATTACCTACAGCTCCATGAAAGTACACACTAGGATCATTAATGTCATTAAGTTTATGGTATTGATGGTATTGATATGCAAAAATGAATACAAACTCTATAAAAATGCATAAAATGCACACAGGTGCCTACAATTGCACGAAATTGATAGCTGTAAAATGTCATAATAATAAAAAAAACTCCTTTTCATTTACTGAGAAGGGTAGGTTTCATTTAAAATGACATTCCATTTAATTGAATTGTCATTTTTGATAACTCTATAAAAGTACACAGAACCTCTTTATTAAATGTTGAATGAAATTACACACGTGTCCCTACCATCCCTTAACCTGTCGCACAGTAGCGTAACATTCTCAAAATGTGATAAGATTTCTGCAACTTAAGTGATGCAAAGGTGCATAAGTTGTCGGCAAATTGCATAAAAAAGTTGCATATAAATTTCATTACAAAAGCTTAAACACACTCTTCATGAACTAAATGTCTATACTGCTCAACTTAAAACACTAAGATGTTCAGTCCATAAACAGGGTGTTTATTTTCTACAAGCAATATACAGGGTGAATAAAAAGTGCAATAGTATAACCATTTTCTTAACCTCATTGGCACTGAAGTAGAATGGAGCACCCTAAGTTTTATTTGTCCCCAGGCTTGTGTAAGTAGAGGAAACATTACTTTTATTTGAAGAGCTTTGTTACAAAGGCCCTTACAGCCACTTTTCGACTTTTTGAGAGAAACAGCTTTTTTAATTGTGCAAGTATTACTCGTTCGATTTGATTCATTTTGGGTTCGGATAAAGTGTTGATGAATAGAAACTAAAAGAATAGGTTTGGTACAATTTTCAAGCCTTACTATTTGTTTTAATATTTCTTTTATATCGGGCCTTTTGTGGATGTAAGGGCTTTTGTAACAAAATAAATCTACCCTTTTCTAGAAACCACCTTTGCAGTCAAATTTGAACCCATTTGTTTGCACTAGTTTATGTAACTTGACTAATGCTCTCAAAATCAAAAAGAAAAATTGAAATATCTCATTAACTTTTTTAATTATGAATTTTTAATTAAATCCGGCAAAATGACATTTTTGATCATTTCCGAAGCTATAGCTTTCGTTAATTACAATGAATTTTTCCCCAAACTTAGTGACCCCAAGACAATTCCTTTTGGTTTTAATAATTAAACAACATTCTAGGCTACTATTATACATCACAACAACTATTTTCCTAAAATTTTATTTTGAGCGGCGATGAAAACGTTCCTGATGGTCATAATTTTTGGCCTGTTTTACTGGGACAATTGCGCACGAAGCGCGCAAAACCTTTCCATTTTACACTATTTTAGCACAAACCAAGGTGATATGTTGTGTAATTACACTATTTTTGCCCCCAAATTAAGGTGTTTAACGGTCTAAAAAAGAAGATGCACAGGGCAATTGTGGACAATTTCTGTCCGATGGAGCTGCCTCACGCCTGTTGCGGATTTTCTCGTCCAGAGGCTTTCCCCCACGAGTGACCGAAAATTGGGAGGAAAGGTCGTTACCAGAGGCGTTGTGAGGCAATATTTTGCTTGATTTCCCCTGCCAATTGAATGTTTGACTGACCACCACAAACTATACAATAATAGACATAGGATTTCCCGACTAGATCAGTCTTACTTTGTGGGGAACTCCTTTAATTTCTTAGTCATTTTTCGGGCTGAAACTAATATAGCAATATTTAAAGGGGCATTTCGTGATCCACAGCCTCATCCCCCCACTTTTCCCAAAAAAAGTTGAGATTAATTCGTTTAGCAAAAATATCGCCAAATTTGAATTTCGTTCTGGTGCACCAGAACGAAATTACAACACATTGTCTATGGAGCAGTCTAATACACATCATCATGCATAACTCGCAAAACGCAAAATCGGAATCAACTGAAATTTTGGAAATAAGTTTTTTTGTGGATATCTACTGAAAAATGTCATAAAAAGAGGATGCTAGGATCACGAAATCCTCCTTTAAGCACGGATTTTTAATTCTCACTGCACGGATTTCTATTCTCACTGCACGAACGTGCCAGGAGGCACGTTAAAATAGCCCCTGCCTTGAGAGGAGCCTGAGAGAGGGTGAGATAAGGATAAAGCCACCCTTTGCCGGAAATATTTGAGGAGAGAGGTATAGAATTTATTTTGCTTTCCAAGGCCATGACAAGAACCTACATATATAATCAAATCAACTCCGCAGTGGCTCCGGAATCGGGGGGGGGGCGGGTGGTGGTGTGGAAGCAATAATTTTGGTGGGGCCAAGTACCCTAGGCCCCTTCCCATTAATCTAGGGTAAAATTCATACTTTAAGGGTAAAGTTCATAATTTTAAGACCAAATTCACAATTTCAAGGTAAAATTCATAATTTGAAGGTATTCAAATTTTTTTTGTATTGTATTGTATTTTAAGGTCAAATTCATAATTTTAGTATAATTTATAATGTAATTGATTTTAGGTTAACATGTATGCATTTCAAAACCCGCCCTCCCCCACCCCCCCCCCCTTCAGCCTTCGCGTCTCGGAACAGGCTCAAAACAATTGCCCCCCCCCCCCCCACCTCTCCCTATATTCAAAATCTTCCCAGGCCTTCTGCTCAGCGATGACCATGGAGCTTGTTAATCGCAAGTCACCGCCCTCATCGAAGAGGCTTTGAAATATTAAACCTACTATTATTAGGCATGTCCACTAAAAATTGAAGTACTTTTAAATTGATTCAGACCTAACTTATTGGATGGGAATTGATGAAAGAAACATTTTGGCGTTTAAATAATCTTAATTGGACGTTTCATTCCAGAGATATGGCCTTTCGAGTGTCACGGTTTTATATAGGGCTGCTAGAACATGTTAAAAAGTTAAAGTCCAAAAAGGAATACTAACAGAAAGTGCAACTTTAAGGTACTTTTTTTAATGTATTTATTAACTATCTTATCTGGAACATTATATTTGCTTATAGCAACATGAAAATAAGATCATCCTGAAAATTTAATCGATTTTGTTGACATACAACAAAAAATATAAGACCTCAAAACCCATGGTTTGTTTGGTGAAACCTCAAGCATGATCATAGATGGCCGCCATGGAAAATATCTCCATAGAGGAGATGAACAATAAGTGCATTATTTCAAATGAAAAGCGGTAGTCTTAAACATTGTTCAATCTTTTAAGGTCAGCACATTTTATCTTCAAAAATTATTATATTTCATCATGGCATAAGTTTGGTAACATTAATCACTACCAATTTTGAGAAATTTGCTCCAACTCAGAGGTTATCTTTACTACATTGAGCAATACACTGTGTGTGCATGGAAGCCATGATGGTCCCCGGTTTTTATACTCCCTATGAAATGGACATGGTAGTGAGAAGTGCACGGTGAAGTGCATGATTTGAGATGGGCCGCTGTATGCTTAAACATTCTTAAATTTCTTAACATCCTACACATTTTGTCTTCATAAATAGTTAAATTTTATGAGTATGTAAGTTTGCTTGTCTGATTCACTCCAAATTCGGAGATAATTGCATTTGAACACCTGATGCACGGAATGGTGTCACTTCAACCTGTTGTAGTTCTCATCTCATTAAATTTTTCATTAAAAAAAGTTGATCTCTTCATGCAGGAAGGTCCTCTCTATTTACTGACCAAACAGGACAAAGTTTGGTTAATGTTTTCTGGTGGAATCAGGAATTTCTTGAAACACCCTGATATAGGCCTACATTTGGATCAAAACAAGTATGTACGCCATTTAACAGGCCTGGGATTTCTTGTATCGATCAGTTTCTCCATAGACAATACGTGTGTGAGTGCACGCACACAGTAAATGAAAAATCGTTCTAGTGGAAACTGTATTGAGAGTGGGCATCCCTACTATTATATATGCATCGATGCACAAACCCTCTCATTGTTATGTGTATAGACTTTGGATTCGATTTCAAGTGGGATTTATTGATTTATATCAGCATGTTCTTCGTGGTGTGTTACGCAGGTTGAGTGCTTCAAATTATACAGCTGATTGACTTTTAACCGTCAGTCTATTCATCAAAATCTACGGTGCATATGCATACGGGAGCCGCAACAACGCTACTAAGTACCTAGCCGCTCGGTCCCGTCACAGAGGATGATTTAAGCACTTCCCAGCACTCCACTGGGGTCAACTTGCGGTTAGCAGCTGTGTGAGTGAACATGACACCACTGCCCGGGACCACTGCATAAACGTGTATGGTTAAATTTGAATTTGGACTGATATATTTACAATAAAAACACATTCAAAATGTCGGTCGATTTCACATTTTATGTTATCTACAGAAGGTGTGAATTATCCTTCATGCATACATCACTTTAGATCTGAAATCGACCAAGTAATAATGACACACGGGCAATTCTAAAACAACATCTTTTGAACAGACTTCAATGGGATTTGAGAAGTTAAGTGCAGTTGAAGCTCGCGTGATAACACTTTTACAGTGCATGATGGGGCTTCCTTAAATCATCCTCTGGTCCCGTCACAATTGATTTGATTAAATCTAGATAAGACTCATAGACTCGAACGCAGGACACATGGGAAGAATATTACATTGTCTCGGTGTGTTTTTATTTTGGGAAAACACTAAACTTACACAAGATAATCATATCAGCTTTTCCAGTTTGTCTTTTTGAAAATGAATAAACCATAACCACAAATTCGTTTATTTTGGCTCACCGTATATGTAAGATAAACAGTTCAAAACAGACCATTACCATATAGATAATCGGTGTCTTGTTGAGGTATGGTGAGCATGTTAGTCGCTCGGAAGGCAAGACCCCCGGAACCTTGCCTTCCGAGCGACTAACATGCTCACCATACCTCAACAAGACACCGATTATCTATGGTAATGGTCTGTTTCTCACCCTTTATCTACTACATCTTTATCATTATCATGATCACGCATTGCTAGTTGTTACGTCATTTTTCATCAGGTGAACTTCACTGTCTGTAGATCTGCCTAGCCTCTTACTCCATCAGAACCTTGGCATACCTTTACTCCCTGGGAGCCCTTGACCTGAAAATATGATAATAAAATGATACAAATGCAGGTGAATTGAAGTAAAACAAATGACTAGTATTTTCAGCTGGACTCTTTTATGAAACCTACAAATTCATTACTTAGCAGATTCCCGGGCAGATTGGAGTCCCTCTTTTGGTACACGAGGTCCATCAATGCACTTTACTGATACAGCTTGAGCATGTTGAGTGTTGTCATTTGTTTCAAATACGACCGACAGTGGTAACTTTGGCAGCTTTTAGCAGGTCACTTTTAAAAGTTCAACTGTATAGAAATTGATTTTCGGTAAATAATTGGGGGTGTTAGTATCATAGCCATATTCATATCATAAAGGAATAAAAATCAGTTTCTAAAATGAAACGTGCAATCACATTTGTAGACACTATCAGTGGCGTACCGTGGCCGCCTCTCCCCCGGGTGGCTGCAGAAAAGGTGCATTTTGCCGCCCCCTCCATCAACAATCGATGTAGAGTCCCATTTTTTTTCCAAAATTTTCATTACATTTTTCGTAATTCTTCGGCCATTTTTCTTTAATAATCCTTTTTTCTTCTCCTTCTTCTTCCTCCGCTCATTCTTTTTTGCCGTCCCCTGCTTTTACCCCGGGGCTCTCGCCCCAAAGCCCCCCCAAAAAATACGCGCATGCCCTATATGGTTTACAGTACAAACTTACACGATATGTCAAAATTGAGAGAAACAACAAGCAAGTTACTTACTGCTCACACAAGATTAACTTTTAAATGTTTAAGTATTTACAATATATTAACTCTTTTAGTCTAGACCCGGGGTTCCTTTATGCAGGTATCTATTGAATATGTTAAGATTTCTCTCCGCTGACTTGCCCCACCCCTACCCCACCCCTATACTGACTTAGTTACGCCACTACTCAGCTGCTACTAAGGTAAAAAAAATGCATTTTTGGTGTAAACTGGAATATTTTGGAAGTGATTATTAGGCCTATTTGTCACAAAATTTACCAAAAAATACACTCAACAGTTTTATCAAAATAAACGCCCAAGACCCATTCAGTGTGATCCAGCGCAAGTGTAAAAAAATTAAATTTGTTTATAAATTGCTAAAAAGTGAAGGATAAGTCATTCAAATTCTCATTTGGTATTTTTTATTTGACAAATTTGGCAAAAAAAACAAAGAAAACAGAAGTACTGACGAAGTTGAAGCCCCATTCAAATACATGTAGCTAATTTAGATACTGTCAGTATCTAAATTACAGATTCGTGTAAAATGTCTTATTTTGTCTTAAATACGCGGCTTTCGGTTGAACCACTCGCAGGCTATGTTAGCACATATGAGAATATCAAAATCAGAATTTTGATGATTTTTACGATCGTCCGGATCTGAGACGAATATTCGTCTCAGGTCCGGATGAGCAAATCACTGAATGGGCCTTTAAAAGAATGTCGGTCTTTTGCGCCCATATGTTGCGGATGATCCATCTCATTTACGTTGATCACATATAGGCCTAAGCCTATATTAGATGCAAGTTTGATATCAATTACAATTAAATGCCTTATTACTTGTTAGTAGCTTTAAAAATAGTTGTTGCACAATTTCTATTCATACTTACGCTGCTCTAGCTCTGCACCCGTCTTTCCTGGACCTCTTTTCCCAACCTCTCCACGATCTCCCTTTTCCCCACCAAACTCTCCTTTCTGGCCAACAGCACCAGGCAAATCAACCCCCGGTATACCTGGGTTGCCTTGAGGGCCCACTGGCCCTGGGCAGCAGGAGTTACACGCGCCTATATTTTCCGGGGTTGGTGGTGTTTGGGGATACGCATCTCCCGTGATGAGTGCCAACGTTGTTGATAGCAGACAAAGTTGTGACCAAAACATTTTGGGTAGAAATGAAATGGACCTGTAATGAAATAAATAACCCCAGAAATTAGATTGAGATCATCCTTGATCATATATTTGAAACCGGGGAAGGGGGTCTCGTCTCACGCATGGTCTCAGCCGACCAACTCATTATTTTTGATGATGAGGCATTGAACAGCTAATGTGCCATCAATCTAGTGACTCGATTCCTAGACACTGAGAATAAGCAAAATGATATATGGGTGAGAATGAGACTCAGATGATACATACAACAATTTAGCAATTATCAACAATATTAGGAATAGGCCTATACACACAAAATTATATGCATAAACAAAGCGTCAAAGAAAATAGTGAGATTGCGATTTCCGAACGCAGGTATCGAACACCCGTGCAATCTATTCAAAATCCCGTCACAGGAGAGTGATTTTGAATAGATTGCACTGGCGTTCGATACGTACGTTTGGAAATCGCAATCTCTCTATTATTTAAGTATAGGCCTACTTAAAATTAAAGCAAGTTGACAAATCCCAATAATTTATTTTCAAAGAAGACACCAACCGTAGGCCTATAGATAATGTTGTAAAGAATCAGGTATCCACTAGCAGACGTATGGCTCGTTTCTAGTCCCCTTTCCCTCGTTACAAAAAAATAATCCGTTTTATTCAATTTTCTTTTATGTTAAGGGATCTGGAATGAGCGTTTTAAGCGTTCCGACAGTATTTTTTGTGGGACATGAGAGCACATCAGACGTATCGAATTGCATTCTGAGTACGAAGAATGTCTTTCTGATATAAAATAATTTTCATTTTTTTGAAATTCACGATATAATACAAATTTTATGACAAATTATTAAAATTTGATATTTTTCACATTTTTGATATACCCGGTATAACATTCCTCGAAGTAAATTTTATAAATTTAATGATATATTCTTAAAGTGTATGTAGTTGGGAGGAAAAGCCGACGATCAATTGAACATTTTGACCTTTCATATTGAAGATATGGATTTTTTCCCAAAAGACCTAATTTTTTTGGTGTTTTGGGAAAAATCAATATCTTCAATACAAAAAGTCAAAATTTTCAATTGATCGTCGGCTTTTTATCCCACCTACATACACTTTAAGTATAAATCATCAGATTTATAAAGTTTAATTCGAGTACTGTTAAATATCAAAATATCAATTTTTAATGATTTACCATAAAATGTGTATTACATTGCGAATTTCAAAAAATCAAAATTATTTGATATCAGAAGGACATTCTTCGTTTTCAGAATGCAATTCGATATGTCTGATGTGCTCTAATGTCCCACAATAAATACTGCCCAAACGTTCATACCCCATCCCTTAATAGAATAAGTTGACTTGATCATGCACTCAAAATGAGCGAATTGCACCTTATTGTCTGTTGATATTTCATTTCGATACATTAAAATCGCACGTATAAAATATCACGTATCCATAAAGTTATCCGTAAACATTAGAGAGATTGCGACTTCCAAACGTAGTGATCGTACGTACGTCGATCTATTCAAAACCACTCTTCTGTATCGAAGCGACCTCAAGCGAGGTCGCATATTTAGCCAGTTTTGACGATTTTGCACGTTCAAAACCGTGGATACATCGTTGAAAATGTTGTCTATTTAACAATTTGTTAAAGACAGTCAAGAAGAATGAACATACGAAGGAAAGTCTTATTATTATTATTATGATTCTTTTTGTTTGAAAAAATATCATTATAATAAAGCTACAGCGATGTGTTAAAAATTGGATTTCTTGCTCAAATTTACTCCAACCATAGACCGTGAAGACACGGTCTATGCTCCAACGCGAACGTATGGTTGGTTACTGCAACAACAGCGTATTGTCGCTTAAACTCGGGACATGTGTATCAATGTGCGTTCAAAAGAAGGGCATGTGTAAGAGCTTGTAACCGACTACACCAAAATGTCTCTCTTTTGTTCAGTCAAGTGGTTATTAGCAACGCACTGAAGGGTCTATATTGTTCTATTGTGTCCGATTTGAGCGCTGACATATTGGAAAATGTTGCCAATCAATATTCATGAGAGTGTACATTCAACGTCCAGTTATCAAAATTGGGTGACATGTGTTTGGCAGGTGTGAAATATATCTGACTGGGTGTTTTAATTACGTAACGTATTAAGGTTTTGGCATCATTAAGGGGGAATAATACCCTGATTTTCATCAGTACCCCTCTTCTTTTTTTTCTTGCAAATTTATGAAGTACATAAATATGTACATCACCTCATGTCCTGAACTTATAAAATATATCTACATACAAAGTGCTTTTAAACCATTTTAGTAAGTCATTTTAGCCCTATATATTTTTGTTTACTGTATCCTAGTAACTCAGAAGTGTGTTTCATAACAAACCATAATTTATTCTATTCAACATGTTCAAGTAGATTACATGAATAGAATACATTAAATCCTTTGTTATACTCTCTATAGAAAATCTAGTGGTGCATGCAAAATATAGGCCTAACACTGAATAAATTAAATAAACACTTATACAATGGATGCATAGTCATTAGTCAATTTAATACTATTATGTGTTGTTAGGAAAAGAAAAGGCTATTAGGTCACCGTATGTCAGGTTATAGGTCAATTGGTTCAGGTCAAATTTAAGCATCAATTTTGAATACACATGTGAGAGTCTGTGCTATCATAATGAGGCAAAATTTTGATATTCTGTCTTTAACTGGATATATATCGAGAAGTGCAAGGTGGATATACTAATATACCTTGGGATGTAAATGGTGAGTACAATTTAGAATGCCTAGTTGAGATGGATTTCACAAATAAATATAAAATAGTTACAAAAATCACAAAAGTTAAGCTTACGGAAAACTACCCAATATGGTGGTATAGGTGACAAGAAATACAATTTTTTCAACATTGCTGTAGTATAGTTGTGGTAACCTGTTACCTATGGCTTAATTAAGTTTCAGTGAAATAAGATCGCTAGTTAAAAATACAAAATATAGCTCAACATTGAAAATAGAAGCATTTTAACCAGTTCCTTTTTTTTTAGTTGTGGAGCGCCAAGTTCATGAAGTCATAAAAGAAATCAGGAACCACTTATTCCCATTTTACATATCAACTTTATTTCCCTAATGTGTTAGCAACACCTATCCAAAATTTTAACGAAATCCGTTGATAGTAAGCTTTCCAAAATGAAGTGAATTTAAATCATCAGTGATGTACCACCCTTTGGCTTCTACTTTTAAAAGCATGTAAGCTACGTTGATACCGATGCCACCAATAAAACGAGAAGATTTGCCCCTTCATTTGCATACCACTGTGTCCAATTTTTTTTTGTAATTTCTTCACAAAATGCAAAAAAATGCAAAAAAAAATCAATGTGTAGTACCCCCTTAAGTGGCTGCCTCGTGCTGTTATATCATATGCTTGGATTCTATAATAATAATTATTATTTTCTTTTTTCATTCCTTTCTTTTCCTTTCTCTGCACTTATTCTTTCTTATGCACACACTTAAGCAGTGGCGTATATTTCTTTTTGACATGGAGGGGGGGGGGGGGTTAAGTACCCAGTACAGTGAACCTTATGGTACAAATGCGCGGGAAAATTTTAGCATAGGCCTATTGAAACTAAACTGGTGAAATATGGGACAAAAGTGGAATTAATTCGCGCGAAGCGCTAAAAAATGGCATTTTGTGGATGACCAAATATGAGGTTAATTTTGACAGAAACCAATACACAGGCGTCAATATTGGGAGGGTGATTATATCGACCATCCCCCTGGCAAAATATTGGGGGGATTTATCCCCTCCCCCGATCTACGCCTATGTAATTTAGAGCCCTGTGACTGCATCGCTCTCCTTCTACCTCTCTCTCCTTCTCCCCCTCTTCCTTTCTTTTTTTGTCATCCGCCCCTCCCCTACAATCTCGATCACCCATCCGCTTCTCCTCTTTTCACCTCTCGACCGTCCTTCACTACCTCAATTGGACCTGGCTTTTAAAATGAATATTCGTGATATTAAGAAATCCATTTGATTTTATTGAACAGACCTAGCCTATATAACCATGATAACAACATAATAGCTGCGAAGTAGTTAATTATAGAAAGTGACACAGATAGACCTATATACCTGGCAGCAATGACACGTTGTTACGTTTAATCGATCAGCAACTCTATTGAATTTATTTAAATGAGGCGCCTAAATTAAGATGGGCGGTCAATAATTCTATGTCGACGGTAAAGTGTGTTTTTGTGTGTATGCGACAACTCGAGCACCCCCCCGGATACACCCATGTACTTAGTACGTTAATGCCCATTCATATCACCCCCCAACAATCATCAAGCACATACCAGTAACTGTAGAAAAACGAATATCGTCTCTGTCATCCTGTGAAGAAACCTTCAAGAAAGCTGCGCCGAAATACAACGAAGCACTAAATAACGGTGGTTCTGCAAAACCGAACAACAACAAAAAACCGATCTAGAGAAATCATATGGTTTAATCCACCATTCAGCTCAAACGTCAAGACAAATGTCGGTAGAACCATAACATTCCTATCACTGATCGATAAAGCACTTTCCTGCAAAGCACAAGCTGCAGTTATAGCTGCATGAAGTATGAAATCGGTGATTAAAGCTCACAATGACAAAATCAACAGAAAATCTAATCAAACGGATCTTTCTGATAAGACCTGTATAATTGCAGGATTTGCAGAGTCAAACCAGAATGCCCACTGCGCGGAAACTGCCTGATGAAATCAATTGTCTACAAAGCCACCGTAACCCAAGACAACACAACGGCAACTTATATCGGACTTGCTGGTGGAACCTTCAAAGACAGATACCGGAACCACACCAAGTCATTCCGCAACATCAAATATGAAAAATACATAATGGAACTTGAAGAAAACTAATATTGACTATAAATTAAGATGGGACGTGATCAAAAAATCAAACACAGGCAGGGGCTATTTTAGAAGAAAAAAGTCACTGCACGTTAGCAAACGTAAAATCTAAAAGATCAGCTAGCGGAGACAAGCTTTAGGGGAAGGGGTTGCTGGCAGAGGGGTTGTCTCCCCTCGAGTTCTGTAAACTTTTACAAATCACACGTTACAATCACGCATTTTACTGACTCATTTTTGACGTTAAGGGCTGAAAGCTGAGAGCACATCACTCAGACATACCAAATTGCATTCTGAATACGAGGAATAACCGTAACTGATATCAAATAATTTTGATTTTTTTTTTTAAATTTGCGATATAATACAAATTTTATGACAAATTATATTAAAAATTAACAATCCCCGAAGTAAAGTTTATCAATCTAATGATATGCACTTAGTTAAAGTGGAAAATTGATTCATGTCTGGTTCACTAATGTATTTCACTAATTCATTTCATTTTTAATTACCTACAGCTCCATGAAAGTACGCACTAGGATCATAAATGTTATTAAGTTTATGGTATTGATGGTATTGATATGCAAAAACGAATACAATCTCTGCAAAAATGAATAAAATGCGCACAGGTGCCTACAATTGCACAAATTAATATCTGTAAAATATAATAATAATATAAAAAATCCTTTTGATTTACTTAGAAAGGTAATAGGTTTCATTTAAAATGTCATTCCATTTAATTGAATTGTCATTATTGAAAACTCCATAAAAGTACACAGAACCTCTTTATTAAATGTTGAATGAAATGCATACGTGTCCCTACCATCTTTTAACCTGTCGCACAGTAGCGTAAAGTTCTCAAAATGTGAATGTGGTAAGATTTCTGCAACTTAAGTGATGCAAAGATGCATAAGTTGTCGGCAAATTGCATAAAAAAGTTGTATACAAATTCATTACAAAAGATTAAACACACTCTTCATGAACTAAATGTCTATAGTGCTCAACTTAAAACACTAGATGCTCAGTCCATAAACAGGGTGTTTATTTTCTACAAGCAATATACAGGGTGAGTCCAAAAGTGCAATAGTGCAAAGAATCCATCTTTATTTTATAACCAGATTGAACTTTTAGGATTTAAAACACATGATATATATATTCATTAGTGGCCTTGTGTGACAAAACGAAGTAATTAGCACTTGCCGTTCTGTTTTTATGACACATTTTACAGCGATACCCAATTTTAATGCTTGTCCACGAGATATCTAAACTTTGAATGTCAGCGCACTATACTATTATACTATTAGGAACAACTGCCATTTTCTTAACCTCATTGGGCACTGAAGTAAAATGGAGCACCCAAAGTTTTATTGTCCCTGGTCTTGTATAAGTAGAGGAAACATTGCTTTTATTTGTTGTTATTTTCCTATTTACCCTTACATTAAAAATGTTCATTCTCTATAAAAGAAACATAAAAATATATGGGCGGGTTTTTCAAATGTCGAAAGGAATGTGTGCAAATTGAAGTGGTGTGAAAAATTGGAGTTGGAGTTAGGTGAGGTATGAAGGACTTAAGCAATATTAAAAAGTTAGTTTGAACCGAAAAGGAATTGAAAGAACACAAAAAACAACCTTGTTTTAAGTTAAGCCAGTTTAAGATCTGGAGTCCTTATTTCGCAATGTGTGCTCTCATTCAAATTATGGTGCCTCGTGGACAAAGAGTTAAAATGGGTATCGCCGTAAAATGACTCATAAAAGTTCAAGGGTTCTCTTGCTTTTTATTACAAGTGGTGTATACTGAGTGTGGCATTTTCAATAATGGGAAAGTTCAACATGAATGGAATATTGATTCGTTGACCCTTTTTTACTCACCCTGTATATACGTTTAATACCAAAATGATTTGATGTGTTCATCATTAAGTGTCTAGTTTAGCGTTGAAAGTGTTCAATTTAGTATTTACATCTATACGTTTACCTTGTAAGCACATAGAAGAGTTTAAACCGGCTGATATCACATGCATTTGAAAAAACAATCAATTTTTAAATAATTATCATATGGTTAAGCAGTGCTTTTTCACTGATCTGGACTCCTCTCTACTAATATATCGCAAACAGGCCCATAACCAGGATTTATTGGGGGGGGGGGGGAGCTGGACTGATTTTGAAAAAGTGGACCTTTTTTCAAAATGTGCACCTTTTTGGACTAGGACGGATTTTGAAAAAGTGGACTTTTTCCCAAAATTTGGACCTTTTTTGACCAAGAAGGCTTAAAAGATTTTCGCTCGCTACGCTCGCAAACGGGAATTTTTAGGTTAAAACGGGGATTTTTGGGAAGTTTTGGGATGGGGCGCCGCCCCACCCCACCCCGCCCCCTGCGTTACGGGCCTGATTGCAAATAAATAAATTATATGGTCTTTAAAGGTTTCCTTGGCCATAAGTATTGTAAATTTTGATTAGAAAACTCCCGATATTGAGTTAGAGGGATTGATCAAGCTACCCCCGATACGAGGTCTGCTTGCCGTATAGGCTGCGCACTTGCTTTTTTTTATTGGTGTCCCCGGTGGCATATCAGCGGTGAGCGGCGATGAAAATGTTCCTGATGGTCATAATTTTTGGTCTGTTTTATTGGGACAATTGCGCACGAAGCGCGCAAAACCTTTCCATTTTACACTATTTTAGCACAAACAAAGGTGATATGTTGTGGTAATTTGCAACATTACACTATTTTGCCCCAAATTAAGGTGTTTACCGGTTTAAAAAAGAAGATGCACAGGGCAATTCTGGACAATTTCTGTCCGGTATATGGAGCTACCCCCACGCCTGTTGCGGATTTTCTCGTCCAGTGGCTTTGCACCACGGTGACCAAAAATTGGGAGGAGAGGGCGTTACCAGAGGCGTTGTTCTTGATTTCCCCTTCCAATTGAATCACTGATCGCCACAAACTATACAATATAGTATTTCCCGACTAGATCAGACATACTTTGTGGAGGAACTTCTTTAATTTCTTAGTAATTTTTCGGGCTGAAACTAGTATAGAACTATTTTAACTTATGCCTAGAAGAAAAATTTGCCATAAACATGAACAAGGACAATATAATCAATCGTAGGTCCGAACTTATTTCAAAGTGCCGGCATAACAAAGGTAAAACAAAATCGCCGGACTACAATAAGAAAAATAAATAGTTTTTCCGTGCAGCACCAGTTCCGCGCGGTCCTACACCGGCTGAACCCCAGACAATCTTGGAATGATAGGTCCTTGACTGTTGTAAATGACTCTATTGGATTCCTTGATCCTGAAAACATTGGTATAGACATCAGAATCGTGCTGCTGGGTACTTCTCTGACCAAGTTATGGTGATTTTAAGGGATATTGGCGGCCATTTTGAAAAAAGCCCTCTAGTGATAGTCCCCACACTTTTCGATGGGTCAGACCCCTCTCATTTTATTCAGCGTCCTCAAATCTATTAAAAAAAACACCTCCAAAACTTCTTGTACTCAATCCGAGAACGGGACTTCCATTCTGGAACCTACTGTTTATACTAACATGAGATGTATAGACACTCTGTAGAAATAGCCTATAGTATAATAGTGCTATATACCGCAGTTGAAGAGACCATATAGTCCTACATAGAGGTCTGAGGAAGAGACGCTCCCAATTCTTTAATTTATTAATTTATTAATTTATATTGGTAATCACATTTTTGTACCGCTCACAAAACAAAGAGTATAAGCCCGCCCACCGCTGTCAATCATTCGAATGAAAATAAAACAAGCTCTGGCCATGGAGGTACTACCTCCATGCTCTGGCAAAATTAGCAATGACGTAGTCTTAACGAAGTCTCTAACGAAGTCCTCGGTTGATTTACTCATTTAATACCATGTTTACATAATCTCAGAGCATTTTATGACCACTCGATAACAGAAAACATATCATAAAACATTCTCGGTTTGTAATGGTTTAAGGGGGTACTAAACCCCTGTGGTAAATTTGTGACTATTTTTGCATTTTTCTCAAAAAATAATCATCACACTGCCACACTGGTAACAAAAGTTATGGCATTAAGAAACTTCATAACTTTGGAACCAAGTGTGCTGGACCTGTTGGTGCTTTCAGTGGGTGATAGTCTATTGTATGACTAATGTATATGTAATGATTGCGGTGACTCATTTTTCAAAAATGCCTCCTTTGGCCCCCATGGACCAGATCGTGTCACATATATTTTTGCCTTTTAGATGCTTTTCCACAGCTTCACATTGTATTTTAACAGAGTGCCTGGAGCCCATGGACATGGGGTGCGTTTGTGGTTGTGGCACGGAGGGGTTGAGTGCGTTTGATCCATCTTTTCTGCTATAAGTGCACACCCTTTTAGAGGAGTAAATTTTTAATCAAAGAAATGTCTGGATTTCCAAGTCTGCTTTCTGAAAACAACTGAAATTCCAGTTGCCAATTTCGCTTGAAAAAGCTTGGAAATCCAAATAAATGAAGGAAAAATCATGGAAATTTCAAAAAATGAGCTCTCAAATTCAGGATTTCTGACTATTTTTCTGATGGATTTTTTCGCCTTTGGACACTTAAAAAGTCTGGATTTCCAACAATCACGACTGGACCAAAAGTCTGGATATCCGAACTCCTCTATAGGGGGTGTGCATCTATTTTCTGGAATAGCCCAATCAGACATACCAAATTGCATTCTAAATACGAGGAATAGCCTTAACTGATATCAAATAATTTTGAATTTTTGAAATTTGCGATATAATACAAATTTTATGATATTTTTTACATTTAACAGTCCTCGAAGTAAAGTTTATCAATCTAATGATATGCACTTAAAGTTGAAAATTGATACATGTCTGGTTCACTAATGTATTTCACTAATTCATTTAATTGACATGTCATTATTTTTAATTACCTACAGCTCCATGAAAGTACACACTAGGATCATTAATGTCATTAAGTTTATGGTATTGATGGTATTGATATGCAAAAAATGAATACAAACTCTACAAAATGCATAAATGCACACAGGTGCCTACAATTGCACGAAATTGATAGCTGTAAAATGTCATAATAATAAAAAAACTCCTTTTCATTTACTGAGAAGGGTAGGTTTCATTTAAAATGACATTCCATTTAATTGAATTGTCATTTTTGATAACTCTATAAAAGTACACAGAACCTCTTTATTAAATGTTGAATGAAATTACACACGTGTCCCTACCATCCCTTAACCTGTCGCACAGTAGCGTAACATTCTCAAAATGTGATAAGATTTCTGCAACTTAAGTGATGCAAAGGTGCATAAGTTGTCGGCAAATTGCATAAAAAGTTGCATATAAATTTCATTACAAAAGCTTAAACACACTCTTCATGAACTAAATGTCTATACTGCTCAACTTAAAACACTAAGATGTTCAGTCCATAAACAGGGTGTTTATTTTCTACAAGCAATATACAGGGTGAATAAAAAAGTGCAATAGTATAACCATTTTCTTAACCTCATTGGCACTGAAGTAGAATGGAGCACCCTAAGTTTTATTTGTCCCCGGGCTTGTGTAAGTAGAGGAAACATTACTTTTATTTGAAGAGCTTTGTTACAAAGGCCCTTACAGCCACTTTTCGACTTTTTGAGAGAAACAGCTTTTTTTAATTGTGCAAGTATTACTCGTTCGATTTGATTCATTTTGGGTTCGGATAAAGTGTTGATGAATAGAAACTAAAAGAATAGGTTTGGTACAATTTTCAAGCCTTACTATTTGTTTTAATATTTCTTTTATATCGGGCCTTTTGTGGATGTAAGGGCTTTTGTAACAAAATAAATCTACCCCTTTTCTAGAAACCACCTTTGCAGTCAAATTTGAACCCATTTGTTTGCACTAGTTTATGTAACTTGACTAATGCTCTCAAAATCAAAAAGAAAAATTGAAATATCTCATTAACTTTTTAATTATGAATTTTAATTAAATCCGGCAAAATGACATTTTTGATCATTTCCGAAGCTATAGCTTTCGTTAATTACAATGAATTTTTCCCCAAACTTAGTGACCCCAAGACAATTCCTTTTGGTTTTAATAATTAAACAACATTCTAGGCTACTATTATACATCACAACAACTATTTTCCTAAAATTTTATTTTGAGCGGCGATGAAAACGTTCCTGATGGTCATAATTTTTGGCCTGTTTTACTGGGACAATTGCGCACGAAGCGCGCAAAACCTTTCCATTTTACACTATTTTAGCACAAACCAAGGTGATATGTTGTGTAATTACACTATTTTTGCCCCCAAATTAAGGTGTTTAACGGTCTAAAAAAGAAGATGCACAGGGCAATTGTGGACAATTTCTGTCCGATGGAGCTGCCTCACGCCTGTTGCGGATTTTCTCGTCCAGAGGCTTTCCCCCACGAGTGACCGAAAATTGGGAGGAAAGGTCGTTACCAGAGGCGTTGTGAGGCAATATTTTGCTTGATTTCCCCTGCCAATTGAATGTTTGACTGACCACCACAAACTATACAATAATAGACATAGGATTTCCCGACTAGATCAGTCTTACTTTGTGGGGGAACTCCTTTAATTTCTTAGTCATTTTTCGGGCTGAAACTAATATAGCAATATTTAAAGGGGCATTTCGTGATCCACAGCCTCATCCCCCCACTTTTCCCAAAAAAAGTTGAGATTAATTCGTTTAGCAAAAATATCGCCAAATTTGAATTTCGTTCTGGTGCACCAGAACGAAATTACAACACATTGTCTATGGAGCAGTCTAATACACATCATCATGCATAACTCGCAAAACGCAAAATCGGAATCAACTGAAATTTTGGAAATAAGTTTTTTTGTGGATATCTACTGAAAATGTCATAAAAAGAGGATGCTAGGATCACGAAATCCTCCTTTAAGCACGGATTTTTAATTCTCACTGCACGGATTTCTATTCTCACTGCACGAACGTGCCAGGAGGCACGTTAAAATAGCCCCTGAGTACCTACATACATGAAATATTTACCACAAAAATGTCCATAAAATTTTTCAAAACATCTACTGGTACTCTAATCTTTCATCTCCACAAACCCGCTCGCCGATTCATATAGCCAGCAATGAGCTGGCGACAAACAAAAGATAATAGGTTACTCACCAAATACGAAACTTAAGGACAGGTAGCTACAGTCCGGGCTACAGTCTTCAGAATTCAGCAAAATATCGTACTGAGTTATTGCCGTCAGTTGAAAATACAATGACTAACGGTGATTGTTGGGTGCTTTTATGACTTCATGAGAAAATGACAGGCAGATGGTAACAAAGTTCCGCTCACATCACGCTTCACAGTGTATTTTACCCATAAGAAAAATCATTCCGAACGGACCGTACCGTGCATGCACATATCACTGACAGTGACGCAATCAACCAATCAGCAGTTGGAAAATCGTTAACCCAATGACGTCATCGCTGCATTTTCATTGATACAATTCAAAATCATTCAAAAACACGAGTTTTTAATTGCTTGCAATATTTAATTTTTGTGTGTATGAATGTCAATGTCTATCTCAAATTAACATCGTGTATTATCGTAGCGTTGAATGCGCTGAAGTTTGTGAGTTTTGTTTTTTGTGACATTAAAAATCCATCTTTCGCATGGCCGGCCGCTGTGTGGGTGTGTGTGTGTGTGCGTGGGAACGGGGTCAGCTATGCACGCATGGATTCTGTTAATAACGACCTGCATGCATAAACACTAGTACTGCTGACTGAGTGTACCAATCGTAGCAGGGTGTAAAATATAAAACAAAGTCAATGTTTAATCTCAAATACGTTATGGGGTAAATATAAGCATTTGAATATATTTAACAATAATTTGAACCTGAAAAATAAATGAACATGAAAGTTCACGAGTGATTTTTCAACATATTTGACTGTTGGATAAATATGGGTGCTGCAGCTTTGGAGCTAAGGCAATATGGCGCATTACTTTGAAGTTGGTAATGGGTAAATTACACTGTGCGCTTTAAGGTGGTATTGGATGCATTTTCTAGAAATAAGGAAATGCTTTGAGCATGTTTTAAACAGATTAATTGAGTAGGGTAAAGTACACTGATCAATATGCCTTTTGTTTGAAGCAAATCGGACATACGGTTTCTATACTACATCAAATTATATTTTCTTTGTATCTTATTGTTTTTATCAATAATCAATATAGTTAATGAGCTAAAAGGACTGTAAAGGCTCATTAATATGTAATTTTTGCCAATATTTTGCTAAAAATCAATGCATAAATGTTCATGGTACTTTTATTTTGCATACTTTTGCCCTGAAACTTGGTCAAAGTGTTTCTAATATGTTCTAATGTATTATATAGTGAAGCCGCCCCTCATTTGCATATTTGCATAATTAATGAGCTAATTTGCATAAATGCTAATTAATTATGCAAATTAGGGCGGCTAGCTCATTAATTATGCATAAATTATCTGGAAGTCATTAGGAACACTTTGACCAAGTTTGAAACCAATATTCTGTTAAATAAAAATGTTATGATCATTTATGCATTGGATTTTAGCAAAATATTGGCAAAAATTACATATTAATGAGCACTTTCAAGTCATATTAGCTCATTAACTGTATTGATTATTGAGAAAAACAATACAATACAAAGACATTTAAAATGTATGTATTATGAAAACGGTATGTCCGATTAGCTTCAAACAAAAGGCATATGGATCAGTGTTCTCTGCCCTACTCAATTAATATGTTTAAAACATAAATAGAGCACTTCCAAAATGGGTCCAGAACCACCTTAAAACCCGGACCGCTTGCCAAAACAGCTTCCTATGGCGACCGGGCCTTTGCAGTGGCGGCACACTTGCTCTGGAACAGTATCCCTTTCTCCATTCGTCCTGCTGTCTCCACTGATCAATTTAAAACTAAGCTCAAAACTTTCTTGTTCAATTAATTGACTCTGCATTTCTTGCTTATCATGTTCATGTCATTTAGTAGTTTAAGTTGTAGCGTAAGTTGTACACAGTTGTTTTCGCCAAACGTTTGTGCAAATGTTTGTCAAACGTTTATAGTCAAACGGTTTATAAACGGATAAAGAGCCACACACTAATTTAATGGGGTTTTTTTTTTTTCAAAACATTTGTGAAATGTTTATGGAGCAAAATGTTTGTCAAACATTTTATTTTAATCATCTTTTATGTTTGCTTTTCAAATGTTTGCCAAACATTTTCAAATTTACCTTTAATTTAAACTCAAAATCTAATTTTTAGTCAAAAATGAGACTTTTGGTCAAAATTGTGATTTTGGGACAAAATGTTTATTTGCCAAAACGTAAGATAAATGTTTAAAGTTAAAAGTTACTATCAAACAGTTTCTACAAATTATTAATAAAACATATTTATTAATTGTTTGCCAAACATTTATTTAATTCATTTAATATACATTTCTAATAAAATATGTTTGTCAAACAATTGCCGATCACAATGTTTGTCAAACATTTATAGCTGTTTATAAACGGATAAGGAGCCAAACGTTTGTTAAACATTTTCGTAAACGTTTGGCAAACGTTTGTGATCGCTAAATGTTTGTCAAACATTTGGCGAAATCGGCTATAGTTAGCGCTTAGAAACCTTTGTATTTTGCGCTTAATAAATGTTGTTAATTATTGTGTATGCGCATAGCAAGATACGAAGGGATCGTTTTCCCCATTTTTGTTAACACGTTCAGCAGCTGATAGGTGTATCCCATCATGCTCTGCAGTACCATAGTAGAACTGCACATGACATAGAAAGTGTACACAAAATCCCTCACTTCAACTTTCAATTACTCGCTTATATCAGAGGAGCTTAGACTTTTATTTGAAAAAATATGATCTATAAAGTATTGTGAAACTATCCATAGCTCTCAATATCTAAGCGGCTCTTGTTTATATTTTGTATACATTTGCTATGGAGCAAGCAGATAGACTGCAATGCATGATGGGATACTCCCTGTAGCTGCTGTGTTTTTGCATATAACGATCAAGTTGAGTATTGGCAGTTGCAGGGTATAGAGTATGTATGCCAAAGAAGGAACAGTTTATATTTAACAGGTTATTCGGGAGGGGTGTTTGTGGGGGTGGGGTGTGTGTGAGTGGAGTGGGGTGTGTTTTGGAGTGTTTGTGTATGGGGGTGAGCGAGCATGGAGAAATATATGGTTATAAGTGTTTATGTATAAGTATAAGGGGATATAGGTGACACTTTGAGAGGTGGTGGGTATAAAGTTTGATTGTTACCAAGGCCATTATAATTATACTTGCATCATTGATTACATTTCAATATCATTTATTTATTTATTTTCCTTCTTCATCTCCCCCTGCACTTTCTCCAGTGACCCACCTCGGCCTTCGCATACACAAGGTTCTGAATAAAACATCACACATAAACACGACCACCCCTACTTTTAACCCACTACGATGCACCAACAACCGTATACCCACCAAACGCGTATGCCAAAAACCGAGAACCGCTCTAGTGTTGATAAACATAATTATACTGTGCTTTTGCTGAACCATGAAATGGTATCAGCCTATATTAGTGTATGTTACTTACTTGCTTGCTTGCTTGCTTGTTTACTTACTTACTTACTTGCTTGTTTGCTTGCTTGCTTGCTTGCTTGCTTGCTTGCTTGCTTACTTACTTACTTACTTACTTACTTACTTACTTACTTACTTACTTACTTACTTACTTACTTACTTACTTCATATCTCGAAATGCCAAGAAGGTATGACCCTCCGCATACTCTCAAATGAAAGAAAACAAATTAAAGAATCCAATGTTCAAAGTCAAAGGAGTACGTTCGGATTTTGACATTTCGTAAAAAGTAATAGTTAGTAACCAAGAGTTATATCAACATCCATCATAAAAGAGAGTTGAAAAGGCTTACTTTAAATGTAAGATGAAATTTAATGTAGAAAAAAGCTATGAGCTTATTTCAAGTAAACACCTCCCGATATAAATTACACTAAGTAGTGTGATCCGAACTCAGCCAGGAACCCTGTTTCCAGACAAAAATTTGGATGTTGTTACAATGAATTCAAAGTAATTATATCGTCAAGAGACCCACATAGCGGAATACGACATCTATCCTGAGTCAATCTGCATTCTGTTGCCTGCAAAGGCCGACGATCAGACATAATTAAAAGGAGCATGTCCAGATATCAGCGTTAATTTCATGGTAAACTTAAAACGCATCGAAAACGCCCAATTGCAGTCAAAAATATATAATATTAGTGAATCACCAAAGCGAATGGTAACGTAGGTATGTGGAAAAGAACTGTATTAACTATACAAAGTATGTGCCCAAAGATTTGTCTTTGGCATGTCGCTTTTTTGAAATATCAGCAAAATTATCAAGTACCAGTTATGTTCAACCTTGTAGATCCTAAGCAAAGATGAATATATTAAAATTAAAACCAGTGGCCAATACCTGTACCTTGCAACCCTTTAGCTCTGATTTAAGACCCCACTTGTTGAAATTGGTTGAGAATTAAAGAAATGGAGCTCTAAACCCCAAGGAAGTAACGAAATCAAAAGTGTCACTTTCATGTTCTTATAAATGGAAAACACGTCGCTAGTTTTATGTGCTAATCAATAGAGGTTATCCGTGTTCTATAACCTGCATATCCTATCAGCGACTGCTATACCTTGTTTAGGACTTTCGAAAGAAGTACCTGCATGTGCAACCATGACTGTTTCAAAATAGCCCGCCAAAGTCATGCAGGTAACTCCGAGGTCCTGTATTGAATTGGTTTGAATGAGGAATACTACGGGAACCAGCGCCTTTTGTTAGAAGTCACACATGAGTAAAGTGGATAACCTCTATACGCCGTAGAAGTGACGTAGTTAATCGGATTAACTACCATAGCAATAGATGAATACAATTTTGATTGGATTGTCAAAATAGATGTCAAAGAAAGGCTGATTACTCGCACCTGTAAGATAAATATCTTTGAAAAGAGCGGTATTGTATTCAATCTATGTTTGTTGGCATAAACAGGTGATTATTGAAATCTGCTTGTAGTGCAGGGCGCTCAATTCAAATATTGTATTCATCTATTGCTATGGTAGTTAATCCGATTATGACGTCACTTCTACGGCGTATGGAAGCACGGCGATAGTTCTCTTGTTCGTCAATGCTTTATGTACAAATCAATAGGGCATTTAATCATGTAATGGAGCGATACTGCACCTTTTGAATTTGCATTAGGTTTTGGATCATTGTGGCTTTATTTCTTGACCAATTTTAACGAATTGGGTCTTAATTCCGAGCTGAGAGATGCAGCTATTTTTTTTGGCTCTAATTATGACATATCCTCCTTTATATTATAGTGGTAACAATAACTGGTACCTTAATTGTTTTGCAGACTGTATTCGCACTCGGCGGCCCAGTCACTACCTGCGGCTGTGATTTGGGGTAACTCGTCGCTTTCCCTCTCCAGTTACCTGTACTTTAAGTTTGCCCATACCCCAGGCCTTAACCTGCGATACTTAAATTAATGCTGCTTTTTCAAGCAGGTGTCAAGCATTTTTCAAGCAAATAAGCCTTCAAAATCTCGAAAATTTGTGGCAGGTTTTCATCCCATTTACAAGCATCTTAAAATTGACACTATATCACAATGCATTGTCCGATTTCACAAGGTTAACATCTTCTTTATTCTTTCAAAAATAATATAAATTCACAGCCATTATGGTGGACTTTGTAAAGTTATTTTGAAAACAGCCTTGTTTGATACGGTTAAACTTTTCCCATTTCTGTGCTAGATAATCGTACGTGATGTGGCAAACCGGTTTTGGGTTTCTCTTTTTATCAAAACAGCGTCATGGTGAACTTAAATTACAGTTTATATCATATTCCACGATTTATATTGCTGTAAAAGTTGACTTTGATATTACAGATGGTGTTCTGCTTCTGATTTCTAACGACTTATGTCAATGTGAAAACACAAAAAATGCTACTCTTGCTGCGACTGCTTAGTATGATATCACCATTGTGCCGACCTGGTAGAAATAATTTTATGTTTAAATACAAAAATATTATCATATTAAAATATCAAATTAATAATCAAAATCAATTGATTGACTGAGAATATCCACAAATATATCATTATATTAACACATTGTCTATCACATTATCATTATTATTTTATCTAGTCCGAAGATGAAGGTTGCTGCATCAGAATCTTGCAATTGTCGAAATTCTGGAATTCCAACAGTTCAGGATTTTGACGCAGCCTGTCAAAAACCATGGAAATTTCAGAATTCTAGAATTGTGACAGTGTCCACTGTCGCAGTTTTGACAGTTACAAGTTTTTGACAGGCTGCATCAAAAACCTGGAACTGTTGTAATTCTGGAATTTCGACAGAGGGCGCTGTCAACATCTAGGAATTGCCAGGCGGCATAGGACACGCAACACGTGACGTTAAAGGCTGGCGAAAATACAAGGCTGACAGCCCCATTCAAATTATACGGTTAGCAGTTATAAATTGAAAAACAACATACTTACAGTGTGGTACATTGTCGTACCCCAACGGTTAAGACGAGTAAGATAATTTTGCTTTGACACCACATAACAAATTTAGAATTGTTTGTGAAGATTTCATGATTATGTGTTAATCCAATGGCGACGTCAAAAATGACGATATCGCATCCGGGAATGGCGACTACATGGACTAAATAAATGACAGACAAACTCCAAACTCCAATCTGTTCCTGCTGGTCAGTTGGAACAGGTTTTCTCTGTTTTTATAAACTCCAAATAGTCAAAGTCTTAGCATCACCCGACAATGAGGGCCGATTGTTCCATGAAATAATACATGCGAAACAGCTACGCACATACTGCGTATTTTTACGGTCTCTCGCGTAAACGCGAAGACACGTAACGCCAGACCTGAGAAGTAGGTAGGCAACTCTTGAGCGATATCTGATGCGTATTATAGGCGTGATAGGGATAGGCGTATTTATACTATTCCCGATATAGCACACTCCTCCTTTCTTAGCTTTTAGTCCCGTTGATAAGTTCATAAATTCTTTCAAATCCAAACTTGTAGAACACCGTAACTTTCAATGATTTTGAAACGCGTAACTTGGCTAACTTTAACTTAACAAAATGTAACGTATAATACATGCTGTTTATAGTTCCTTGAACTTCTACTACATATCTTCTACCAGCTTTCACGGAGGCATTCTATTCCTCTGCGACTGTCGCCACTGAATATTACTTGCTTGAGCCGTATTATTTGAAGCTGGTGTTGCTGCTGATCTGGATGTGTGTATATTTTCCATTTCTGGAACATCAGACTGTGGACTCTCTGCAATTGCAACTTCATTTCTGTTCTTCTCTGTTATGCTCAGTCGTGGCCTTTCACATTCAAGTATGCTCTCTTTGCTCATGACTTCATATACAACTTTCTGCCTTCAGGTACAGCAGGGAGACACTGCTGCAGAGTCGGGGAGCTGAAAATTGCCTTTGCCAACACCTGCAACCCCCGTTGCAAAGAATCAGTGTTTAACGTGCTGTTTCTGGTGTTGGATTTCCCATTGGGTGCTCCCATGTGCGAGCTGGTATTTTATCAGAGTGAGGGAATGGGCGCCCTCTGCCTCCCTAGCTCAGTTGCTGAACATGCCAGCATAAGGGCGGAGAAAACCATCAGTTTCAACGGCCAAAATGTTCAAATGTCTGGGCCATTTGATTTTGCTACTGTATCGATGTAGAGAGTACAGCCAACGACACAATCATGATGAGACATTGCTCCGTTCTTTCTCCTTCTAGTTATATATACATATCATGGTGTTCGTGATTTGTTACGTTAGGTTTAATACCAGGTCTTTCAAGAGCACTTGTGAGTTATGTTCCGGCCGGACTTTGTCCTAAACTGCTGGAGAACAGTGTGTAAGATCGGGTGCTGTTTTTCTGGTAGGGCTAGTTTAGTTCCAATGGAAAATCCATCAGCTATTCATGGGCTGTGCTGACGCAGGTATTGACATTGCCGGAATTCAAGAACATCGTCTCATTACGCTAAGCCCAACTGATGAACTTTGGTCAGATGATAGGAACTGGGCTTTAATATTCAGTTCTGCTACCAATCAAAGGTACGGAGGAGTGGGTCTGGTCATGTCCAAGCACATTCACAGATGTCTTAAGAGTGTTGAAGCTGTTTTCTAGAGGATACTATTTGTAACATTCCATGGTAACCCTCAGCTTAGCATCACTGTTGTATATGCACCCACTGAGTGCTCAAAGATCTTCTAACAAGGAGGAATTCTATTCATCTCTATCTGACCACCTGGATGGTATGAAAAGACACAACATCAATCTCATCCTCGACGATTTTAATGCCAGAATAGGAACAGATAGTCATCTTTCCCATCCTTAGCTCATTGGTCCAAACTGCTACCATGATTCAACCAATGACAATGGTGAGCGTCTGGTCAACACTTGGCAGGAGTGTAATCTCAGACCGGCCCAGATGATATTCCCCCAACCCAGGAACCGTCTCAGTACTTGACCCATCCAGCCGGATCAACCCATGCACATTCTAATAAACAGCAAGTGGGTAAATTCTCTCCGCAACTGTCGAGCATACAACTCAGTAAAAGTGGACTCCGATCATCGTATTGTGAGCGTCCGACTAGCTGCCAGTCTGCGAACTAGCAAAGGAAAACCTTGCAAGAGACCAAAATTCAACTGGAAAAAGTTGCAAGATCCTGATAAAAAGGAGGAATTTCAGCTGCAGTTATCAGACACCATTCCTGTTCATTATCCTGGTAGACTACCTTCTGACGAAATCAACTTCTGGAATTGACACCGGCATTGTTACCTACCCACGTCGGTCAAGCAGGTATCCTGCTAGGATGCTGAATGGCCTGGATTTTGCTGATGATATTGTCTTGTTGGAATCTTCCATAGCCCGGGCCCAGTCATAGCTTACTAGTACTGCAACTGCAGCAGCTGCAGATCTAGGCCTTGTCATCAGCGCTGCAAACTGCAAACTGTAACGCCCAACCAGCACTTGAAATCTATGGTAGTACCATCAACCATGTCACAGACTTCGAGTACTTGGGTAAGATGGGCTCTAGTGTTGGAAACCTAAAAAGAAGAAAGCAGCTTTCTGGAAACTGGAACGCCTTTGGAGAAGCCCGTCCCTACCAATCGAAACAAAAATCAAGCTGTTTGAGACAACGTGTGTTATTATCTTTCTATACGGGTGCGAGTCATGGGTAATCACCAAGGACATGGAAAAAAAGATCAATGCATTTGCAACATCTTGCTATAGAGTCATGTGAAACATCAAGCGTGTGGATCGGATTCCAAATAAAACCATCTACAATCTGACAAACACCACTCTGGTTGCCAGAGTCAAGATTCACCAACTAAAATTTCTCGGCCATTTGAAGACGGCGAGCCTGTGAAAGAATATGCCCTTTATATTCCACCACATGGGAAGAGGAAACCGGGACGGCAACGCAGACTGTACTTACAGTATGTCCAGCACCTCCTATGAGATACTGAAGGGATGCTGCAGCCAAACAAAATTGTTTCGCTTGCCCAAGATCGCAATAGTTGGAGAAAGCTTGTAGTCGCCTGTTCCGCAGCCGACTGATGATGATTCGTTCTTGCAGATTTAGACGAACTAGCGATAGTTGTGTCTCGCCCCATGAACATCATGTTGTTGCGTGTTTGCTAGATTTGTATGTCATTGTATGAGAAGTTGTCTAATCTTTGTTGTATGTTCCCTGTACCTGCGCTGATACTTTTTTTTGAGTGACTGTATGTGGCATTCTTTCAGCTGCTCCGGTGCTAGAAGGTTGATATGGCGATACTCGTATACTTTTCACTCCTTGGTTCTTCGGGAAGTTTTGATATTCTACGCTCCTGAATTGCAGACCGGTGTTGCATACGATTGGAAGTAGTAACGCATATCTTGTGAATAATTCTCGTAACACATTAATTAACCGTCGCTTTTGCTGTTGTACCATACTGCAGTTACTGTCCGTTTTCTAATACACAATACACGGTGCTCTCACCATTGACGCGTGACCTCTACAAATAGTGTATGTTAGAAGTATATTGCATTTGCCTAGTTAACATCACTGTGTGAAAAATAACCGGCCAATATTTAAAGTATTCTCCAAACTTCTAGCAAATATATTTCTCTAACATGACCTAAAATTACAGCTAGGTTAGATGTTCAGAAATAGTCGCACTTTCGTAAAATATGAGTGAGGGCAAGGCATAGCTAGCTCATAGCCAGCCAACTCCCCGTGTTAATTGAATGGAGATTTGACCGAAAATATTGAGCTATATTGGTAACGGACCGCTCAGTTCTGAAGGATGCCACAAAACACGGTACAAGCTACATTTAAAGTATTCTATGAAATTCTAGAATATATAGTTTTGTAACATGTCCTAAATTTTTAGCTAATTTAGGTGTTTGGAAATAGTCGCACTTTTGTGTTTTAGGAAGGATATGTAAACGACAGATAACACCAAAAATATGAAGAAATTATTTCCAAACCGTGTTAAGTCAACAATCATTATGTTGCTCATTTTCAAGAATGCTGGTTAACAAAAAGCAGACCATTGTCTCATTTCGTGAACAAAGGTCCACATACCATTGTTTCCTTGCGTTTCCTTTATAATCGGTTACCCAACTGAAGCTGTATTATACCAGCATATTGCGATACCGCACATATAAAACAGACACATGTGCACAACCAGAGAAGATCCGATTTAATCAGTTGAGCTGTTTCAATGAGTGTTATATTGGTTTAATAGCTTTTAATGGGGTTTAAGTCCTGCAAAGGTCGAGGTGAATTCTACTGTAGACATGACTGCATCATGCTCTTCATTAGTATAGTAGCCATTTTGATTATACATATGTAATGACAATGGTAACTTACTGAAATACTTCAGATAATCCTTGATGTTGACCATCAACGGCCCTACCCCGTGTCCAACTCCATTGGCAATTTCACTCCTTCAATTTCCACTGGTATAAAGACTGGTTTCGACGTTGTGTAATTGATACCGTCTCGTGCGTGTCGTCTCGTTTGTCGTGGCTGTAGTCGTAATGTTGTGAAAGTAGTGAAAGTAGCGTCACAAAAGTCTTCAAATTGTTCATCATCATCCGTTACGTACCGTACTGTATTTTGTTTTGCATGGTAGCTTGGCGTTGAATGAATATTCAGCTGAATATTACCACATTCTGATTTCAAATGTCCCACTCGATTACATTTGAAACATGGAAAGTTCATATACATGTACTTGCTTAACCTGTAACACTTCCGTTTCCCATTGTTTTCGTTAGGTCTACCGTCTGTGCTGGTTGACTTCCTCTGACCAAGCTTGGGTCTAGACCTTCCACGTCCACTTCCAGAACTTCTATTCTTACCACGTCCATGTCCATTATGTAGTATTTTAGTCACCGTTGATCGTGTTTTACCGCTGATATCCTTAACATTCTTCATTGCCTTTTCTTCTGCTATTGCCATGTCTACCGCTTGAGCAAAATGATAATCCTTTGCTTGGGGACTCAACAATTTCTCTATCGCATCTTCAGAATGTAAACCACAAATAAACTGATCTCTTAAATTCTGCTTCAACTGATCTCCTTGCAATTCACATGAAGCAATTTCTTCAAATTGGTAGAATATTCACTGATAGATTGACCAGGTTCTTGTTTACACGATCTGTATCTACAACTTTCTGCTAGTACTGAACGTTGTAGTCTATAATGGTTCTTTAATAGGTCTAATAATTCCTTGTACGTTTTACCGTGCGGTGGATCTGGAAAGCTTACATCTCGTAGCGTTTTGTAAACTTTGGTTTCTAAACTGCTCAGAAGTATTGCTCTGCGTTTTGCCATTTTATCTTCCGTACAAGCTGCGTCAGAAACCTGGACTTGTCAGACTTCTAGAATTTCGACAATTCCAAGATTATGATGCAGCAGTCCACAAAACAATCCCATTCTTTCCAGTGACCGCTTCCCCTGACGAGCAAACTCAAATTTTCAGGCTCAAATTTTATCAGCTTATAGTAACATAAAGAGAGCCCTCTCTTGATAAGTTTCATAGTGTGGAAAATAACGGTGTACGAATACAGTGCCCTCGTTAATGCAGCTTGTTCTGTGAGCTTAGAAAAGGGCAAAAGGCAATGGTTGGAGCCCTTTCTTGATAATTGCACTGAGTATTTAAGAAAATAAAACACACACACACACCCACCCCCACCCACACCCCCACATACACAAAACCAATCGGACTACAGAGTAGTCTATATAAAACCGTGAAAACTGCCCTCCGTCTTACTATTTTACAGTACATAATTTAGAATGTAGGATTCATTATAATATGCACCAACAGAATTGTTTTACTAGTTCTTCCTTAAAAGCCTCACACATTTCCTGGCTGAAATTTTCAATTTTCTTTTTTCATCAGATATAATATCTTTTGGCTCATTGAAGTATACATGATGTATAATGCAATGAAAGAATTTGTCACAGGACCATTTGAAATTGTACTTCATTTACATAAATGGTAATAATTACAGTGCTATATAATATAATATACTAATATGCCTGTGTATATCCGCATAGTGTTACTATGTAAAAAACCCTCGGAATCAAAGTATTGTCAGTCATCCAGTTGAAATCAATAAATTTGGAAATTAATCTAATACTGGAACCATGGGATCTCTTTCTTCCACGGTACCACAAGCCTTCATTAAACACATTGAACCACGGGGCCGGTGATCTGATAGATAGGGGGTATTGGTGTAACATATCTCCTACATTAGGGTGCATCTACAGCCCCCCTATTTTTAAAATGTTAACCCTGATTTTTGTCCATAGCATAAATGTGTTCCACTATCAAAATAAATACCTCACACAAAATTTCATCGAAATCGGACCTCGTCCTATGGGGCCACCGGCCATCAGAACATTTGTGATAAGCTATACCACAATTTCATAAGGCAGCTATTTTGATTCATATACTTTGTGTGGTTTATTATAGCTGTCGTATTCTCAATGCTAGTGCATCAATTTAGAGATATTTTAGACCATTTCCAAAGCATTTGCATATTTTTTTGTAAATGGCAGCTATGTTTGCAGTCTTGATTGCTGTATCAAGTAATAGCTGCCTTACGTAAAAGAGTTAAATCCTAAATGAAAAATGTTATTTTCAGCACTCACTATCATGACTATTACATTCATTAAGAAGTTCATTGCTTCTTGAGGAGTCTGGTTTGAATCATCAGTGTTAGATTTGTGCTTTCGGAGATTTGGTTCGTTCTTGCGGCTTAGTTCAACAACTTGAAGTGTATTTTGGTAGTGCTTTTCCGTTCTTGCTGCATCCAAGAAGTCCGCGCTTTAAAGCTTTACATCGTGTTCTGCACAGTCGTTGATAATGGCTCCAATGTTGGCAAAGGATTCTTATATGCTGGAGAATTTGACCATGTATCAACATCTTCAGTGAGAACATTAGTGTTTATTTGCAGGATGTGGATAGTGAACCATGAATTGAGTCCTCATTGACTTAAGTCTCCAAGAGATGTTGCAGGCTTGCAGCGGTGATGTTGGTTGGAAACTCAGGCTTTCCAAAGGATAATCCAATCCGCTTCTTAGGTGCTAAGATGTCTACTGCACCTGAGTTTAACATTTTTACCAAAACCAAAACCCAAGATATGATGTTTTTAAAAAACGTTTTTAAAACAATTTGTGTTTGCTGGGTATAGATATAGGAGCGATGAGCGATAGATTGTCTATCGCTGTTCAAAAGCAGCTAAAAGCGATGCATTGCAATTGCTAATCGAGTGAATGCAAATTCAGCTGTATTCAATGGCTCAAGGTCAAAGAGCCCCTTCTAACATTTTGTAACATATCTTAAGACTGCTTACGAATGCAGTACCTGGTTCATAACTTTTCATATTTTCATGATCATGATGATCCGGTAATCCGGTAATCCGGTATTACATACAGTGTACAAAATATGTGCTAGTCCGGCAGTGCAGTGTACCAAATTCTTACCAAATTTTAAGCAATTATTCAGACATTGAAAGATATTATCAACTCAACTTCATCTACATACTTTTCCATAAAAAATACCTCAAATCTAAGGTTTACCATACATCAAATCTATGGACTACCAAACATCTTGATGGAGTACCTAATTCTAAGTACTAGGTGATCCGTGGGACTATACTTTTATTTTCCTTAATATGTACATTGATTTACTATCTATACCAGGTGACATCCCGCTATCTCTAAGGTTCGCTATCTCTAAGGTTCGCTATCACTAACGTGTAAAGTCTATGGAGATCAGAATCCCGCTATCTCTAATAGAGAAAAGGGTTCGCTATACCTAAAAAAGGTCCGCTACTTCTAAGGTTCGATATCACTAATTTAGAATAAGGTTCGCTAGTTCTAAGGTTCGATATCACTAATTATAAATAAGGTTCGCTATCACTAATTTAAAATAAGGTTCGCTATCACTAATTTTGAATAAGGTCCGCTATCACTAATTTATTGAAGGTTCACTATCTCTAAGGTTCGTTATCACTAATTCCAATAAAGGTCCGCTATACCTAAGGTTCGCTATCACTAATTTTGTTTCAGGTTCGCTATCCCTAATTAATTAAGGTTCGCTATCTCTAAGGTTCGTTATCACCAATTTCGATTAAGGTTCGCTATACCTAAGGTTCGTTATCACTAATCTTAAATAAGGTCCACTATCTCTAATTTTAAATAAGGTCCGCTATCTCTAATTTCAAATAAGGTCCGCTATCTCTAATTTTAAATAAGGACCGCTATATCGAACCTTATTTGAAATTAGAGATAGCGAACCTTATTTAAAATTAGAGATAGCGAACCTTATTTAAAATTAGAGATAGCGAACCTTATTTGAAATTAGTGATAGCGAACCTTAGAGATAGCGAACCTTAGAGATAGCGAACCTTATAGATAGCGGACCTTATTTAAAATTAGAGATAGCGAACCTTAGGGATACCGGGATTGTTAAAATTAGAGATAGCGGACCTTATTTTAAATTAGTGATAGCGAACCTTAGAGATAGCGAACCTTCAATAAATTAGTGATAGCGGACCTTATTTAAAATTAGAGATAGCGAACCTTATTTAAAATTAGTGATATCGAACCTTAGAAATACCGAACCTTTTTCAAAATTAGTGATATCGAACCTTAGGTATAGCGAACCTTTTTCGTAATTAGTGATAACGAACCTTAGAGATAGCGAACCTTAGAGATAGCGAACCTTAGAGATAGCGAACCGTAACCCCATTTTCCGCCCTGATGTGGCAGTGACATCAACGCGTTGAGGCAACTGTTTCACAAACACATCTGTGCAGCGTCTTTAAACGTTTGCATGCCAGTGCCTTTAGTGAACGCTAGTGATTTTAAGCTGCGCCCAAAAGAGCCCAAGTGAAATGTGCAGCTTAAAATCGTAGTCCGGTGGCAGAGCAAGGTTAGATGGTTTTGCCAGTTAAAGTAGTTTTCTTTGCTGATTATTACTCTTTTAGTGGTACAAAATAAGATTTTGGGGGGTGTAAAATGGTAACCCTTGGGCAATTAAAAATATTCAAGATGGCCGCTATGGATACTAAAATTAAGCTCGGTTATTCACTAGCGGTACCATAATAAATGATAACTTAAAGTATTTTGTGTAAATTATTTTCCTTTTGGATGCTTTAAATATAAACTATATACAGTTTTATGACACTCTCGCAATTCAAAATGGCCGCTGTTAAACGTCATAAGCAAAAACCATTAGTTTCAAGGTAAAGTTCTTTTGCCAGATTTTGTTTCTTACAATAATTAATGTACACCCTAGAATTAAGCAGATCCAGTTTGACATTTTACTTCTTTACAATCACATAAAAATTCCAAGATGGCCACCACTGAAATGAAAAGTAGAAATATAACACATTTTGGAAGACTTTTTGCAGGGAGTGTATTGAGTGACAGCTTGGGGCTAACAGCTTTCCATTTGGTGATATCTGAACTTTCCATTTCCATTTGGTGATATTTCTTATTGCGATTGCTTAAAGAATATTATAACTTGTATTGTATCTTGTACCCTTTGAGTTGATGTCAATTTATATTGCTTACTTGTTGCTATTTTTTAACATTCATGGTAGCATAATGATGTAATTATTTCCCACCTTTATTTTCACACACTTGTGAAACTGCATTGATTTGGCTGTTCGCATCGTTAGTTAGTTCGTTAGTTTTTGATCATTTTTTCTACGCATTTGCTTGTTCTTGTGCTATTGTTGACCTTTTTACCAATTGGTCCCTGAACTAATTGCTGTGCGCGATCAGCTGTTTTATAGACCTTACCATCCGGGTCTCCATTATAGGCCCTTCTATCCGGGTTCTGTTATTATTATTTTTTTGTTGGTGTTATTTTATGTATTTTATTTGTTTTGTTTTCATGATATTATTCTATGTCTGTTTGTAAAACGTGTCTTAAACTGAATAATGGTACCGGTTTGATATGCTCCACGTGTGGCTCTAATTTCCATCATGCTTGTGTGGACTCTCTGAGTCCTAGTAAAAATTGGATTTGTTCTCCATGCTCCTTACTTGGTCTTCCTTTTAACCAGTTAGTAAGCGACTATGAATACATTAATGCTATCACTAAGCATAATTGTAACATTGATTATGATAGGCTTCAAAGTCTGTCTTTCAATCCTCTTGATATCAGTAATTATGATGATGATTTGAATCAATTCTACTGTTCTTACTATCTGAATGATTCTTTTAATCAACTTTCTAAGAAGACAACTTCCAGCTTTTCAGGCTCTCAGGCTCAGTTTTGTCCTGTCTCTTGCCTTATCACTTGGTTGATTGTTCTACCGTGATCGCATTTGACTGTCAGCAGTGGGCTTGTGATCGGATAGACTACTTGCTTTACTAATTTTGTATGATATTGTTTCGCTAATTCTGGCATTTGTCATTATATCATGTATTATTGAAGTTGTGAAATAAATGTTTTCTTGAATTGAAATTGAATTGAACTGATATCTGTATCGAAATTATCTGCCCAACTTGTACCAATCCTTCCTGAGCTGAGCGACTTCAATTCCTTGACGACTAATATCAACAGCGCCTGCAACTGCAGCCGAAATTCTTGAAGTGTAGGACCGATCATTATAGCAACATGTAACCCGGTAGTCGAACAGATGGTTTAAAATCATCTTTGAATCTCTGAGAAGACACCCAATGCCACTTGAAGATCCATTGCTTGCTTTTGCACAGGACTTTGTTGCCTATCAGTAAAGTTGACAAGGACTTCTTCAACTTCGGCGAGGAAATTGTAACATGTCAGATACTGATTATGCAGCCAAATCCTCGTCGATAGGGATATTGTAGTGTGACTTTACAAAGCGAATCTCTTTGTACTCTCGTACTACAGTCACCTACGATCAGCACGAGTTAATGTGATTTCCAAATGTGTGCAGCATTCCTGATACAATTCAGCAGGTTTCCAAATGCGATTCTTATCACCAGATAGGACATCTACAACATGTTTTAGGAATTCATAAGTTGCATCTTCTTCAGATGCTGCAACATCACAGCGTGTATGGCTTTTGTCACTAAAAAACAGTAAAATAATACAGTTTGTTTGCTTGTTTTATTTCTTCTTTAACCTGGTACACTCACTGAATTGAAAATACAATCATCTGTTCTTCCTTGAGGCACAGGATCTCTGTGATGCATAATTCCCATCGCGTGAAGATCAGTCACAGAGATTTCTAAATGTTCTCTGATTTCATTTGCCTAGCTATAACCATGGTCGCGCATTTTGCTATCAGATACTCAAATTTTGGCATAACGTTCATGTGTAGATATGTACATGTACATATTATGCAAGCTTCCATCTGTCTGGATGCTTTGAATCTTTTGGAGTTCACGCACTTCCCCACATTAGTATTCCTGGAAGTCAAAGTGGGGGGGGATCAACGTAGTCGTTTGGCGGACTGGGTAGAACCATCTTCCACATAATTGCCAATATTAGTGTGTGTATTTACAATTTTTATAATAGTTAATCTTAAGAAATTTATCATTTTTCAGGCTGACATAAGCTGACATACAAATCATACTCACAATCTTGCTTGCATTGATGATTGCTTGTATACGTGGTGGCCCATCGTTCAGAGAGCAACGATGAGCATTATTACATTCGTTCCCGTATCGGTATGTGAAGATAAATTGAAACAAATACATACTCTTTCAATTTTTTTTAAATGACTGAAGAAAATATGCTGTCTTTTTTCTGCGCACGTTGGAATCTTTTCTCGCTGTATAATATACGCCAGTTTGTCATTTTCAAAACTCAACCTTAGTCCATACAAATGTGGGCTATTACTCAAATTACTCCCTTGGGACAGTAGTCATTATATCTTCACACTCCTTCAAAGTGTATTTTCAAAGAGTGTCATACAATTATAGCTACAATTCTCAGGTATTTGTGTTAAAGAACATATTTCATGATGACAATATATACACATGTAATGATTTTTAATTCAATCTGAATGGTGTATTATATTGCTAAAATGGTCTGAAAGACATTATGCAAATGGTTAAGAATGATTAAATTAAATTAAAAGAAACGTACGCGTATGATATGTTATGCAAACCATTCAATATGTTAAGAAAAGACAGTTACCTATTATGAGCATACATTACACAACTCACGGGACGCCATCATGGCAATTTGGGATCACTGAAGCGTGTCAATTCATAATCTACGTGCACATATTACATATTGAGCCCACACTACCATTATTGCGCACTAAATACGCTATAATTATTTATTTTGTTACTAAAAAAATCATTTGAATGCTTTTTAAGAATTACGTGTCGGCCATTTTGAATATCTCGGATTGCCCAAGGGTGACAATTTCACACCCCTTAGAATCTTATCCTACACCACTCAAAGATCATTTATCAGCAAAAAACTAACTTTAACTGCCCAAAACACTATAATTATTTGGTATGATACCATTTGTCACTAAAACACCATTTGAATGCTATTTCAGAGTTACGAATCGGCCATTTTGAATATCTCGGATTGCCCAAGGGTGACAATTTTACACCCCCGAGAATCTTATTCTACACCACTCAAAGATCATTTATCAGCAAAAAATAAACTTTAACTGCCCAGAACAGTATTTGGTATGATACCTTTTGTCAATAAAACACCATTTGAATGCTATTTCAGAGATACGTGGCGGCCATCTTGAATATCTCGGATTGCCCAAGGGTGATAATTTCACACCCCTTAGAATCTTATTCTGCACCACTCAAAGATCATTTATCAGTAAAAAACAAAAAACAAACTTTAACTGCCCAAAACACTGTATATAGTTATTTGGTATGATACCTTTTGTCACTAAAACACCATTTGAATGTTATTTCAGAGATACGTGGCGGCCATCTTGAATATCTCGGATTGCCCAAGGGTGACGATTTTACATCCCACGGAATCTTTTTCTACACCACTCAATGATCAATAACCAGCAAAAAAACAAACTTTAACTGACAAAACCATCTAACCCCAAAAATATGGTGTTTGCAGCCGGACTATCACTAGCGTTCACTCCCGGCGTTCACTATAGGCACCGGCATGCAAACGTTTAAAGACGCTGCAGATTATAAGCTGTAATGACACAAGTAAGGTTTGCTAATACAGTCCTAGATGTAATTATTACCATTTTAATGTCTTTTATCTTTGTGAGACTTGTGTTTTACAGTCCGTCCTTTCCTATACATTCCAATACTACCTTGAACAAAAGGAGCTGCAGTATAAATTTTTACACATTCAAATATTATGTATTTCACCTTGAATTTAAAACATATTTTTTCTTGGGCTATATTTGAGCGAGACCTAATTTAAGGTTCACAATCCAAACTATGATGGTTCAGCAACCTAAAATGGATATTGTTTCTTCACTTGCCCACAAGGTATTCACATCTTTTGGAATTGAGCCACATGCTCTTGGAAATTTCAATTATTAAACATTTTAGTCCATTTTGGTATCAAGTGGGACATTTTAGAGAATCTGCTAGAAGTTAATATGTTTATTGAGGAATCTGAAAATAAAGAAACTATTTTACAGTTATCATAATATTTAATGTTTCAATACTTTGTCTGTGATTACTCCTTTATGGACAACTTGGGGATGAAGATCACGTTGAGATAGCACAGAAAAGCTGAATATGTTCTGTACATTTTGACACCTCATTTGTGTACATTATATAAGCTATACAATTTTGTCAAGATGACCTTTTGAATCATACAGTTGCAGATTTCAAAGTTGTACTGAAAAAATAATCATGTCAATGTATAACACGATGTTCTCTGCATGACTGGTAATGAATGAGTGTGACCGGGCACATTAACACCTAAAGCAATATTTCTTGTGCGTTTACAGTGCAAAATATAATTTAGTCACTTTTTTGCTATTTCAGTTTGAATGTTTGATGCACAGGTTTTGAGTTGCGATCTTCAGAAAAAGGTAGTTATTGTGATGTGCTTATATTAACTACTATTGTGTATAGGATTTGGAAAAGCACATCACAACAATTTGTTGATTTCATAAAAGCTATTCTGAACAACGTAAGGTCTTATTGTACAAGACTGAGAGCTGCATGTATGTACTGTGGAAAGAAGCTGATTGAACACGTGAGATACAATGCATATTGTGTGTGTACCCCCTGTATGATTTAAACTTGAACTTTAGTACATTACCATTGTAATAAGTAACAAAATTCGATCATTGGTTGTATTAATCCTCATACAACAGATATCCTGAAAAGTTGGAGTATCCAGCACGTGAATCATAATAAAAAAAAAAAAAAAAAATTGTTTGTTTGTCCACGTCCGACCGACCGTGTACCCTGGTCCCGACCGTTTTTTTTTTTTTTTTTTGGAATTTTTTTTTTGGAATTTTTTCAAAAAAAAAGAAAAAAAAAAAAAAAAAGATTTTTTTAATTTTTTTTTTTAAGTTTTTTATTTTTTTTTTTTTTTATTTTTCCCTGGACCTAGACCTAAATGTTAGGATCATTCATGGTTGACCTAAAAAAAAAAAAAATTAAGATGTTTTGTATTTTTAATATGAAAATTGATAATTTGTATTCATGTCATAGTCTATTAATGATTTCAAAATGCATTTAATTTGAATGCATTTTGAAATCATTAATAGAGTATGACATGAATACAAAGCATCAATTTTCATATTAAAAATACAAAACATCTTGAATTTTTTTTTTTTTTTTTTTTTTTTTTTTTTTTTTTTAGATCAACCATGAATGATCCTAGCGTTTAGGTCTAGGTCCAGGGACACTACACAAAAATAAAAAAAACTTTTTTTTTTTTTTTTTTTTTTTTTGTATTTGGTACCCGGTTACCCGCCCGAAAAATGCGCCGGGTACCCGGGTACAAAATTACCCGAAAATGCCAGGCCTATCAGCAGAACCATCTCAAGAGTTAAACCAGTGAAGTGCTGTGTGTTTGGACTTATTTACCAGTCTTGTCAGTTGTCAGTTTCAAGTGCAATATCTGTAAAAAAAAAAAAAAAAAAAAATCCGACCTACCGACCCAACTATTTCATAAGCCTTTATGGACAAACAAACAATTTTTTTTTGTTGGCCTAATGCACTTCACCTTCATAGAGTTGAATCCAGACATTATCTCCAATCTGTAATGACAAAACCGCGCTACCACTTATCCCGCCATCTTTATTGTCATCCTTATCACGCGCTGCACCTATTGTTTTTTCATCATTCTTCATCAGGTGAACTTGAGTGTCTCTAGAATTATCTTCTGTGTTTAAATTAAACATGAAGACATATACGCCAGGAATGCGACATGTAAACTTACTAGTGTTAAGATCAAAATCAGTACCAATGTTTGTGATAACCCTATGAAAAATGAGGACTTCTTCGCTTCCTCCTTGTGCCGATGTCATGACGGCTGTAAATGCTGAGCGTCTGGTAACAGCATTACGACCTTGTTCCCCTTTGCTTCCAGGGACACCTGGTTCTCCTTTCTCACCAGACAAGCCTTTTATTCCATCAGAACCTTGCATACCTTTCACTCCTGCCAACCCTTCTTGACCTGCAAGTATGATAATAAAATGATACAAATGCAGGTGAATTAAAGTAAAACTACTTAATTTCACTACTAACAAATGACAAGAATTTCCAGAAATCGGCAATATTTGTTATAAACTGATCAAATTTTTAAACAAATAAAAAATTTGACATGTTTGAGGGGAAACACATTCATCCATCTCCAAATTCCCGAATTTGAGATTGCTTGATATTTATAAACACTCAGATATATTCGTTCACTTAAAACTGATTGACATAACTTTAATATTAATATTTCACCCCACCCCATTTTTTCTTAATTTAAAAATCACTAGTTCCCAAAAATAAAGAAACAAAATTTCCTTATTTTATGTCTCTACCTTATAAAAAGCTGCCAACTGAAACAATCCCAACTCTGAACTTTTTTTTTGTGATTTTTGACCAAATTCAACACTTATAGCAGATTAGATTATTTTGAAACAATGGCAATACTTGTGCCATTTCAGTTGGTGCATTGATGAACCTCGTGCACAGTAAAATTGAATAACTTTGACATGCATGGATTGATAATTTTGGCAGCTTTTCCAGCTCACTTTTTACAAATTTACACTTTAAAAATATATCAGAAACTGATTTTCGTTCGAGCAAAATTAATTCCATTAATTGTACCCAATTGTGACCCAAGGCCAGTAAACGATTATGAAATGTGGGTTTGGTTTTAGTACCATAGCCATATACATATCATAAGGACTATACATGTAAAATTAGTATTTTTGTAGACCATAATAGCTTACTACACCGACATCAAGAAATTGGTGAAACAAACTGGTTACTTACTGCACATACATAAGATGTAAAGTTTGAAATATTAAAATATATTTACCCCTAAGTCTAGACCCATCCCCCTTTATACAGATGTCTATAATGAGAATGTCACCTTTGACCCCCATGCTACTTATCTGAAAAATTTGCATTTTTGGTGTAAACTTGGAATATTTTAGAAGTGATAGTGTCACAAAATTTATCAAAAGTACGCTCGTCAGTTTAATCAAGACAAACGTATAGCAAAGAAGATGGGAGTTTTTGCATTAAAAGAAATGTTGGTCTTTTGCGTCCATAAGTTGCAGATGATCCATCTCATTTACTTGCGTTAATCACATATGGGCCTTCGGTGCAACTTGGATATCAATTGCAATTAAATGCCAAACTTGTCAGTAGCTTTAAAAACAGTTGTTGCAAGATTTGTATTTATACCTACCCTCTGGACCCATCTTTCCCGGAAATCCTCTTGGCCCAACATCTCCACGATCTCCCTTCTCCCCGCTGTCTCCTTGTTCACCTCTACTTCCATCAATTCCGGCTTCTCCCCTATTCCCAGCTTCTCCCTTTATAGATAATCCAGGTTCCCCTTTCGAGCCAACAGCGCCAGGCAACCCATTCGTCCCGTGTGATCCAGGAATTCCTACCCCCGGTATACCTGGGTTGCCTTGAGGGCCCACTGGGCCTTGACAGCAGGAGTTACACGTGCCTATATTCTCCGGGGTGGCGGTGTTTGGGGATACGCAACTCCCATGCTGAGCGCCAACGTTGTTGATAGCAGGCAAAGTTGTGACCAAAACATTTTGGTAGATATGAAATGGGGATGTTTTCAAACCTGTAATGAAATAAATAACACCAAAAATAAGATCCTTGATATATTTGAATCCAGTGGTCTCGTCTCATGGATGGTCTCAGCCATCAAGTCACATTATTTTTGATGAAGCGGCCCAGTGAAGCGGCAACAGTTAATGTGCCATCAATCTAGTGACACGATTCCAAGGTACATAACAAACTAATAGTATAATTTATATGATACATATAGAGAAAGATGGAGGAACTTGAACACCAGCCTTAACAACTCTTATAAATCTGATGAGCTTGCAACCCTCAATAAGCAGATGGAGGACCTGAAGCTGGCCGACGAGATGGAGAATTACACCACCTGGAAAATCATACACTCGCTTTCTGGCAAGAACTCAAGGAAAGGGTGAAAGTCAAAAAGAGGGATGGATCAGCCCCAACCAGTGACAATGAACTGCTTAAGGAATGGAAGGAATATTTTAGCTCACTCCTTAACAACGAAAGTGGCACAGCAGCTTCAGAACTTCCTGCTCCAGCTGTTGAAGATCTTCCTATTATCACTGAGCCCCAACTCGTGAAGAAGTAGTCGAAGCAATAGCAGCCATGAAGACCAACAAGGCAGCAGCATTGGACTATGCTATAACTGCTGAAGCTCTTCAGGAGGGGACAGTGCCGCCGACAAGGGAGGGTAACCGGGTGCGTTACACCGGGGCCCGGGGTCGTAGGGGAACGTAAAAAGTGAAGAAAACATACTTTACTATGGGGCAGTAAAAGCAAAGAAAAGTGACGTCAGGGGCCCTTAAACATGTTAAAGGGTAAAGAAAAGATACCTTGTATAAATTAACGCATATTTTCTTTGCTTTACTATACGGGCCAACAAAGGTCTCTTTTCTTGTCCAAGGTATCTCTTCTTTGCTTTTACGGGCCCTCCGAGGTCTCTTTTTTTTTTTTCTTTTTATGTGTCCATTAAGGTATCTTTTCTTTACTTATTAAGCTTTTTTTTACATACTCACTAGGTCTCTTTTCTTTGCCTTTACAGGTCCATAAGGTCTGGTTTTTTGTTTGTTTTGTTTTTTGTTTTTTGTTGCTCTTTTACGGCCCATGAAAAACAAAGAAAAGAGAGTAGAGCGTATTTTTAAAAAAAGATACAAGATAGCGTTTGAAGCACACACTCTAATAAATATTTCACTTGAATTGATTTGAATTTGTTTTGCTTTGAAATCTCCCAGAAATCGGGGGAGTGCAGCTTAATCGTGGGAACACAAAATGCATATTTTCGCGCGAATTGTGCCCTTCAGTTTATTATTTGATCATTTACCTTAAAATTGGCAATTTTCCGGGCTTCGCACGGAGTTTTTGTTTCAATAATTTCAATATGGGAGCAAAAGTCGCTAATTCGAATTGCAAATTTTTTCGCGTGCTCGCGCGCATTTGTCCAATTCAACGGTTCATACTTGGATCATTTTAGCTTCAAAATGGTTTGAAATTGGCAAAATTTTTGCACTTCGCGTGGAAGTGATTAAGAGACACTTAATCTGGGAGCAAAATGCCACTTTCAAATTGCAAATTTGTGCGCGCTTCGCGGTTCATATTTGATTATTGGCAGCTAAACATGCTACTTTCGCTCCGCTTCAACACATGTTCAAGGATTTTACACCAACCTCCCTCAGCCTAGTCACAAAGAAATTTACGCCACTGCAACCCCCCAACACACCCCCACACACTTATGAAGTCCTACACCGTCATCACTGATCAAAGGGGCCCGCGCGTTCACATTGCCCCCGGGCCCGTAATGGCTCTCGGCGGCACTGGGAGAGGATAGCATGATTGATATGATTCTTGAATTCTGTGTGGAAGTATTCTCAACGCTGACACCGCCACGTCAATTTAATCATTCCTCTACCAAAGAAAGGCGCCCTCTCTCTCATGACAAACTACCGTGGTATTTCGCTTATGTCCATTGCGGTAAAAATGAACAACAAGATCCTTCTGAACAGGATCCGACCTCACTGACAAGCAACCAGGCTGGCTTTAGATCAGGTCGCAGCTGTGCGCAGCAAATACACATTTTGAGGAGGATCATGGAAGGCTTCAAAGAATACCAACTTCACTTGACAGTCACTTTTGTGGACTTCAACAGGTCCGTCATGTTTTCAGTACTGCGGCATTATGGAATACCAAAAGTTGTGGTCAATGCCATCCAAGTGCTCTACAAGGACTCCAATAGTGCCGTTTTGGTAGATGGAAGTTTCTCAGAGCCTTTTCAAGTAACAACTGGAGTGCTTCAGGGTGATGTGTTGGCACCATTCCTGTTCATTATCTTGGTAACTTCTGGAATTGACGCTGGAATTGTAACCTACCCACGTCGGTCAAGCAGGTATCCTGCTAGGATGCTAAATGACCTGGATTTTGCTGACAATATTGCCCTGTTGGAATCTTCCATAGCCCGGGCCCAGTCACAGCTTATTAGGACTGCAACTGCAGCAGCAGATCTAGAAAGCTGGTTTAAATTGACTTTTATTCAATTTATTTATTGGAGAAGAGAGAGAGAAGAGATCGTCAGGGAAAGAGGGTGTGTGTGTGTGGGGGGGGGTAAGGTAAGGGAGAAAGAGAAACAGAGGGGAGAGAGCATTGGAAGTGGGAATGGAAGGAGGGGGAGAGTAGCCCTACCACAGGGCCTTTTTTTATTACACATTATATACTATACACCATGATATACTGAGAACTGCTAAAAACCCAGTGACAGCTCACAACCCACTAACCGCTGTCCTCGAGATTTCTGGGGAATTAGCAGTCACTGGCAGCAGCTCTCTGGACATAGCCAGGATTTATGATATAGCATGGTTTTGGATCACCACAGTCAAAAGGCCCTATACTAGTAGGGCTAGGGGAGAGGGGAGCTCAAGAGTGGAGTGGAATAATAGGGAAGAGTCGATATCGAGTGTGGGGAGGGGGAGGAGGAGGTTATATATAGGTGGCGGAGGAACGTAGGTAAGAGGTATGTGTTGTGCTTTCCGGGAATAATCTAATTCATAATCAAATCATCTACATCATCATGCATCGTTTATATTTCAGACAAATAAACAAAACACACACCCCCACCCCTCAATATATGCACATGTTTCTACATGTAGGCCTCGTATAGAACTCGGGTGTAGACAAGAGTGACAGGAAGCAACACGATCTTTTAGACTTGATAGAAACCCATAAACCTGACATCATCTGTAGTCAAGAATCACATCTTGATAACTCCTTTGCAACGACAGAGGTATTCCCGTCCGAGTATAACGTTTCTCGTAAGGACAGGAACATTCATGGCGGTGGTGTATTTGTAGCTGTAACAAAGAGGTATGTATCCACCACTGAATATTCCCTAGACAATCAATCTGAAATAGTGTGGTGCAAGATTGAGATTGCAGGTACCAAACCTCTACACATAGGATCGTTTTATAGACCCACTGATAACAAAGCTGAACCTATTCAACAATTAAATATTTCCTTAAGCAAGATAACACAGAATGGTACGTTACCTAATGTCATCCTGGGTGGTGATTTTAATTGTCCAGATGTCGAATGGGTAACCCCCGGGGGGTAACCAACACCATTAAGCCAAATCCTCAGTATGGCTACAAAGTCAACAGAGCTTTATTGGATACCGTTGAAGAACATGGTTTAATCCAACAAGTAAAGGAACCAACCCGCTTGAATAACATCCTAGACCTCTTATTAACCACCAACCCAGATCTGGCGGAGCAGGTCGATGTTTGCCCTGGAATGAGCGATCATAAGATAGTAATTGTTGTGATCAATGTTAAATAAAGCTAAGCGTATTACAAAACCTCCACGTAAAGTGTTTGTTTACACGAAAATGAACAAGGAAGGTTTTAAGAATGATGCGCTTGCTTTCCAAAAAGCGTTTCTTACGAGCAATGAGCGTTCTACCAGTGAAAACTGGTCGCACTTCACCAATGAAATCGGTGGGATGGTAGAGAAGCATGTCCCTCAAAAAAATATCAGGGAGCGTTGGGATGTACCCTGGCTATCGCCCGAAATAAAAGGCTCATCCGTAAAAAAACAACGGGTTTATAATGCATTTAAGAAATACAAGTCTGATGTTCTATGGGAACATTTCAGAAAAATTAGAAAAACTGTTCATAGAGAAATGACCAAATCCAAAAATGATTATCTGAGGGGTCTGGTAGATGAATCGCCCAACACAGGGAGTACAACTGTTGGGAAAAGATTCTGGTCCCACGTCAAAACAATCCGGCGTGAGAGTTGTGGAGTTGCAACACTTAATGTGGATGAAGTTGAAATATCCAGCAGCAAAGCAAAGGCAGAAGCCCTCAGTTACCAGTATTCGAGTGTCTTTACAATTGAAGACACCACGGAAATACCCAAAATGGAAGGTGACCCTTTCCCCACTATTAATAATTCGACAATAGATACAGAAGGAGTGAGAAAACTCCTTGAGGATATAAATCCAAAGAAAGCCTCCGGACCTGATGGAGTATCTTCATATATACTGAAAGAGTTCAATCAGGAACTGGCTCCCATTATCAAGTTTATATTTTCCCAATCACTTGAAACAGGTGACATCCCTTGTGACTGGCTTACTGCCAATATTACGGCAATTTTTAAAAAGGGGCCGAAAAACAATCTGGCCAATTACAGGCCAGTGTCCCTCACGTCAGTCACATGCAAAATCATGGAGCACATTCTCTTTCGTCATATAATGTCTCATTTAGAAAAATACAATATTCTTTCTGACTTTCAACATGGATTTAGATGAAACCATAGCTGTGAATCTCAATTGATAATTACCATGCACGAAATCTTGATAATAGCTTGCAAACAGATCTACAAATTCTCGATTTTCAAAAGGCCTTCGACACCGTCCCGCATCAACGACTGCTTAAGAAGCTAGACCATTATGGTATAAGGGGTTCAATCTGGAAATGGATACAAAATTTAATGAATAGAACGCAGAATGTTGGCGTTGATGGTGAATCAGCTCAACCGGCCCAAGTTCTATCTGGTGTCCCGCAGGGAACGGTGTTAGGCCCTTTGATGTTTTTGGTTTACATAAACGACATTGCCTCCCACATAGACAGTTCAACCCGTATTCGTCTTTTTTGCAGATGATTGCCTCCTTTATAGGGTTATCAGAACACCTAATGATAACGACATCCTGCAAACTGACCTTACATCACTGTACAAATGGTCAAACAAATGGCAAATGAGTTTCAATATTTCCAAATGTAAAACACTTAGAGTCACCACAAAGCGTCATCCAATTGTATGTACTTATAGTATGGGAAATGAAATTCTTGAAGGTGTGACGCATCATGCATACTTAGGCGTCGAAATATCTCATAATTTAAAATGGTCGCTGCATTATAAACAATATTGTCGCCAAGGCGAACAGAGCCCTATGGTTTATACGTAGAAATTTACACCGTTGTCCCAAGTCCATCAAACAACAAATGTACATAGCTCTTGTTCGTCCTCATTTAGAATTTGCCTGCGCTGTATGGGATCCATATACAACATCTGATATCCAAAAAATAGAAAAAAAGCAGCGCAGAGCAGCTAGGTTTGTGGTTAATAACTATAAAAGAACCGAAGGTACCGTAACTAGCATTCTAAATGAGTTAAATTGGCCCACACTACAAGAACGCCGAAAAAATATCCGTCTTGCAACTATGTATAAAATTCAATCAGAAGATATAGCAATTCCAATTCCTGATTATATTCACAGGCAAACCATCACAAGCACCAGACAATATCATCCTCTGAAGTTCCGGTCCATGAAAGTATCATCAAATGTGTACAAATACAGTTTCTTTCCAAATACCATATCAGAATGGAATAACCTACCATCATCTGCTCTAGAGTCTTGTAGTATTCAATACTTCAAAACTGCACTATGTAATAATGTAATGTAACTTAATGTTTAATCTGTATTCTCGTAAAAGTATTTGTGTTTTCATCGTAGGCCATTTTTCTTCTCATGTCGCTTTTGCGATTTTATTGAGTATTTGTTTAGATTTGTTTAGATAAGGAGTCATGAAAGTGTGCCACCTACGGAAGAGAGCAACTGTCGCCCGCGTTGATAGATATCCGATAATGAAAATGTTAGCACAATAGGCTATTATATACGTTGGTTATAGGCCATTATACTTTTGGTTATATATACCCTCTTGTGTCCTCCCAGCACAATAGTGTTATGATTGCAGACCAGTTCATCTCCACTTTTTAATCCCTTGATTTTTGGTTTCTGAACAAAAGAGAAACCAAAACTAATGATTTGAAATGAGGGAATGTCCATGATAATTATCGTCAGCCTGCTACGCTAATTACCTAAGTCATGTTTTGTAATTGTAAGTACAAAATATGGTTCAAAGCATGCATTTTTACATATTTATTCACCAATCTTTGCAAAGAACAAATGATAATGATACTAAGAAGAGGGAATAATCCGAAATAATTAGGGTGATGACGTAATTGATGCATGCTTGAATCCACATTTGTTCTTTATTCTCAAAATTACAAAAATTGACTTAGGCGAATAGCGTAGCAGGCTGACGATATGCTATTGGGTGTATCGTCACCCTGCTAACTCATTTTTTTTTTGTATCGAAAGACAAAGGTACGCACTTGTATGAGGGTCATTCAAAAAGTTCTACCTCCATCATCACATCTCTGTTATCTTACGTGCCAGGATATTGAAATTACCCATGATTATACTCTGAATTCTATGCTACAAAACAAAATGTTATTTGATGAAAATGTGATTTTTGGTTGTTTAGATATGTTGGTTAAAGCAAATACTGATGAGGTATGTCAGAAATGGTTAAAAACCGAAGCCAAAATTTTAGTAAGCATCATATAGCAGCTTTGGAAAATTTCCATTAAAATGTTTTTAAGATGCGGCTGTCTAACTGCTTACTCAGGATAAATATTTTGTTCCTATATGAGCTCTCTGACTTATCTAAGGACTTAAAAAGAAAATAAAACACGTTATATATGAGAATAACACATTGAAAGGTTCAACAGACACACAAATGTTGGTGAAATTGGCCAGCTTTCGACTAGACCACGTTTAAGGGTAATTCGTAATTACGTCCTTATTCTAAGCAATGGTTGCATCTTGAGGTGAACATTTTGTTAATGTAACCTTGTATATAATTACAAAATACAAAATCTGTGCATTCGACTTACTTGATTTTAACTTACGACTCAATTAATACGACTTGAACCAACAAGTGCTCACCCGATTCACGTCAACAACATATGCATGGAAAAGGGTTTAAATATGAAGGTTATTCTGAACGTGTAAAAGACACGATACCCAGTAAAATAATTGTATTTATCTGCCAGCATTAGATATTGATTTGAAATTATTTGAACAGAAATAAAACAATTTAATCATTTTCAGAAATATATCTGTAATGATTTCCACATAGATGTGGGCAGCCCTTTTCTTTTCAGACCGTTTCCAACATACCAAATCTGTATTCACCCCAACCAACACATCTTAAAAAACAGAAATCCCATTTTAATCAAATAACTTTTGTTTTGTTTTGATCAGCCCTATCCATTACCCATTTCGTCATGTCCACCCACTTGCTACGCCCATGGTTCTTGGACTTGATTTTCCGATCAAGTGATATCCTCCTCGATGTTTCAGACGCTGCAAACAATTTCAGCCGCTGGAAGACGCAGCATGGCGGCTTAGTCGCTGCGTCTCTCAACGAAAAAACCCGGGCGAAAAAAAACCCGCCCGCAACACATCTAGACGGTCAGCCTTTTGATTGTCTAATGACCGCTTATTTACGCTACTTACCGGCTGTTTTGCTGTCGAACACTATGATTCGTATTCTTATAATACAAAAGTTATTTGCGTTGTACGTTCAGTGGCCCTCGATGTCTGAAGCAACAATGTAGGCAAATGATTTACTCAACATCAGTCGAGCATTATATATATATACACACACGAAAGTTAAAGTTCGGTATTTCCCCTCTTTTCCCCGCAAGTGATGCAATTTTACATTTAAATCAGTATGCCAAACTTTAGAAGTATTTAAAGTTAGGTATTTCCCCTTTTCCCCCGCAAGCATGGCAAGTTATGTAGCTTTACACTTAAATATGCCAAACTTTAGAAAGTCTTTAGGGCCATACGAATACCTAATATAGGTCTGACATCTAAAATACCTGCCTATATCAGTATCGTGCATTCCTGTATAGTGCTGCCCGAGAAGTGAGAAGCTTTCAGATTTTGCGGTCCTCTGCTGTCGGCTCTGCCTCTTCCAATGTAGCCAGCCAGCTCCTAACCCAGAGGAATCCAGCCCGGGAATCCAGTTGACCAGGCAAACTTTCAAGGGTAACCCAATTAAGTAGGCTTAAAATATAATCAAGCCAATGTTTAGTTATTGTTCACCTCTATACCAACAAACTTTACACAGCTCCTAACTTAATGTGTTTTCCAGATATTTAAAGCGGCCTTCAGGCTGTCCTGGCCTTGGCCTCCCTGGTCTTCATCTTCCATGGGATGATTTCCAGTGGTAGACTATCCTGTATGTGGATGCGACATTCGTCCATGCCCTGCAGATGTCCAAAAATGGCAAAGTAATTCTGAGAGTTGGTTAGATGGACGACATTTTGCAATCTCCCCTCCTCCTTGAAAGTTTTTCCCCGGAAGCAACTGATGTGACCGCCGCCTATCTTGAATATGTTGTATTTGTGCATTATTGTGCTCATGTTCTTCAGTCTCTTGGGGCCTAGTCCTACTTCATAAGAGACTTGTTGTACCCCCCAAACGTGGTCTGTTAGCTTCGGTTAACGTTAATGCCCAGAAATATCGGCACACCGAATCTGAGTCTCGGCAGCTCCCAAGAAACCTATATAAGTTGAAAGCCTACGTCAAATAAGCCTCTGCATGCTCTGCTATATATAATACTTGATCTCATCTTTTTCTGCAGCTAATTTTAGCTTAATTTTGTCCCTCTGCATTGCCTTAATGATGACTCAAACGACAATCGTGTTTATGTTGCCCTCTTGACTCTTGACTCGTAGGTTATCCCCACACACGGATGTTGTGATCAGTAGGCCCTAAATCACATTTGTTTTATCTGTTCATCTGTCAACAGTTCCAAAATGAAAGTTAAAGGTGCATGTCAGTAGAAAATGTGTGTAGGCTATATAATATAATTATTTTTAGGAAAGGAATTACAATTATTTTAATGGCGAACCTAGCTTTGGGGCCAGTACAATAATAATCATGATAACATAAAATTGGATCGATTGAGCCCACTTTTTTTTTTATTGGTCGAGTTTTAAAATATTGGACGAGACGCCGTTTCGCGCCGTACTGAATCATCATCTACAACGCGTGCTAGGCAATGTTTGTTGTTGGTTTTGTTTTTTTGTTTTTTTGGGTTTTTTTAATATTATTATTATTTTTTTGCTTGCTATCTTCTAAAGATAGCAAGTTTGGCCACCTTCGTCATTTTAACATTTCTTTATAGCTTTGCATTCGGCCTAGTTCCGATTTTTATACTAAAAGAAAATGTGGCGAGACATGCCGTAATTTGCTCGATTCTGGTGCCGGTGTCTATAGAGCTCCTGCATTGATCTACATGGGTAATATTAAAATTGAAATATCTCAAGAACCGAATACCGTATGACGCTGAAACAAACTTTGAAATAAAGTGTTTACATTTCTCTATCTGTTTTATGTCATTTTGGTGTTTGTCGGATTCGTGTGATTTTGCTATCAACTGCAGATAGCTCAAATTTAAATGCCCGTTGGTTGTCGTTTTTGTCTGCTGAACGAGATAAAGGTACATACCACAAAAAAGCTTTCCAGAGACTTTACGTGCTACATGTATACCAATTATAATGATATGTGACGTTTATGATTAACCACCCCCTTCGTAGTCCGTGTTACAAAATATGGCTCAGTAGTGCTAGGGTTAATATACTGGCGACAGCATTTCTTGAGGATAGCACCAATGTATTGCCATTGCTATCTACTGAAGACAGCATTTCTCGAAGATAACACCAATGTATTGCCATCTACTGAGGAGAGTATTTCTCTAAGATATCCACACTACATTGCTATCTACTGAAGACAGCATTTCACCAAGATAGCCACACTACATTGTTATCTACAGAAGACAGCATTTCACTAAGATAGCCACAATACATCGCTTTCTACTAAAGACAGAATTTTTCGGAGATAGTACCAATGTATTGCTACCTACTGAAGATAGCATTAACACTATTTTTCGTTAAGATATCCGCAATGCAGTATCTACAGAAAATACAAATTTCACTAAAGATATCCACAATGCATTGCTTTCTACAGAAGACAGCATTTCTTTAAGATAGCAACAAAGCATTGCTAGCTACTGAAAACAGCATTTTGTCGGTATTGCTAGTTATCATGCTATTTTCTATGATAGATACACTACATTGCTATCTACAGAAGACAGCATTTCTATCAGATAGCCACAATGCATTGCCACAATTCATTGCTATCTAAAGGCATCTACTGAAGACAACATTTTTATAGCCACAATGCAGAACTGAGCAATGAATTATTTCTCTAACATGTCTATTTGTCTAAGATAGCCGCAATGATGCTATCTATACAGAAGACATTTCTCTAAGGAACCAGCGCATTGCTATCCACTGAAGACATCATTTCTCGAAGCCCCAATATATTGCTATCTACAGAAAACAGCATTTCACTAAGATAGCCACAATACATTGCTATCTACTGAAGACAGCATTTCACTAAGATAGCCACAATACATTGCTATCTACTGAAGACAGCATTTCACTAAGATAGCCACAATACATTGCTATCTACTGAAGACAGCATTTCACTAAGATAGCCACAATACATTGCCATCTACAGAAGACAGAATTTTACTAAGATAGGCACAATACATTGCTATCTACTGAAGACAGCAGTTCACTAAGATAGCCACAATACATTGCTATCTACAGAAGACAGCATTTCACTAAGATAGCCACAATACATTGCTATCTACGGAATACAACATTTTTCGGAGATAGCACCAACGTATTGCCATCTACTGAAGACAGAATTTCTCTAAGATAGGCACAATACATTGCTATCTACTGAAGACAGTATTTCTCTAAGATATCCACAATACATTGCTATCTACTGAAGACGGCATTTCACTAAGATAGGCACAATACATTGCTATCTACTGAAGACAGTATTTCTCTAAGATATCCACAATACATTGCTATCTACTGAAGACGGCATTTCACTAAGATAGGCACAATACATTGCTATCTACAGAAGACAGTATTTCTCTAAGATATCCACAATACATTGCTATCTACTGAAGACAGCATTTTTCGGAGATAGCACCAACGTATTGCCATCTACTGAGGACAGAATTTCTCTAAGATATCCACAATTGCCATCTACAGAAGACAGCATTTCACTACGATAGCCACAATACATTGCTATCTACTGAAGACAGCATTTCACTAAGATAGGCACAATACATTGTCATCTACAGAAGACCGAATTTCACTAAGATAGGCACAATACATTGCTATCTACTGAAGACAGCAGTTCACTAAGATAGCCACAATACATTGATATCTACTGAAGACAGCATTAATATTTTTTCTCTCTAAGATATCCGCAATGCAATATCTACAGAAAACAACATTTCATTGAAGATATCAACAATGCATTGTTATCTACAAAAGACATCATAAGATATATTAGCAACAGAGCATTGCTAGACTGAAAACAGCATTTTTCTACGATAACCACGATACCGTTTTGCCACTGTATTTACCATGCTATTTTCTATTATAGCCACGCTACATTGATATAATATATCTAAAGACAGCATTTCTCTCAGATAGCCGCAATGCATTAATGTTATCTACTGAAGACAGCATTTCTCTAAGATAGTCACACAATGCATTAATGCTATCTACTGAAGACAGCATTTCTCTAAGATAGTCACACAATGCATTAATGCTATCTACTGAAGACAGCATTTCTCTAAGATAGCCGCAATGCATCAATGCTATCTACTGAAGACAGCATTTCTCTAAGATAGCCGCAATGCATTAATGCTATCTACTGAAGACAGCATTTCTCTAAGATAGTCACACAATGCATTAATGCTATCTACTGAAGACAGCATTTCTCTAAGATAGTCACACAATGCATTAATGCTATCTACTGAAGACAGCATTTCTCTAAGATAGTCACACAATGCATTAATGCTATCTACTGAAGACAGCATTTCTCTAAGATAGTCACACAATGCATTAATGCTATCTACTGAAGACAGCATTTCTCTAAGATAGTCACACAATGCATTAATGCTATCTACTGAAGACAGCATTTCTCTAAGATAGTCACACAATGCATTAATGCTATCTCTACTGAAGACAGCATTTCTCTAAGATAGTCACACAATGCATTAATGCTATCTACTGAAGACAGCATTTCTCTAAGATAGTCACACAATGCATCAATGTTATCTACTGAAGACAGCATTTCTCTAAGATAGTCACACAATGCATCAATGGTATCTACTGAAGACAGCATTTCTCTAAGATAGTCACACAATGCATCAATGTTATCTACTGAAGACAGCATTTCTCTAAGATAGTCACACAATGCATTAATGCTATCTACTGAAGACAGCATTTCTCTAAGATAGCCGCAATGCATCAATGCTATCTACTGAAGACAGCATTTCTCTAAGATATCCGCAATGCATTGCTATACAGAAGACAGCATTTCTCTAAGATAGCCACACAGCATTGCTATCTTCAAAAGTAAAGACATTGGAGAAGATGAAAACATTTTTTTATTAACATGAAGTGCATTGAAACATGAAATAAGGAAATAAGGAAAATAAGTTATTCGGTAGGTCTATGGCTTTCAACACCAAAATTGATTAGCTTGGTCAGGGCTGAGACGAATATACCTCTCAGGTCAGGGGCACCCGACATACTGCAGTTACTGTCCGTTTTCCTATATACACAATAAACAGTGCTCTTACCATTGACGCGTAACCTCTACAATTACAAATAGCGTATGTTAGAAGTATGGGTAATTGCCTAGTTAACGTCGCTGTGTGAAAAATAACCGGCCAATATTAAAAGTACTCTTCTAAAATTCTAGAAAATATAGTTTTGTAACATGTCCTAAATTTTTAGCTAATTTAGGTGTTTGGAAATATTCGCACTTTGGTGTTTTAGGAAGGATATGTAAACGACAGATAACACCAAAAATGTGAAGAAATTATTTCCAAACCGTGTTACGGCCCACAGCCATTATGTTTCTCATTTTCAAGCACAGTATTGTCTCATTTCGTGAACAAAGGCCACACAGTAATTGTTACCTTGCATTTGCTTTATAATCGTTCACCCAACTGAAACTATAATACCAGCTCATTGCTCAAAACAGACACATGTGTGTGTGGATTTAACCAGAGAAGATCGGATGTAACATAGTTGAGCTGTTTTCAATGAGCGTTATCTTGGTTTAAAGGAGGATTTCGTGATCCTAGCATCCTCTTTTTCAGTAGATATCCACGAAAATTCAAAATTTCAGTTGATTCCGATTTTGCGTTTGCGAGTTATGCATGATTATGTGTATTACACTGCTCCATAGACAATGTGTTGTAATTTCGTTCTGGTGCACCAGAACGAAATTCAAATTTGGCGATATTTTTGCTAAACGAATTAATCTGCAAGAATATTTGGTACATAAACATTATGTATAGCCAGAGGTATCCAGTGGTGTAAAAATCTCAACTTTTTTGGGGAAAAGTGGGGGGATGAGGCTGTGGATCACGAAATGCCCCTTTAATAGCTTTTAATGGGGTTTAAGTCCTGCAAAGGTCGTGGTGAATTCTACTGTAGAGATGACTGCATCATGATCCACTTTCGCCCCGGGCACCCTGACCCAAAGTTACGCCACTGAAGCTAACCTGGACAAAGCACATTTCTAACGTCTCAACCAGACGAGGACAGAAGCTGAGGAGAGTTGAAAATAAACTTGATGTCAGAGGCAGAGCAACTGTTACAAGGCTCAAGTTCGCAATGTGATGTCTTGGATGAGTGAGAGCGCCACCACTCTAGGATTACAAGACTATCCAGAGGAATGCCCTTCGAATCATAGATGTGAGCGAAGAAGCAAACTTGTACAGAGCTGAACCTCATCTGAATATTTGAATAAGATGTACTACTACTACTAGGCCTACTACTACTACTACTACAAAGTTCTTAGGGCGCAATTCGCAAAGAAAGCATCGTTGCGCTTACAGTAAAAAAACAAATAGGCCTACATAAGAAAACCAGTTCAGAATAAAACAGTTCAGAATAAATAAGTTTTGAGTCTCTGTTTGAAAAGAGTGACTCAAAGATGTAAGGGGCTGTGATATAATTATGAACCTGGGGGAGTAAAATTTCCGAACGGCCCGCCAACTTGCCTCCCTCTCGGCCTGCCAAAATCGCTTGCCCCCCCTCCCTCTCGGCCCGCCAACAAAAATTTGCCCCCCCTTTACACATGCCAGATTTTGGGATCCCAATTTGCAAAGCTTTTATGGTCTAAATAATAGGCCTATGTTTGCAGCGCAGCGAGCCGGAAAATTTTACTAAAGCGCTTCTGTACTGTTTTCCTAAGCCTTTTAAAGCGTTTTTATTCTAAAAGGCGCCCCCATGAATGTGTGCCAAAAATCGCTTTCCCCCCTTCTCGACTGGCCAAAAATTGCTTGACCACCCTTTTGGCTCTCCAAAAAATTCTTGCCCCCCCCCAATTTTATCCTCCCCATGACTCATAATTATTGCACAGCCCCTAATAACAAGGCAGCGGGTTATTTCCATAATTGTGTGTTAGTTGCTGCAAAATTTCTTTAGGTGTTTTAAAAACTTTCCTGCAATAGTGCAAATTATAAATCCAAATCCTCACATTTAATTTTACATGATTCTGTAAAAAATTATGGTAGAACTTTATGGTTCTTCGGAAAAACGTTTTCAAACTCAAACATAAGGGACCGTTCACAAACACTTGTAAGGGGGGGCCTGATGCAAACAAATTTCATCGCAAAAATTTTTCGGGGCCCCCCCCTTAGCCTACAGACCTCAAAAATTTCAGCGCCCCTTTTTGACATGAAAATTATGGGTCAACCCCCTGGCATAGAAAAGCATATAAACTCAATTTTCCCAGGAAAATTTGTGGTCATTTTATCAGCCCCCCCTTAGGAGGGTCAAACATTTTCAGGGGTCCCCAGGGGGGGAAGGAGGATTATGGCCTGTTGACTAACTGAATACTACTATCGCGGATTCAGGGAAATAGGATTGCTCAAATACGCAAATTAACGTGGTGTAGGGATTTTTTGAGCATCTTCGTTAGAAATATAAAAACAAAGAGAAACATAGACATTCATTTGATCTGTGCCATTTTATTACAGACTGAAATCACTCCAAATAAATACCATACGAAGAAAAATATAAAATCTAAATTTTAGCCATATATATTCCAGTATCTATGGGCCGTTTTCGAGAAAATTTAGCTTTTGTAATAACCTCATAGAGTCAAAGTTCAGTTACAGGTCCGTTTATGTTGGTATGTAAGCGATCGGTTAAGTCCGGGGTTGAGTCTGTTGAGACTGTGAATTTGCCGATACTTCGATTATTCAGGTGAAAATCCTGTGAAAATACGCAACGAACGGAGCCGCAGAGAGATCGAGACCGGCGGTCAGGACAGCTGCAGCAGACGACGTTTTGCACTCATACTCCATGTACTCATGCACTGATTATTAGCTTAAAACGTTCCATCAGTCGGAGTTGATATTTATCCATTCTAGGCATCCATTATATAAAACCCAGAGACCAAGGCACTCATATGATTCTGAAGTAAGATCAACTTTCAGTGAATTGCATTGCATTGCCATTGCTAGTACACACAGCATGCACAGCATCATGAGCATCGTGATGGGCCATGGCATGCCATTGCAATGCCCCTGCTTACTGCTTTAGTGCTAGCCTTTAGCCTATATGTCATGGATTTGAATCTTCTAACGTCCAGCTTTCAAGAAAAGACCTAAATACTGCACTGACTGTGGTAAGTTTATTTAGGGTCATATGCTTATTATTTTAAATAGTAATTACTATATAATCAAATTAAGTATTTCTTGGCCAAACTGGAACAATCAGACTCAGTCTCAGTCTCTGATGAACGCTAGTGCAAGTGGCTCCGCGATAAAACACACACGAATATAGCACGGTACGATACAGAAGAAAGTATCACACCGCATTTGCGATGCGTTGCTTTGCGATGTCGATATATTGATTACTTGTTGCCGCAACTCAACGCAACTCGTCGCATTTCCAAGTTAAAATGTATTTAACTTTAACTTTATTGCGATATCGCAATGCAGTACCGTACTAGTCATGCTAGTACTAGTTAGTAGTTTGCAGTACCATGGCATGGCAGCAGTGTGGCAACGCACCGCATCGCAAAGCAACGCATCGCAAATGCAGTGGTAGTATGAACGGACCTTTACACTGCTGACTGCGTACACGCTTCACTACATGGACGCAACGCGCATGTTCCAGTTTGGCCAAGAAATACTTAATTTTATTATTTTTTATAATTGAATTGATACTACTACCAGCTGACTACAACTATTTTGAAGACCGAATTAAAACGACTAGTTTGCGTCTGACGCCAGGGCAGCGCGCGGTGTGATTGGTTAATGATCTGCGCAGTACGGCATTTTTGGTCTGGTTAACAGGACGTCCGAGACGCAAACTAGACTTTTTAATTCGGTCTTCAATAATACAGCCAGGTAAGTAAAATTCCAATTAAATGAACGCAGCGGTCGCACATGCGCAGCCTGACAGTGACATAGCGTGACGTTTTTTGCGTTCACTACGAGATGTACGTCAGCATGAGCTGTCATGTCATGATGTTAGTAACGAGGAAGTGAATCAAACCATGGCAACACACTTGGTGTGATTGGTTTGTATCAAAGGTTTTTTTTTTGCGCTGTAGTTTGAAATACGCGATATACGATCATGCGTGGTGTGCGTCCATTAAATGTATGATGTAGCATGTAATGACTATGTAAGGCAGGCGCGTGTGTATGCCCGGGCATGCTTTCTTCTGGCCATGCATGTTATCTGTGCATGCGTTCATAATGTTCGAGTTTATTTATTTATTTATTATTTAACCTGGGGTGACCAATCAATGCACTGGCACCAAGGGCTAGACAGCCAGCCGTGTAGGGAGTGTTTTACACACCCAAAATTGTAATGGCACACCCAGTTTTTGCCCGCATGGCCTGATACTTTGTTACACAAATCTTGAATTTACACATCCAGTTTTTTGAATTTACATACCCAAACCTTCAATCCTGCCTAAGACCCTGACTGGCACTGTTCTCCCTTGGTTCCCTTAGCCAAGAATTAGCTAATTTACCTGATGTATACACTAATTATTCAATCAGGGTTCCTTTTAGTTTTATCATGTTTATGTGTTAACCATCGCGTACTATGCGCGCAATGTCTAGAGTGCAAAGGACCTTGTGGAAGTTGTGGAAAATAATATGCACTGGACGGCTGGCAGTGCGATTAATTTGTTGAAGAAAATCTGGAAAAATAATACCAGCAGTGATGTACGAACTCAGTCCTTTAGAAAACGTGCCCCGGGCGCTAACCTTAGGGGCCACCAAATTGACCAATTCAGCATCGATTCTGTGCCCCTCCAAGCGATGAAAGTCAAAATTTTTGTTTGCTTCACACACATTACAGCACAAAGTCAGTTAAAAAGAACATTTTAAGACCGATATTCAACTTCTAGTGACCAAAATTAATAAGTGGTAGGCCTTATTTGTCCAACATTTTAGCGCCCACGCGCAATTGTTTCAAGATATTCTTGGGGGGCAATTTCGCTTTCTTGTCCAAGGCACTACCAACCCTAGTTACGCCACCTATTGGGGTAACCCGAAAGACCCTAACTTTGGCCTGACCCAGACTTTTTTTTTTCAACAACAAACAAACAATACAAAACAACAACAAAAATACAAAAAAAAAGGAAATGATTGAAGGAATCCAATTAGCATTTAATCACATTCCTATAAATTGAGTTTTTGAGAAAATCTCAAAATTTACTTTACTGACTCGAGGTCCATGAGATCGTGCATTTTACATTTATACCCCGGTTAGTCCGGTTACGGTATGTCAACAATGCAAAGTGTACTTCCATCATGTATTTATTCAATCTACTGTTAATTTCTTGAATACAGGTAATAGTATCATCAACGCCTGGTGAAGAATCCACAATGTAGTCATGATAGTGGCACAATCTTGGTCAAGCAGCATGACGACAGTAAAGCTGCAAGGACAGCTCAGAAATTCTGGCTATACTTGAAAACCATACATGGATGATGACTTCTGTTCGAGACATGAGCTTAGCACAGAAGCGGAGGAAGACATGCAATAGGTAATTTATTTATGATTTTTATGAAAGGGGGAAGTAGGCATGACAGTGGCAGATCCAGAACCCTCCCAAACCGCACTTCGCCTCCCTGTATCATCGATAAAACACAAACAATATTTCTAATATAGGGCCAACCTTTTTGCCGGAAACGTAGGACACATAATGCACGTAACACACCGGACTGCGGTTGTATGCGACATATAATAAATTGATGTGATGTAATGTGCACCGCACAGAATAATGAAACAGAGGTGATTGTGCATAGGATTGTGATTCGTTAATGAAGAGGGTCTTTTTTTAATTTTGCAAATAAGTGGTATGAAAATGACCCCTATTTGTTGTGTTTCACAAATCTCTTTTCTATATCTGAAAATACCCCCAAATTTTGTGAAATTTAAAACCAGCATTAGTTACCCATGGATACACTGAGTGCCAGAACCGGGGAGCCCCTATTGCCAGGAAGATTGGTTTTTAATTAAAGCTTTAATGTAGTGTTGTATGACTCATTCTGGGGTGCCTAAGGTTCTCCCCTTGGAATTAAGAAGATTTAACCGATAACATGTCCAAATCGCCCATAAGACGATAAAAAAAACCCTGTCCTATGATCGGACGGGCCTCAGGTTCAAGTATGGTCGGTCAGTCTGGCTTTTTTTAAATTTTGGAAATGACCCAAAAAATCACCAAAATCTGTAAATATTTTTCCATTGGGGAAATGTTCGAAATTTGGGTTGGCATTCAGTTGTACAGGAAAATTTTTTTTTCCCAATTTGTTCAAAATCTAGGTCGGTCAAGCCTGTAGAACAGGGTTTTCTTTATTCATTGTCTAATATAACAGTATCTGGACTGCTCAGGTTTGTTTGTAGCACTGCAATGACTGCATGACCCATCATGGAAGCTCATGGAGGTGCCTAATAGAGGCCGTCAGCCTTTCGCCATCTTGTGGGTACAAATGATCTGTGTGTTCATGCGTCGGACACTACGCGCAGGGCGCAGCTTGCCACGCAGCTGTTATCGCGCATTAACGCGGTGATTTTGCTGCTCACGCATGGAGATCGAACGACCATCACAGCGTGTACCCACAAGATGGCGGCATATGACGTCACGCTGACGGCCTCTATTGAGGTTCCCTATAAATCGTCCATTTGTGCATGGGGAGCTAGTTGTGATTCAGAAAATGCACTACTTGGCCAACTTGTTTGTGCATGGTGTGTGCCAATGTTATACTGAAATTTTGAATACAGTTCAATACATTCTGTACATAAAAATAATTCTCTCTCTCTCTCACTGATTTTCAGAGCTCAGATCCACCAGGATATAAGTTCTGATTGAACACCTGAATGGTCACCTCAAGAAGAAGTTCCCCTGCTTTGATGCCCGCTTTGATGGTGCTGGATAGTGTGCCTGTGATACGGGTTTGCAGCATTCTAGTCAACATCAGCCAGGATTGATCATTCATGTCCCCAATCATGTGGAAGCTGCTGTTGCTGATGAAGTAGACCTGGGACCTGGCCCAGTGTTGATGTGATGGACCCTCCCTAAAAATAACCAATTGCACTAACCCGCCCCCAGAAACTGATGAGTCATTGTTATACCAAGAACAGTGGAAACTCATTACAATAAAATCTGCCAACATAAAAATTCCTGATAACACAAAACTTTTCCAGAGTATATACATTATATATCAATTTTCCTGATAGGTGATAACACAAATTCCTGAAATGTGAACTAAAATTCTAGGCCCTGGCACTTTTGGGTTTTAAGATTCCACTGTTCTTGGAATTGCTATGAATGCTGTTGCTGTCAGGGGTGGTGCAATAATTATGTGTACCCCGGGTGGTGAATTCTCAAAATGGTCTGCCAAAAATTGCTTGCCCCTCCCCTCTGACCGTGCCAAACAATCTTTGCCCCCCCCTTTTGACGTGCCAAAAACCTTTGCCCCCCCCTTTTCATGTGCCAAAAATCTTTGCCCACCCCTCCTTACACAGCAAAATCTTTGGGACCTTTAATTTAAATCCTTAAATTGTCTTATCATATAATGCGAGCAGGAAATTTTGCATATTTTAATGTGTTCCTAACGTTTTCCTACACCTTTTTAGGTCATAATATAGAAACGGTGCACAAAATATCTGTGCCAAAAGCTGCTTGCCCCCCCCCCTTTTGACCTGCCAAATTGCTTGACCCCCCTTTCGACCTGCCAAAATTTTTTGCCTCCCCCCCCCCTTTGGGCCTGCCAAAAAATTTGCCCCCCCCCCTATAATTCACCACCCGGGGGTACACATAATTATTGCACCACCCCTCACAGTCAGGAATAAACTACAATTGTTTTATTTAACTTTTAGATATGTTTACCTTTTATAACTTTATTTCCCATGCTGTATGCATGCATGTTACAAAAGCTCACACAAAAGCTTTTTCAAGTCTTGTGTAGTAGTGGAATAGCCAGTGCCTAATTTGCATAATTCTAAAATGACAAATTAGCAGGGTGAAATTTCAATGTTGGTCAAACTTAGTTTAAAAAAATACCAATGTATTCCTCTAATCATGACGAAGTATTTCCTATTCAGTTACAGCAGAAAAGGGGCAAATTTTCCCAATGACCTATAGTTAGTATAGGGCGCTATGGGGTGATATTTGAGTTAGCATTTCGCCTTGCTACATTAGTGGAACCAATAATTTTTGACATCCTTACACCTCAAATTATAAAACTTGACTTGGTTCCATTTTTTTTTGCTATGCCCCTATGCTGCCCAATAGGGGTCAAAGGTCATAATGGGGCCAAACTGTAAAATTTGTTCTATCATATTGTAATATATCTCATATTGCTAGGAATATAAAAGTCAATTACCATATTACACTAGGGTGCTTAGTTCAGGAGTTTGACCTTAGTTAAGGTCAATGTCAAATATCTCATGCATAGAGGCCAAACTTCAATGCACTGATTCAATCACGCTTTATCTCATATTACTCCTCTTGACAAACTTTAAATAAGAAAATAATTTGTTTGAGAAATGGTTGACCTCAAAATCGGATGTACATATTTCTATTGGACTTTGGCTGCATTAAATCTGATGGGGGGGGCAGGACAATACAAATTGCACCAAAATTATGAATTAAGTATATGTTTGAGATTTCTTATGTTAAGGGAAGTAATTTGACGCCAGTTTCGAATAAATCGGACCATTTTTAAATTTTGATCTCTGTGAATGAAAATTTTGACATTTTACCTATTCGGCCTTATAACTCCTGAACTAAGCACTGTAGAAAAATATGACAATTGACTTTTTTATTTCCTGTAATGAGAAGAACAATTTGAGATACGGTACATAACAACAACATGATGGGACTGTTTTTTAAAACTTAAAACTTAAAAGTTTTGGCCCCACTCAGACCTTCGCCCCTCGTGGGAACCACAGGGAAGCATAGAAAATGGAACCAATCAAATTTTCATCCTTTCAGGTTAAGGATGTCAAAAAACATTGGTTCCACTAATGTAGCAAAAGAAAATCCCAAACCCATAGTGCCTTATACAAAGTGTGGCATTATCTTAAATATATCCATGCAGTATCTATGCGCAAACTATTTTTACTTCAATTGATATATTTAAAAAATAAAATTTACCAGAGTGGTAGGGGTGTCTATGTTGGTGTATGTGATAAAATAGATACTATTCCAAAAATATCCCAACTACTGGTATTGAACTCAAACTTATAAACAGCAATGCCAATGATCATTGGTTAGGAATAGGGACCTTATGGAGACCAAAAGGGTCATATTGGGTTCAAATGAGGTCTCCAGGAAGTAATAAATAATTAGGCCATAAAAATTGCTTGATTAGCGTAACATAAAAAAAAAAAAAAAAAAAAATTAGGGTAGGTCGGTCGGCAATTCTTTAAAAAAAATTTTACACACATTTTAAGCGGTAAATTGCGTAAGATAAAGGCCTTGGAACTTTTATGTTTAAAAAATTTTGTTGCAAAACATAAGAAAAAAGTCTAGGGTTGGGCCTATTTTAGGGTCGGTCGGGTTACGCCAATCAAATGATTTTTTTAGGCCTTAGGGGCTATCATTTTCTTCGGAAGGGGGGGTCCAAATATATGGGGGATCATAATTTTTTGGAAAGAAAAAATTGGGGGGGTCATCAAAATTGGTGACCAAAATGTAGGGAGTCACTAGATGACCGCAGATAGTGTGTTTATTTTATTCAAAAAGACTGATTTCAATACAATTTTGGCCAGTGTTAGGGGATAAGGTGTATTGGTGGTTGGGGGGGGGGGTCATAAATGCAAATGTAAATTTGGGACCCCCTTTCTGAAGAAAATGATAGCCCCCTTACCCAAGGTTGATTAAAATTCTTCTTGTATCATGTTTATGGGAAGGGTGAAGAAGGACAATGGAATCAAAAATCATCCAGGGGCCGTATACATTTTGTTTTATTTCAGGAAATGGTTCTGATTGGGCAAAAACCAGGCATGAGAATTTTCAGTTTTTAAACTGAATTCAGTTTTTTTCTTAGCCAAAATTTCCACAACTTTATTATATTTTAACTTCAGCCTCTTTTTGGTACTTTTTGCCCAACTTCACACACATTTTTGATTTTTAAGAAAGTGTACATGTAGTCGCATGCCTGAAATATTTTTCTGCTATGGAATATATTTCTGCTATGAAATGCTTCAGTTCATGGAAAATCAGTGGCATCCATATGTGACATGGGGTTCGCAATTGCTTGCTCAGAGCAAATAGCTTAATGCATTTCTGGTAATGCTCAAATCAGTCGCATAAATTTCAAAGACTTGGCACATTCTTAGTATTCAAAATCTTGAATACAGGATAGGTAGCACAATATTTAAATATTTTATGTTAGTTTTGATAATCGCCGATTATGATAAAGATTAGAAAATGAGAAAAAATAGAATGCAATTAGTCTTTGTACAAGTATTTGGGCTTGATGTCACAGCCCGGGGGCACTTCAATATGAAATGGATATAAGTCTAGGGCTTGCACTTTCGCATTATGGGGCATTTGGTGAGATCAAATGTAAAAAAATATGGGGTCATTGGGTGAGAGCATGATTTTGGCATTCGTGAGAGCAAAATGTAAAAAATATGGGGTCCTTGTGTGCGAACATGACCTTTTTTTTTAAATGGCTTCAAATTTCATTGTTTTTTCAAAATAAGTAACAAAATCAGTGATAAATGAAAGTTTGTGTTCAAATTGAACTTGTAAGGGTCTTTGGGTGACAGATCAAATGGAAAAATGGGGGTCTTCGGGTGACAGAGCATGTGTTCGTAAAAAAATATGGGGTCTTGGGTGACAGCGATGCTGAAAAAGGGGTCTTAACAGCCCTACATACGCTTCACCTCCAAAGTTGAGTGCCCCCCGGGTCACAGCCTACAAAAATGCCCTAAATATGCAAGTATTTTGCCCTTATTTTAAAAAAATTGACCAAATATTAAAATATGATGACTTTCATTACCATTAGGGACTGTTCACAAACACTTGTTGGGGGGGGGGGGGCTGATGCAAAAAAATTTCATAGCAAAATGTTTTTGGGGCCCCCCTTGTCAGATCTCAAAAATTTCAGGGCCCCGCTTTTTGACTTGAAAATTATTGGTCAACCCCATAGAAAAGCATATAACCTCAATTTTCCCAGGAAAATTTGTGGTCAATTTTTTCAGGGCCCCCCTTAAGAGGGTCAAAACATTTAAGGCACCCCTCATTTTGCATCAGGCCCCCCTAACAAGTGTTTGTGAATGGTCCCTTAGAACTAAATGATTATAGGATTTAACTGTTTCATTTGGCAAAACAGGATATTTTTTTAGTTAAAAAAATGGTACAAGGCTGCAACTTGCTAGACTTGAGTCCGGTCCTCGTTGGGGTAGGGCAGAGCTGCCAACTCTCCATCTTTTCGCAGGAGACTCCCTACTTTTAACCCTTCAGAACCCTTAATTTTGGTCATCTCCTGAAAAGGAAATGGTTTCAGCCCATTAAGATGTACACATTTTGACAAATCTCCTGATTGCAACAGGAAATCTCCCTTTTTCAAGATTCAAATATTGGCAGCTCTGGTAGGGCAGTCTTGTAATAAGACTAGTAGAGTTGCACCCTATTCGCAATCGCTCCAAAAAAAAATAGTGCTGTATATAGGGAGTAGGATTCAGTGGCCTAAGTAGGGGGACAAGGGGGGGGGGCAATGTGCCCCGGGCACTACCACTAGGGGGGGGGGGCGACAAATCGGCCTCACTTAAAAAAATATTGAACCTACCATTTGGCATGCATGAGCATGATTGCAATTTCATGTCTTTTTATCACCCCAGCATCCAAGATATTCTCGGGTGGGGATAGGGGCGCCGATTTTGTTTCTTGTCATGGGCGCTACCAACCCTAGTTACGCCACTGATAGGATTTTGATCAGATTGAATGATTTACAGGAAAGGTGTATCTTGTTCAATTGATCAGATCATGGAAGTATGTACTTCCATGAAAAGATACTGATAAATCTAAATTTTTATTGGTCAAACGTACCTTTTGGAAATAGTACTGCTGATTATTTAAAATTTATTGGGTAAGTGTATCCTGATCAATAATTTTTTCTACAACAAACTTTATTAAATAAATATAAGAATTTGCTGAACAACATTACCTGTTTTTTGGTGTGAATTTATTTTGTCTCATATGTAGATAAGGTTATCAATTAACTTATAAGTATTACACCCCTGGCATATTTTTGCCTATTTTTGCATTTTCTCAAAAATTATAGCGTTGGTGACAAGTAAGATATGTATATTATAGGGGCAAGGACTACAACTACTGCACTGTAAATTCAGCAACTCAAGGCAAGTAGTTATTGATTTATTGATCAAATATTGGTTTTCCCTCATTTTTGACTGTAACTCCACAACTCTTGTCTGTGCTGAAATAAAATTTACAGTGCAGTAGTTGTAGTCCTTGCCCCTATAATATACATATCTTACTTGTCACCAATACGCTATCATTTTTGAGAAAAATGCAAAAATAGGCACAAAATATGCCAAGGGTGTAGTACCCCCTTAAAGCACCATTTTCCACTTTCCTTTTGCCAGCCATCACTACCCATGGCCAGAGAATTACTTATCTAAGTTTGTTTCACAGCAGATATTTATTATTTACCAATTTTCACAAGTCCCTGGTCTGTGACATAAAGTTTGACATAAAATGTGGGAATTTTCACACATGTAATTTTGTGTGCTTTGCCAATTTTGAACTACAGCTAAGGATACCAGTTTTTTTGCAGTCCTATACATGAATGAACACAATTATTATTTGAGTAGTTATTATTTTTGTGGTATCTGCATTAAGCGTGAAAAGCACAAATGTTCTGTGAAAATGTCCACGTTTACATTATTCATGTGCCGGGGGAGAATTAATTTTGGCAGGAAAAACTATATGGGATAATGGGAGGCCATATTACAGGCTGTATCAAAATGATTGACATATTAAATAAAGTTGTGATATTTGCAACATTCGCTACTTGCACGGTTCGCCATTATGCACTATGTGCGGGAGAGCCTCGAACTGGCAGCATACATGAATGGGAATTGAACTAGTCATAACGTTCTGTGTAAGGTTACATAATTCTTCCTTTCATGTATGCTGCCAGTTCGAGGCTCTCCCGCACATAGTGCATAATGGCGGAACTGCAAGTAGCTTAATAGCATCCTCTTGAAATGACAAATTTATATATTGATTAGGTGATTTTGTGTCTTTTGTACTTGTACTGGAAACTGTTGGGTAACAATCATTTTGATACAGCCTTATAAGGTATACAGGGATGTGCCACTCCAGAGGGTTGATTTCTTGTAAGAAACACCTAAACTCAAATCAAAAAGTCCCTAAATATGCGTCCCAATTGAAAAAATTGTCCAAAACTGTCAAATCAGCAGACTTGTAGTTGTAGTACTTGTACTGAAAGTGCCAATTTCCATGCCCATATGGCTCTGTTCCCGCACCTGCACTCATGCCCTATTTTGGTTTGACTTTCAGACCTGTACCCGTATTCATACCCATACTCATGGACTGGGAGTAGCTTTTGTACCCATATGTTATACAAAAAAAACCACTAAATACAAACAAAATAATCAAAGTTTCAAAGCATAAGCAAATTTTGGGAGTCATTTTATTTATTGCAAACACAACATTTTGACTTTTTGATACACAATTGACATCTTCAAAATACATTTAATATCCCAGGCATGGACCTAGACTACTTTCTATTGGTGATTTGGTTCTGTGGAAGGTAGATGCCCAATTTTCCGAATTTCAGTGGTCTTGGTGTTCGGAAAATTAATATAAGGTGTGCGAAAACCTGTTCTATGGACGGACTTGCAAAAAAACAAGTTTCTGCAATAGACTAAATGACCAGTGTTCGAAATTTTGGTTGTCCGGTTGCCCGGGACAACTAAAAAAGTCGCCGGACAACCAAAAATACTGATTCGGTTGTCCGCCGGACAACCATAAATCTAGCCAAAAGTCACATTTGTAGGCCTACAGACAACCAAAAACTTAGACGGACAACCAGAAATTGTAATCTGGTTGTCCGTGGGACAACCATTTATTTTTCCTAAATTCGAACACTGTAAATGACCCTAAAATATCACCGAAAGCATAATTGAAAAATAATACCCAGCTGTATTCCATCATACCGTATTGAGGCAAAATTTTGGTTAAAACATGCTTTTTTCATGATTTTTATAATTTTTTACCTAAAATGCTTTTACACTATTTTGGGGAGTGAAAATTTATTTATTTGACAAGAAATGTATCAATGTATTAAGCTGGATCTTTGAATTAAAAAATTTCACACCAACTTATTTCTGTGACCCATAGTTTTTGACGTACCGTAAAACCCCGTCTACAAGCATATATAGTGTTTTTTATGAAAGCTAAATTAATTTGAAGCAAGCGTAAATATACCAATACAATAGATTGGTCTTAAGATAATACTTGTTTGTATATGCTTGGATCCGTAATTTATTTCCTCAAACTCCATAATGGCGCCTGGATTAATGTAGCTTTCCATCAGAAGCACTCTATATGCTTGTAGACGGGGTTTTTACGATATGCCTTCCAGAATACCATAGGCTATTTCAGCATGAAATACATATTATTTGGATTTTTCCACTTTTATACATGTAAATACATAGACCTATAATAGCAGGAAGCCCACAATAAGGCCGTATAAAATTAATGTTTTGGTTCTCGTCCAGAGGATTTTCATGAATTGATGAGGAGGGAGGTGTTTTTTTTTTTTTTTTTTTTTTCAATGTAAAATGTGGCTGGACGCGGCGAATGAGCCGTAAACTCGGCAAATTTCATTTCGAGCTACAGGTGAAAATATATGCAAATCTCGTATTTTGGCGAAGTTGAGATTTTTGCAGATTTGAAATCTTTAAGCTTTCTTCTAAACCCATACAAAGTTTTATTTTAAAGAAATAAGTGGAAATATGAAATAATCTACATTTTCTGAGGCCCAACTGATGAATGGTCATTTTGCTTCCATAAGTTTGAACGTGTTTTTCTCGGTTTCGCGTTTTGATTCATGACAACCTATAACAAGCCATAACTTCGCTTCTGATTATCATATGAAGTTCATTGAGGTGTCATTTTAATCCCTTAAACATGTTCTTTGCAAATATGTAAAAAAGTAAAAATGACCAGAGGGGGACTTTACGGCTTATTCGAGGTGTCCAGGCACAAATTAGCATTGTCAGTAGTTTTCGGTCTTCTCCAACAGTGCTCGAGGAAACGATGAGGCCCTTTTTTTTTTTTTTCAAATGTGAGATTCTGAGGATAAACCCCTAGAGTACCACAAAAAGACTTGGAAGTGATGCTTGTTCTCTAATAAACTTATTTATATGTATGAAGATTTCATAAATCATTCCAAAGTCTAACAAAATTTAAAAATCTAAAAAAAAAAAAAAAAAAATCTGACAAATCCCAGAAATTGAGGAGGGAGGGGACGAGAACCAAAATATTAATTTTACACGGCCTAACAAGTCCTATGATTAATAAGATTTAGAGAGGTTACAAAGTGATTTTGAAGTTTTCGCCCAACATTTATATCAATGCATTAACACTTTTTATTTCAAATATTTTTTATCATGTAAAATTAACTTTTTGGTCAAAATTAAACAAAATCATCAAAATAATACATTTTACCCAAAATATTGCATCAAGATATAAAGACAAATATTGAATACACATGTGACATGTATTCTCCACACCAAATATGAAGTTCATACTATATGTGACCATCCAGCACAACTGAGCCCTGAAGTCGCCAATCATCATTTTTGAGATATTCAACCAAAATATTCTGCTTGAAATTAGCTTTAAAATGATGTATATCATGTCTACTATAATAGTACTTGACATTTAAGTAGTGAAAAATCAATAAAACAGTCAATAAATCCTTTGTTTCCTATTGTTAATTTGTTTATTGTTAAGTTCAATGGAGCATATCTCAATAGTGGCACTGGCGACATCCGGGCTCAGTTGTGGTGGATGGTCACATTATATTTACTTTCAAAGTTATGTCTGTTTTAATAATTGCATTTTTGGTTTTAAAAAAAGGAAAAAAATCACAAAAACTGCATTTTTCAAACCAAATATCTCAGCTCATGTCGCTTTTCAGAAATGCCTGCCAGATTAATCAGAAAGATGGGACTCTTATTTTTTTGGATAATTTCAACCTGGCTGACACTTTTGCCTAAAAATGATGCACAAAAAACTAGAGCAGATAGACCGCTGTGATCTTTCTACTATGATCATGCAGTGTAAATGTAGTCAACTGAATATAACAGATATACCACTGATTACACAGTGTATAGTGCTATCTACTGAAGATAGCAGACACACTGCTAATCATGCGGTGTAAAGTGCTATCAACTGAAGATAGCAGACATACCACTGATTACAGTGTATAGGCCTACACATTGATTACACAAAGTACCAGTCCTCTTCCCCTTCTCTCTATCTCCCTTTCTCTTTCTTTCTCACTTTTACCTTTTTTAGGGATCTACTTTTGTCGTACATACACTGTAGAAGTGACGTAGTTAATCGGATTAACTACCATAGCAATAGATGAATACAATTTTGGCTATATCGCCCCGCACTACAGCGTTCATGCGGTACCGATGCATTGAACCATAAATGTCAAAGAAATCCTGATCACTTGCACCTGTAAGATTAGTCTCTTTGAAAAGAGTGGTATTCTATTATATGATTGAAGACAGGTGATGAGTGCAACGTGCTGCAGTGCAGCGCGGTATATTCAAAACTTGTATTCATCTATTGCTATGGTAGTTAATCCGATTATGACGTCACTTCCACGACATATAGTGTTACATACCTCATATATAGATTCCTGTCATCTGATTGGTTAAAAGTGCAGTCATTGAATTAGCTATGCCCTCCTTTTTAAGAATTACGTAAAAACTGAACTATTCCCGGCATAGTCATTTTCACATCATCGGTAAAGGCCCCGATCAAACTCTACGCTAGCGATGACGTGTTCAAGCATACACACGCTGGCGCCAACCCGCTGCCTGCCAGTTGCGGTGACGCGATCAGTTCATAACGAAAAACTTTCTTTGTAAATTTTTCTCAAAAAATAATAACACACTGGTAACAAAGGTGTTATTAGTTTTTGAGAAAAATGCAAAAATATACACAAATTTATTGAGGGGTGTAGTACCCCCTTAAAGATTTAAGGAGTGTTTAAATCACACTCATTATGACCATTTAAGGAGTGCAGAAGAGTGTGATAGCACTCACAGAACTCTCGCACTCCTCAAAAACTTTCTTTGTAAATTTTACCATGACCTATGAACAATAAAATAGGCCTTTTAACCAATCAGATGACAAAAAGTATATAAAACAAATATTGACTGCTTTATTCGGGTCATAGTTAACATTATAGGCCCATGGTGATCTCGAAACCATGCTATGACCCTCGGCTGTGCCTTGGGTCATAGCATGGTTTTGAGATCACCTTGGGCCTATAATCAAAACCATGCCGCTCATAGCAGTCAATATTTGTATACTATCTACTGAAGATAGCAGACACATTGCTGATTATGCAGTGTAATGAACTGAAGATATCAGATATACCACTGATTACACCCCGGGATTAGTGCTATCTACTAAAGATAGCAGACACACTGCAAATCATGCAGTGTAAAGTGCTATCAACTGAAGGGTTTAGTTTGAAGGTGATTATGTTCTTATTATGCTTTTTTGAAATTAATGGGTGATAAATAGAACTAGCCCAATTTGCAATTAGCGAGCAAGTTCCATTCCCAAACCAGCGAGCATCTTAGATCATCATACAGGTATAAGAGTCCAGCACAGAGCCTGCACAATTCCTTTTCAATTAGTGGTGGGTTAAGCCCATTATTTATCTTAATTCTGCTACTTCTTCCACAGCAGTTTTTAACATGACACATACAGTGTCATTCACGTGAGGCCACAAATTAGTCCCCCAGATCATTAAAGATAGTCTGATAAAATGTCACTTAATATTGCCAAAGATAATTCAATTCATCTCTTGACTTTTGCTGAAGGCTGGTACTTTACATAAATACTAATTTATAGCATTGTTTGACAAATTGTGTAGGTTGAATAAACGGTACCAACAAGAAAATGTACGCTCCATTCAAAAAGCATGCTTTTTTTCTGTAACCATGGCAGCTCTATAAGAGGTAGATTGATGTCCTGAGGTCCCCTTTTCAAATCATCATGCCCCTGTGAAAGAAGACAATAATAACAAGAACATAATTATTTAAAAAGCTTTAATTATAAAACCATTTGATGTATAATCAATGTTATTGCATGCAATGCATGGACGAAATCTACCAACATGAATTTCAACCAATGAATTTTTTGGATCTTGGATTCTATACCTCCCTGTAAACTTAAAGTGGAGGTGTGATTGAAAGGTCTATTTTTGTTCACGGAGTGAACATTTCCACTTGGACCCATATCTCATATGCACAGTTTATCCCTTACATACACCGTGTCTTGAATAGCTATTGTAGCCCATCAACCCTGTGGTTAAGAGGCTAGGAAATAATTTCTAATGTCTCATACCTGGGTTTATATCCCTTTATCTAATCCTGCCCCACATGACAAGGTTCAGTGCAGAGTCCTAGTTAGATATGAAAATGGAAAGTTAGAACAAATTACTATACACCTGATCCATGAGCTGTGTCTTGTTTGTTTGAATCAGGGTCCTGCGTCACAACATTTAGCTAGAACAGATAATTTTGAAAGCTGAAGTTGTCTGATGAGTAACAGGGGCAATGTGGCGCAGTGGTACAGGCTCTACCTCACAGTTGGAGGGTTGCAAGTTCAAGCCTGGCGGTGCCATCGTGTTGTGCACTTGGGCAAGGCGCTTTACTTCACTTTTTTTTTTCTCTACCCATGGGTGAAATGGGGAGCTGTTAGGAATTTTGTCCATTTAGCACCATCTAAAGGTATGAGCATGCCTTGAGCATTGTATAGCAGAGCCATATTCTAACAACAGCAGAATACATGTGAAAGGTGCTGTATAAATGGCAACATTTATTAATAGTGGATGTAGGCAAGTTGTTCTACTCTTTTACCGGGCTTTGAGTTTTAAAAATATTGAGGAGTGCGATAAATAGCACTCCTCAAAATTGTGAGGAGCGCTATTTTGTGAATGAGGCGTGTGATTACACTTAAATGTTATAGAAAGCTTAAGGGGTACTACCCCTTTGGTAATTTGAGATTTTTTTGCATTTTTCTCAAAAATAATAACACACTGGTAACAAAGGTGTTATTAGTTTTGAGAAAAATGCAAAAATATACACAAATTTATTGAGGGTGTAGTACCCCTTAAAGATTTAAGGAGTGTTTAAATCACACTCATTATGACCATTTAAGGAGTGCAGAAGAGTGTGATAGCACTCACAGAACTCTCGCACTCCTCAAAACTCTAAGCCTGTTTTACTGCATGAAAGAACTGCATAATGCTTGCCATTATGAACATTTCCTCCAAAAAATAATACTTGACTTGGTACTTGACTTGGCTATGATAGTGCTTAAAATGTCTTTATAACCGCCATATTTTAAGAGTCATGACACAATAATTTCTGATCCATTATTACATTTCCATGTACCTTTTTAACATATTATTACACTTAAATAGTAAACGGGGGGAGGAGAATTTGCCCCCAGTCAAACTCTTGCCCCCTGTTTCCCCAGTAAAAACCCAAACTTACGAAAATTTCCACTTTTTGAGCCAATTTTGTGCAAAATTTGTTGATTTTGCCCCCTGAAATTCACTTCCCCCCGCCAAAAAAATCCTGGCGCCACCACTGGCTGTGGCTCAAATAATCATGGCTCAAAATGAACATCATAGTCGACAAACAATAATTTCATCCCGGTACACCGCTGTTCGACAGTGTCTCACGTCAAGCAATTCCAAAATGTTGACAGCCCTGCCACCTACCTTTGATCTGAATTTGTTTACTGTATAGGCCTAATAGTTTTACTGTTGTCATGACTCTACTTACCAAGTTACAGTTAAGTATTATCAATTGTGCCCTTACAGACCCTTCACAGAAATTAATCAATCCATTTACAGATTTTACACATCTTTTGTCGGTCACATTTTCGAATCACACACATAAAGTTAATCGCACATATACGCACGCAAATTAGAAATTCAAACTTTAACAATTAATTTAGAGAATCATTGTTTTTAGATTCAGGATGTATACCAAAATTGCTTTTATTTTTGGAATCTAATTAGGAGTTTTGCACACTAGTAAACCCTAATTTAATGATTTTGGTATGTAAATTTTGACCCAAAAATCAAAAAATGCAACGGCCACTGTCTAGTGCAGGGCAATGCATTCCGAAAATAGTGTATCCATTGCTACATAATTAATCTTGTTACATTGCTACTTCTACAGCAAATACCCTTTATACTTTGTTTTTTGCATGTGTTTACCATTGGGACACTTGCAGGGGGGTTGGCAGTTTTGCAGCATACATGTTTCTACTACGGCTAAATGGGCCACTCTCTGTGACAAAAAGTTGAAAATAGCCCTGTACCACTTTAATTTATTGGCATGATACATGTACATATGTCAGCATAATTATTTATGAACATAATTATTTATGATTAGTGTCTAACAATCACGCCAGGGTTGCGTGCCTTCGCGTATCGCAGTAGAGCTTTGCGTGCCTTCGCGATTACGGGATAGACAGTAAGTAGAAAATAGACGGCAAGTGCATAGCAGTTTTGCCCATCTCATTTCATAGAACAATTGGCCCTCATTATCGGGTGAAGCTTTGACTGCTCGCACTCGCACACAATGGCGGCGGGTCCAGAGCCAAAATTCTCGCTTGTGGTGGGACTAAATTTTGATAGACCTTTTACATTGTAGCTCTGTGCCTGTTATTTTATGGATTCTTCATGTTCTTATTTAAAAAAACAAGTAAGTTACAGACTATATTCAAACACAAGAAAAATAGTCCAAAGAATCAACATGTTGCCATGGTAACACAAATTTATTGATGTGGCGGGACGGAATGATAAACTTCATGTATTTGTGAACACAGTATGTTTGTTGAATTTGTATCAAAAGTACTACTGGGATAAAACAGTGGTTTCTAACATGGGTATTAACTTCATCTACCCTTTTGTTATGGAAAGAATTATAAAATTCACCCCCCTCTTTATAGTATGCTCATTAATTTGTAAAAATCAGGACGGAATGTGGCTGGACGGAATTTTGTCCACCATGTCAAAATCAACAAAAAAACAAACAATTGATTCACTTTAAAACTTTCACTTCCAATGAAAAATTATTGCAAAATATTGACTGAGAAAGAAATTTTTTATGCCTTCCTGAACTTTAAAAAAAATCATCTCAAAATGTAGCGGACTGGCGGGCCATGTTTTACACCATAGACCCTGAAAATAGAATTATTGCTGACATCCTACTACAAAAGGCCTGAAAAAAAAAAAGAAGTTAAAATGACTCTGAGTCTAGCAATGTTGATGAATTCAAATTTTGTGTACTCAGGAATATTTAGTTGATATTTTGAAACTGAAGTAGGCCCCTATTGACTGAATTTTTTTTTTGTGTCCCTTTCGGAACTTAAAAAAATCACCTCAAAATGTGGCGGGACGGAATTTTACACCTATTTTAATTTAGTTCTTTATTTTTGCAAAGTCCACTGACACTGAGATTTTTTTAGTGCTAAAATTGTCTAAGACCTTTATAATACCATAAACAAAAAAAACCCTATCTTTTTTAAATAATGTAGTAACATCAAATTTAACAATTCCGTCCCGTCACACCGAGAGGGCGCCACGTGTGTATTTTATTGCTTGCATTCAAATTGACGGGCAAATTTTACTTTTTTTGCTGATTCATAATCTTTGGTTAGTAGTCTAACCAGCTCTCAAGAAATTCACTCCTGTGACAATTTCTAAATTTTAGGTTGAGTGATGACCATTTTTGGCTCTGGCCCGGCGGACTTACTGCATACACGCTTGGCACGCTGGAGTGGCAGTGGCGGCTACATGATGGACGAACGCGTACATTGTTGTATGTTCCAGCTTGGCCAAGAATGATCTAATTGATGTATGCATTTATTATAAACCTATATAAAGACCAATGGGGCATTATGATTGTTGAAGAAAATATATGCTTGGTGTTCACGACATTTATTTAAAAGTGGCCAAAACAATGTTGACAATATCCGTTCAATGAATGATTCATGCATTCAATTTCAAACTTGACATTGAATGCCGGGCAGGTCCCCCACTGTCAAAATCGGACCAGCCAAATTTACACGCTACAGTTAGTACAGAGCCTGAAAAATAAGATCCCGCAAATCACAAATTGACACACGTATGGGAGCTGCCATGGTGTGGTCGGGGGGGTCGCCGGGGTGTAAACGAACGCGTCACCAGCAAGCGCCCCACGCGATCAATAACGTATAGGCGCATAATCGCGCTTGCACGCGACCGGTAGTTCCTGATATGCGATGACAGGGTCAATGGCCGCTTCTGCCCCCGTCAGACTTTCCTGCCGCTGTGGCTTCAGAGCGCAATCTTGTCACAGCGGCGCGGTACAGCGACATGGTACACAGGCGCCGCTAGCATGCTAGTCAGTCGCGCTACAGCGCACAACCAAGTCGCATTGAATAGTTTTCAATAGTACAGGCAGGGAACCCATACCATAGTGGCTCTGCACAAAAAAAATGATAGGGCAGCGCACAGTGTCATCGACCCTATATCTTCATGGCAGGAATCGCCATGGTAGGTTGAATCCACAGCCACGATTAGCCATTTGGTTCAAACCTTTAAAGCTCTTTAAAACTAATAATTAGTCGAGGGACATAACTAAGGCTACTCACAATAGCCGTGTAATTGATCTTGGTTGTGCGTGAATAAGCTTGTATACCCCATTGAGGTCAATGATCATCGACTTTTTATACTGCCTACAGTGAGTGCAGCTGTACTACACGCTGTAATACAGGACCAACCAACGCAATATAAAATGGTCAGATTTTGAGTTCAAAGCGCACTGCCAATTTTCAAAGCGCATTCTAGCGACTATCATATCTGTTCAACACGTATTTTCAAGTGTATGAGACCACATCTGGTTTCTTGAGAAAAATTCATTTGCGGGAGATATTCATCAATTTCTAACCCACTATCCAAGATTTTCGCCTGATATCAAAATCGTGCATAGCAATTCATGTGTATCGATCCCGTGTATTAATTTTAATGTCTCTGCTCCACCAAATAATTATTAGCCAGGCGGTGTCGGTGTGCAGCGCCAATACCGATCATACCGTAGGTATGCCAGGTGAATTCAAATTTGCCATCAAACGGCATCATTTTATATATCAAATTAAAGCCCTTGAGTGAAGAAAGCCAACACTGAAAACCTTTTTGTCATAGCACTTTCCGTAGCAAAGTTACATCTAGTCAAAGATTGACTTTCATCAAAAAGATTCAGCTAGCAAAATTTAAAAAAAAAGCATTTCGGGGGTGTTTCTAGATCTTAGTCTCATGACGATAGCAGCTTTTTTAATGGAACTGCTATCAAAATCCTCTGAAATTCCATGTGCGTAGTCTCTCATCACCAAAAAAATCATATATTTGGGTCAAGTGAAGTAGACCACATATTTATGTAGGTTTCCTTGAGCAAGCGGTTCTTTTAAATTTCAATGTAAATTTGCATTGCCGGCTTAGGCCATTTTGGCTGACTCTAGCAAATGTGTTAAAACGGATGTTTCCCTCTCATACCGATAGTAGGAATTCCAATTGAATGAACGCAGCTTTCAATAGCTGTAGGCCCTACTCGATCCAACCGCGACCGTATATCGCGTATTTCAAACTACAACGCGAACGCACAACCTTGGATACAATGCTAACCAATCAAGAGTGCATTGGCATGGTATTCACTTCTGCGTTAATCACGCACAGTCACACATGCTGGCGTACATCGCACAGTCAGTGTACGCAAAAAAACCTCACGCTATTGAAAACTGCGCTCATTCAATTGGAATTCCTACTATACATACCGATCAAATGATGTGTCTGTTTTGCCCAGTTTTTTTAAGTTTGCGTTGCGAACTAGATTGGAATTATGCTGGTTTCATACTACCCTGTCCCTGACGCTTGCCGCTTAGCGGCGTGGCGCACACGCATTGCAGACAAACGGACACAATAAAGGCTTGTCATTGGTTGAAACGCCTGCCGCTTGTCGCAGCGGGAAAGTATGCTGGAGGCTTTAGTCTATAAGCAAGCGGCAGAGTAGTATGAAACCAGCAATCAGGGTCCTGGCCCGGGTTGAAGGGTGACACTGTTGACATTGGTCATTGCCGATTGCCGATTGCATGCAGCACATGAGCAGCTGCATAGCATAGTGCATGCAGCGTCCTAACCTTGTCGTACTCGTTAGTCTATTTTATTTACTTTAAAATGTATAAAAATTATCTGTATCCACACAAGTGACACAATACTTACAAATCTTCACACAATCACGCAACCACACACGTAGCCATCGTTGAAATAAAAGCAGAATACATTGCCGTGCTGGTACAACGCACTAACGCCGACATGGCTGGATCAGCAACACAGCGAGATGAGCGAGTCAGCGAAATACCGATACATCGATTAGGCCGTCTGGCCATGCAAGGTTGCCAGTCATCAAGAAATCCTCCGTCCCCCCTGGGGGTCCCCTTTTTGCATCAGGCCCCCCCCCCCCTTACAAGTGTTTGTGAACGGTCCCTATGAAAAGACACAACACACCTGTGAATTTGACTTGATTTTATTTTATTTGATGTGAGGTATCGGTATATGCCTACATTTTGATAACAGATCATGACTGAATAAAAAAATTGTCAAATTTAGAAAACTGAGAGCTGTAATGCTGGATTTTTCTGATTTTGCGAGCTTTTGCAGCAGTCAACAAACTTTTTACGACCCCACTTATTTTACAAGTCATGCATATATGGCAACACTGCATCTCACAACCGGACATTGAATAATGCATTATGGGTAATATTGTGCAAAATGGCTGATTTTGTGGAAGTCGACACGGCTAATGATGTAGGAATTTTTCACGAAAGAGATTGATAGGTAAAGTTTTTGTCAAAATGTCTGATATATCTTAAATGTCCATATTTGTATCGTTGTGTTGATCAAGTTTCGTGGGGTTTGTGGTGATAGTATTAGGGGAAACGCACTGGTTTAATAGGCCCTAACTTACATGAACATGCCCAAGCAATTGGGAGTCAACTTGTCGCAATCATTCATGCAATCTTGCACGCACGCACGTACGCATGTACGTAGCTACGTATAAAAGAACTCATTGGTTTAGTACAGGAACTATGTCTACTTGTACACAGCCCATGTCACATGGGGCTCATAACAGTAAACACTGTGCAGTGTGTAACATTAGTACAAGGAACTTATACGATGTCCTCATTTAGACTGCGCAACTCAGTCCTCAATGATAGTCAGTCATTTATCTTTTGGTCGTTATATGACTATCATTTGAGGGACTCACTGAGTTGTTATAATATATCTTCCGAGGTGCAATTTCAGACAATAGCTGGGGATTAGTGGGGCAGAGGTTATCTATTGAATCCTTTCATGACCACTGAAGCATAGTCAAGTCTGCCAAGGTCGGCAAGGACACTCGGCACAAATTGAAAGACCATGTGAACTCTCGACAAAAGAATGCATGCATGTCAGGTCATCGACACCAATTTGGTGTTTGTTATGACACCAATTTGGTGTTTGTTATGCACCTCGAAATATGTACCTTAAAGTCTGTGTCTAGTCCTCATTCACGAACTGATACAATGTACTATCTGTCCATCGTATAAGACTGTTACCGCACGGCAGCTGGTTGAAGGAATATTACACAGTCAAGAATAGGCTCCATCATTTTTTTGTTCCCTCCCAGTCTCCCAAAACATCAAAAGCGTTGCACATTTACTTAAGACTGTCCACTTTCATATACCGGTAACGCAGACAAAGTAGGGCCAAGCTACCTAGCTCTAGAAATGGTCAAATTTTGGCAAGAAATATCTCTGTGTAATCCTATGTAAGTCCCATATCACATCGTTATCGGCGATCGTGATTTTTTTCTCCTGAAGTTTGGCTGGTACCCACTAGCGTCATGCACGTGACATGACACAGCTAAAATAATCGATCGGAAATCGGGGATCATTAAAACGCCAACAAATTTCAAACTTTATGGCGAGCGGTCCGAATTTTGAGCCATACAAGTTTACATGGTGAACTAGTGTAACATGTAGGTATGCCATGTCATGAATGATGATCCACGACAAAAGCGGCTACGCCTACGGGACGCCAGGTATTGAGGTAGCATATTCATTTGTATATTGTATGTTGTTCATGTGTTGTTACACAGTAAGCAGTAATCCATTGACCATGTTGACCGCTATCCTGTCAATCGCGATATCTAATTGATTTGGGGGGTTAGGGTTAGATTTATGTCTGGTTCCATACAGCAATACGCAGTAGGCTTATTGCTGTCTGGTAAGCAGGTACGAATAAATTCGTGTGAATTGAGACGCCAGAGCAGGTCACTCAAAGTACTATTTTAACCACGCCTCACTCAAACAAGGAAATCTCTACACTAATTCACTCACCTTGCGATCCTAAATATCAGTTGAAACAAACATCTAAGTTTCCAAAAACAACTTTGTCATTCCTCAAAACTACAAGTAGGCATGTCCACTAAAAATTGAAGTACTTTTAAATTGATTCAGACCTAACTTATTGGCTGGGAATTGATGAAAGAAACATTTTGGCGTTTAAATAATCTTAATCGTACGTTTCATTCCAGAGATATGGCCTTTTGGGTGTTACGGTTTTATATAGGGCTGCTAGAACATGTTAAAAAGTTAAAGTCCAAAAAGGATTACTAACAGAAAGTGCAATTTTAAGGTACTTTTTCTTAATGTATTTATTAACTAGGGTTATCTGGAACATTATATTTGCTTATAACAACATGAAAATAAGATCATCCTGAAAATTTAATCGATTTTGTTGACATACAACAAAAAATATAAGACCTCAAAACCCATGGTTTGTTTGGTGAAACCTCAAGCATGATCATAGATGGCCGCCATGGAAAATATCTCCATAGAGGAGATGAACAATAAGTGCATTATTTCAAATGAATAGCGGTAGTCTTAAACATTGTTCAATCTTTTACGGTCAGCACATTTTATCTTCAAAAATTATTATATTTCATCATGGCATAAGTTTGGTAATATTAATCATTACCAATTTTGAGAAATTTGCTCCAACTTAAAGGTTATCTTTAATACATTGAGCAAAACACTGTGTGTGCATGGAAGCCATGATGGATAGCATATGAAATGGACATGGTAGTGAGAAGTGCATGATTTGAGATGGGCCATGTAGGCTTAAACATTCTTAAATTTCTTAACATCCTGTACATTTTGTCTTCAAAAATAGTTACATTTTATGACTATGTAAGTTTGCTTTGTCTGATTCACTCCAAATTCGGAAATAATTGCGTTTGAACACCTGATGCACGGAATGGTGTCACTTCAACCTGTTGTAGTTCTCATCTCATTAAATTTTTCATTAAAAAAAGTTGATCTCTTCATGAAGGAAGGTCCTCTCTATTTACTAACCAATCAGGAAAAAGTTTGGTTAATGTTTTCCGGTGGAATCAGGAATTTCTTGAAACACCCTGATATAGGCCTACATTTGGATCAAAACAAGTATGTACGCCATTTAACAGGCCTGGGATTTCTTGTATCGATCAGTTTCTCCATAGACAATACGTGTGTGAGTGCACGCACACAGTAAATGAAAAATCGTTCTAGTGGAAACTGTATTGACAGCAAGCCTCGAAATAAGCAGGCACCCAGGAGCCATTTACCCAATGGTCATAACATTTTGGCTCCTGGTCCACACCAAAATCATGTGAACCAGGCTCTACATTAAAAAAAAAAAAAAAATAGAGCCTGGTAGTTAAAGCGGGTTTTGTATTAAATGTGTACAAACAGTACAATTAACATTTAAATGACTCTTAGCAATTTAAAAATGGCTCCTGGTTTGCTAGATAATCACAGGACCAGGAGCCGCTTGTTCCAAATGTGTGGCTCCTGGTCCAGATCTGCTTATTTCGAGGCTTGATTGACAGTGGGCATCCCTACTACAAGTAACTTCATTAATAAAAAATTGAAATCCTACTATTACCCGTTATTGAAAATTTTGTTCGATTTATGTCAACCAAAAGAATGCGCGAGTCAGGGAGTCGAGTTCAGTTGACCAAAATGGTAGTCTGCCTCCTGGTCACCTCAGATATGACGTCAGTATCAAGCTGCTTATTAAATATTCATGAAACCTACCAACCGAAATCAACGCCACCTGTTTGACCTTACAGGGGTCAGAGATATGCATATTCATGTATGAATGGCTGCTGGCTGAACAGTGATGCGGATATAGTATTCATCACCGGGACTGAGAAATGCAACATTTTCGATGTTTGTACCGGGAATTTCAGACACAGAGACTCGCGGAGATTTCTACAAATTCGCCCAAAGGTAACCAAAGGGTTGGGGATCGATTTTTAACTATCACTAAATGTTTCAGAATTGAGGTCGGCTAAAAAGTAGACCATTTCGGGGACTGTAATTGGTGTAGATGTCACATTTTGAACAGTGGGCGATAAGTGACCAATTTGGCTTTCAGCACAAGTGTTTGGCCTTACTCTAGGTAGGTTAGGTTGACTGAAGTTCCAATAATTGGAACTCACGTCTCCGACCATGTGACGGTGAGTTCCAATTCTAAGGCAAGGAGCTATGTGTATGTGTTGCCACGATTTAGCGTGCGTGTTCATCACCATATTCACATGTACATATAGTCGTGGAGTGGACTTTTCGCTGCTCATAAAAATCACTCAAAAATCATCTTTTAAAATATTTCTTGGACAAAAGCTGCAGTGATGCGTAGAATAAGTTGAGCAATCACAGATGACATACATCAGTGACACAGATTTCAAAAGTGAATATTTTAAATACTAGATATACTAATGCAAACTTGCCAAAATAAAACCCTGGAGGCACCCTACGGGAGTACCTACAACTTGAGAACAAGTCCTCAAAAGTTCAAAACTTGTTGTTATTACAACTAGGTTGACTGTGACAAGAAAATACTGAGGTTACCAACTTACCTGGCATCCCGTTGCCAATTGTCATACTTTGCTCGAGAAGTCTAGCCAAGAATTTGCTCACCGATAGCTTCACATTGTAAACTTGCTTACCAGTCGTTTTCATTATACCAACTACAGTTTGCACATTGAAAAGTGAACTTCGACGTATGTGATGCAAACAATTCTTGCCATACCTTTTTTATTCATTTTTCAGCCGGGACGGTTACGTTTGCGGCCACGCATTGGTATAGGGATGACCGGTTCTTGTGTATATTAGAATT